>NW_005364711.1:1031726-1035711 GCF_000412655.1 Myotis brandtii
AAATATATTTTTTATTGATTTCAGAGAGGAAGGGAGAGGGAGAGATAGAAACATCAATGATGAGAGAGAATCATTGATCGTCTGCCTCCTGCACGCCCCCTCCTGGGGATGGAGCTCGCAACCTGGGCATGTGCCTTGACCAGAATCAAACCTGACACCCTTCAGTCCGCAGGCGGAGGCTCTATCTACTGAGCCAAACTGGCCCGGGCTGGGAATCTATTATTTTATGTCCTCAGTAGCCTCTTCATAATTGTTGCCTCACTGGGTACCACTTGTATTCCTATTTCCTTAACATGATCCTTTAAACGAACTTACTTTAAAAAAATGTGACTCCTGTCCCAAACAAATAATATTCTTGAAATCATGGGCTCAGTTCATTCATTCATCCCTTCAACCCATCTTGAGCGGATGCCTGTGGGGTGGCAGGCTCTTCTAGATGTCAGGGACACAGCAAAGAAAAAAGCAGTCAGGGTCCCTGCCCGATGGAGAGGACATTCTCGAGAGGACATTCTCCGAGGATGGAGAATAAAGGCAGTGTCCCTCGGTCTCTGCAGGGGGTCGGTACCAGGACCCCCGCAGATACCAAGACTCGTGGATGCTCAAGCCCCTCATATAAAATGCGTAGTATTTGCATATAACCTATAGGCATTCTCCCGTATCCTTTACATCATCTCTAGATTACCTATACCCGTGGTCGGCAAACTGCGGCTCGCGAGCCACATGCGGCTCTTTGGCCCCTTGAGTGTGGCTCTTCCTAAGCCTTAGGAGTACCCTAATTAAGTTAATAACAATGTACCTACCTTTATAGTTTAAGTTTAAAAAATTTGGCTCTCAAAAGAAATTTCAGTCGTTGTACTGTTGATATTTGGCTCTGTTGACTAATGAGTTTGCCGACCACTGACCTATACCACCTAATACAGTGTAAATGCTGTGTAAATAGTTGTTCTCATGTGCTATTTAGGGAATAACAGCAAGAGAAAGTCTGTACGTGTTTAGTGTAGACACAACCATGTGGTAGGCATAACTATCTAGGACACGTCAGCAATAACATCACATTTTCTTGGGGAATATTTTTGACCCGTGGTTGGCTGAATCTGCGGATGTGGAACGCATGGATACAAAGGGCCGATTGTACATACATATATAAGAAAACTTCAGATAATGATAGTGAACATTTGGCAGGGTGATGTATTAGATAAAAAAGTTTGATCCATAGTCAGGAAATGATTCTACACTGCAACCCAATATACATACAACGCACACACGCAAAGCAGAAAATATCTTGAGAAAGATGTTGAGAAACAGTACTTACCTTTGCTGCACGTGATGTGCTCATTTTTTCTTTTCTATTTCGGTTTTAACTATGCCACTAAAGACTGATCTTTTGATCTGTGAATGGGTCGCAGTCTGCAGTTTGAAAAGCCCTGGGACGCTGGGGGGCTGGCGGTGGGACACCCGGCACTAGCTTAGAACGGGCGGCCAGAGAGGGAGCCTCTGAGGAAGTGAAGCTTGAGCTGACGGAGCTGAGAAGGAGAGAGCTATGTGAAGATCTAGGGGGAGAGCATTCCTGGCAGAGGGGGCAGCCAGTGCGAGGACCTCGAGGTAGGTTGAGTTTGGGTTGGATGTTCTTGCACTGTGTGCGCGCATGTGTGTGTGTGTGTGTGTGTGTGTGTGTGTGTGTGTGTGTGTGTGTGTGTGTGTGTGTGTGTGTGTGTGTGTGTGTGTGTGTGTGTGTGTGTGTGTGTGTGTGTGTGTGTGTGTGTGTGTGTGTGTGTGTGTGTGTGTGTGTGTGTGTGTGTGTGTGTGTGTGTGTGTGTGTGTGTGTGTGTGTGTGTGTGTGTGTGTGTGTGTGTGTGTGTGTGTGTGTGTGTGTGTGTGTGTGTGTGTGTGTGTGTGTGTGTGTGTGTGTGTGTGTGTGTGTGTGTGTGTGTGTGTGTGTGTGTGTGTGTGTGTGTGTGTGTGTGTGTGTGTGTGTGTGTGTGTTACATGGCCCATGTATGCTAGTACTGATGAAAATATCGGTCTAAGAGTCTACGTAGAAAATTTCCTCTGTGAAATTTCCTCTGTGAACTGCGCCTCTTAGTCTCCTATTGCTTCTGCAGCAGATCACCACAAGCTCAGTAGCTTAAAACAACACAGATCTATGCTCTTACAGCTCCACAGGTCAGAAGCCCAAAAGGGGTTGGCAGGACTGGGCTCCCTCTGGAGCTGCGAGGGGAGAATCCATTTCCAGCCTCTAGAAGCGGCCCTCATTCCTTGCCCCATGGCCCCAGCTCACTCCAACCTTTGCTTCCGTCATCACAGCTCCTTCTCTGACTCCGGCCTTTCTCCTCCCTCTTCTAAGGACCCTGGGAGCATGTTGGGTTCAGCAGGAGGTAAGCCAGGACGACTGCTGATGAATTTTAATCCCATCCACAGAGTCCCCTTTGCCATGAAAGGCAACATGGTCACAGGCTCTGGGGATTAGCACATGGACATCTTTGAGGGCAGGGGGACACTATTCAGCCCACCACACCATGTAAAACCATCTCGTGTGGGCGATTGGTGAACTCGCCACTGTTAGGAGACTCCTGCTTTGTCCAACCTGCTCTAAGCCCTGGAAGCCTGACACATGTTTGCCAAAGGGTTGAATAAGTGAAAAGTGTCCCCTTCCTCATTTCCTCCTGCCACCCTACTTCTCATTACCCCTCCTTCCCTGCTCTTCTGGAACATATCTGCTCACAGGAGCCACCGGGGCAAGAGGCAGATGGGCCAGTGCTCGTTGATTTGCACTGGTCTAGAACACACCCATCCTGCCTAGCCTAGGTGGCTCAGTGGTTGAGCGTTGACCTATGGACTAGGAGGTCATGGTTCAATTCCTAGTCAGGGCACATGCCTGGGTCACAGGCTCGATTCCCGATTGGGGAAGGCAGCTGATCACTGTTGATGTTCCTATCTCTCTCTCCCTCTCCCTTCCTCTCTGAAACCAATAAAGTTATGTTAAAAAGAAAAGAAAAGAAAAGAAAATGCCCATCCTGTTCTGCTCCCGTTCTCGCGAGACTTCTTGTGCATCAACTGCATCTGGAGGGACTCTGGAAATCGCAGATTCAACCCTCTCCACCAGCAGAGGAGGAAAAGCATCCCAAACCCTTCACTTCTGTGGCTCCACTGAGTGTTTTTAATCATAACTCACTTTTATAAGATTCAAAGTACATGATCCCCTTATCTTATCCTCACTCCATTGGAAAAGGGCATCAGCCTTCCCACTTTACAGATGAGAAAACAGAGGCCCTGAAAGTCAGGAAGGAAAAGTGGGCTTGGAATACTAGCATCCTGATTTTTCACCTCAAATTCCCTCATTAGACGATCCAGCTTACTTTTTATTTTGACGGGTGCAAGGTATTTGTAACCCCAGAGGGCCTCTGGGAGGGCTGGCTCCAGGGAAGAAGGACCCGTTGTGTTTTTTTGTGAAGGGCCCGAGAGCAGTGGTGCACGTCACAGAGACAAAACTTAGTTCAACATGTGAGGGGACATTCTAGAATCAGAATCTCCAAACCAGTAGTATTGGCTGCCTGAGGAGAAACAGGGACCCCATCCTGGAAGCTTCTTAGCAGGGACTAGACTTGGAAATTGTTAACCTTATTTAGAGAATCTCTGAGTTAAAGGCTTAGCCACAGGCCTTGGAGACCCTAAGAGAGCAGACCCCTACACGGAGCTCCCCAGGATTTTTCTCATCCATCTTGTGCTTTGGAAAAGGAGAAGGGGGGAGAGTGTGTGTCTGTACAAAAACGGGTCTTCCACTGAGGGGACTGATGTAAAAGGAAACCTCCAACAGGGCCCTCCCTCATAGGAGATAACAATCGAATTACATACATTTTAAATGGCATTCTCAGCGGCTTAGTGATTTTCATAGAAAAACTCAGCTTGGAGTCCTTGGCATCTGTTTCTCCTTTTAGGACAGAAACCAAGAGACTATTTACATATTCTTCGGGCCCTATCGCCAATT
>NW_005364711.1:1036571-1073195 GCF_000412655.1 Myotis brandtii
CTCCCACCCCCTACCAACTCTCTCCACATTTGGGATTAAATTTCTTGGCAGATGGCGCTTGCTGCTCTCTTTGGTGATTTATTTATTCAGTTGGATTATTTTTCATCTCTAGCCTGGGCATTTCAGGCCTCGGCGTCTGCCTTCCGATCATCTGGAATTGACCCTGCGTGGGGACCCTCCCCAAACTGGGCCTTGGGGCTATGCTGGGAAGGCATTCCTGCAGGCGCCCCGAGGCTGCCCATCCTGTGTCATCCCTCCACACCCCTGCTCGTCCCGCCCCCTCCCCACCTGTGCCAGAGCTTCCCCTGGGAGATGAGGGAGCACAGCTGGGTGATGTCACTAGGAATGCACAGGGGCCTGGGCAGGGGCCAGAAGGCGCCGAAATAAGATGTCATTGCGAGCCACTGGATGGTCCATTTCATCATTTGCCTCAGGGACAGTCTGGTCTTATGGGGACTTAGGACTCTGGCTGAGATGTTTGAGGAAACCGCATCTGTTGGAATGTGCCTCACAGGCCTCCCTCCTCACTGCCCACCTGGCTCACTCCTCTGCCCCATGGGCTTCTGTTTCCAAGACGCAGCTACGGAGGGGCTGGGAGCCAGCCCTCTGAGCCTGCTTCAGCTCCTCACCTGCTAACCAGCTCTGTGACCTTGGGCATGGCACACAGCCTCTCTGAGCCTCCTGTGAGACGTCTACACAATGGGGCACACACTGGGACCTGCCTCGTGGGGTTTGGGGCATAAGTGAATTAGTGCCTGTGGAGCCCCTGGCACCTTTCCTGGCACATCACAGGGATGTAATGGCCGTTGGTCATTAGTAGTAATTTGTAATCTTCAAACTCAAAGGTGGAGTCAATTTAATCCAACAGATCACCGAGTCTTGCCTCTGTGTCTTGACCATGCACCAGGAAGGGGGAGCAAGGCTAGAGGCAGGGGTAACCTTGCACTTTAACCTCACAGGGCCTCATGGATAAATCAGGTGACTTAGCTAGAAAGTGAGGATGATACACATCTCAATGTAGCTGTTGAGTGGAGAAGAGAACATAGGGGAAGCTCAGGCAATAGAGCAAATACGACATACATTAGAGTTATTGTTATTATTTCGATTAATATAGTAGTCTACTAGTAATAATAATAATAATAACGATAATAAAACAACACTTATCATAATAAGACCCAATTCCTGCACTCGAGGAGCTCAGCGGCAAGTGGTAAGATGGGCCTGTAAACAGAGGAACAGAAGAGGGCACCAACGGCGGTTTCTAGCTCAGTGGATGCTGGAGTCACCCAAGTTCAGGGCCTTCTTCTCACCCAGTAGCCATGTGATCTTGGGCAAGTGACTCCACGTCTCCCTGCCTCTGTTTTCTCATGTGTAAAATGTGGATGGTGATAATACTACCTCGAAGGGGTGGGGAGGGTGAAATACATTAGGGAATGTAAACCCATGGTCACGTACTGTGCGTATCCCATGGTCAGCACTATTGAAATACTGGCTTCAACTCTCATCAGGAAGCAATTAGTCCTGTGTATGGGGGGCATGAGGAGAGTCTGCTGAGGAGAGGTAACATTGACGTTGGGTTTTGAAGGTTAAAAACAAGTTTCCAGGTATGAGTGGGAGGCACTCCAGGAGGGGCTAGGTATTCCAGGCAAAGGGAAGAAGGTGAGCCCAAAAGTGGAAAGAGGTGGCTGGTTTAGAACACGAAGAGCTCAGCCAATGACTAGAGTGTAAGGGAGAGAGAAAAAAGATGGGGCAAGATGAGGAGGATGGAGTCAGATGATGAAGGAGCTGGTAGGGGAAGGGATTGGGATCCCTGTTCTTGGAGATGGCAGCAGATCCGTGTTTTACAGAGAGCCATTGGGCTGCAGTGTGAAGGATGGGTTATAGCTGGGGCTCTCCATCCTGGCTGCTCATTCATGCCACCTGGGGTGCTTTAAAGAAATACCAATGTCAAGGTTCTGTTCCTGACCAAGTAAATAAGATGGGATGGGACCTGAGCGAGATCCAGTTGTTTAGCCCAAGCTGGGGGAATCCCTGGATCAGAGGGAGAGCAGCTATGTCTTAATACGTCTTAATACTTTTCTGAGGTGCTAGGACCTGAACCAGAATAGCAGGGTGGAGCCAGAGCCAGAGACAGAGATACAGGAGGTGGTGGTGGTGGCTGGGGACCCACCTGTCTTTCCTCAGAGCCATTGGCCTCATCTCTGGGGCTTGGGATCCCACTCTGATGCACAAGGCAAGACCCAGCAGTTGTGGGCACATGCATTTTGACAAGCAATCAGGAACATGAGCTAAGCCAGGGAAGATTCCCCAATTCTCCCCAATTGGTTGTAACCCCATCCTCGTCCCCTGTAGATAGTGCTAATTCACCAGACTCTCACCCTGGGGCAGGCTCTGATGTCCCGGGTTAGTTGTCCTGGTAGGGTGGGCTGGGTCTGAGTGGGTGCTGGCTCAGGGGTGGGCTTGCTAGCCTTTGAAACCAGAACTGATTGTTTTTTTTTAATAATGTGAAGTTTTAAAATTAATTTCTCATGTGGTGCTTTGGAAAACATTTCTCAGGCAGGCCAGGGGGGTCTGCTTTTGGGCCCCCAGGGCTGGCCTGCCTAGCCCAGAACACTGGCCTAATCCCCTTTCACTTTCAAGGCGCACAGACACACGCCATTCATATGATGTCATGGCTAGAGGCTCCCTTTCCTTAATGACTCTTGTTATGGCTGAGCCAGGACTGGGCTCTGCCAGGCGGCCATCCATGCGTCTGCTTGTTGCTGTTCTCCCACTGTCTCTGTGAGTATTGTCCTTTCCCTTTCCAGTTTGTCTCAAGTCCCTTCCTTTAAGCCTTCACAGGGACAGTTCTGGGAGCACAGGTGTGTGTGCATGTGTTTGAGCACGCGCATGTGTGTGTGTGTGTGTATGTGTGTGCATGCATGCATTTGATAGCTCGGAAAAAGTGGAGAAATCTGAAGACGAAAGGCAGATCAAGTGTGGCATAACCACTGGACTGGAAATCAGAAAGGCAAAGTCTTGTTTAAAAAATAATTTTGTGATGAAAGCTTCATTCTTTTTAAAAATACATTTTTATTGACTCCAGGAGGAAGGGAGAAGAAGAAAAGAAATAGAAACATCAATGATGAGAGAAAATCATTGATCAGCTGCCTCCTGTACACCCCCCACTAGGAATCGAGCCTGCAGCCTGTGCATGTGCCCTGACTGGGAATCAAACTGTGACCTCCTGGTTCATAGGTCAGTGCTCAAACACTGAGCCACACTGGCTGGGCAGGAAAGGCAAAGTCTTATTTCTGGATTAGTCATTCTTTCATTTGGATCTATCGCCTCTTGTCTTTGGGCCTCAGTTTCCCTCATCTATAAACTATGTAGTCATCTGGCCTCCAAGATTCTGGTCTGCTCCACCATCTTATGGCTTCTTGAGGATGAGTTTTTAACCAAGGATTGGATCTAGCTCCAGAGGCCTGAGCGCTTTATAGGATGCTCCTAGAGGTATAGTGTAGGTAGGAAACTGGCTTCTTAGGGTAACACTCCAGGAACACGCATAAAGAATGAGGGAGAGAAGGCAAACAAGTGTTTGTTGATAGCTAGTATCTACTGCTTGAGATCTCTGCCTACCTGACACACTGACTCCTTGCACCATTCCTGTGAGGGAGGTGTTAGAAACCACTTGGCATAGATGGAGAAATGGAGAAATCGGGAGATAAGAAACTTTCTCAAGTGAAAGAAATTGGATATGAGCCAATCCTACCCAACTCTGGAGAGTAGGAGAGTAGTTGGCGATAAAGATGACTGTGCGTGCTGAGTGTTTACTACATTTCAGGCTCTGTCCTAATTATCATATTTACTCTGCATTACAACCGAATGAAGCTGGTACTATCAGGATCATGATTATAGAAAAGGAATCCGAGGGTCCGAGAAGCTCCTTGCTCAACACAGAGCAGCCAGTCTAGGGTTGGGCTGGGATTCATGTTCCAGTCTTTCTAACTCTATTGCCTATGGGCAAAGAAAATTCCCCCTTGAAATCACAGGAGGAAACTAATTGGAAAGTGTCAGAGTGTCCCCACATGCTAACTATGGGGCCTGCTTTCAGGGAAAACTGTATCTCTCATAGCCCCTGCTCAAGGGGCGGATAAATCGGTGGCTGCTGTGTTCTGTATCCCGACTCCCATCCCAACACCTGAGCCCCACAGGATCAGACCAGAGGGTGGGACTCAATGACACCCAATCTAGAATCTCCCAGGGCCTGAGAGGTGGCTTAACCAGATTTCCTCCTTGGAAACGCTGAGCAAATGAGGCAGCTGGCAGAGGAAGCTGAAAGTTTGTGATATACGGAGAAGGTGGTGAAGCTCACTGGGCCTTCTAGGAACAGAAGTTACGGGATGGAGAAAGGGCATGCAGAATCGAAGGAGAGTGCTGTTAGCTGAGGGCAAGACACCAGCACATGCAGGAAAAGCTGGGTGCCTGCGGTGACCACGTGCCCACCAGAGGGAAATGGTCAGTGGCTAGCAAAAGGAAGACAAACCCTCCTTTCCCAGAAGCGACCACTTCCAGTTCTGAGGGGCCCGATTCTTGCATCACAAATAAGAGTTCTCCTTATAGCACCCCACCCCGCCCCCACCCCACACATACCTAATATCTAGGAGATTTTTCTGATCCTGCAATCAAAGAAACTTGACTAAACACAGGTCAGCCTAGCTGTGGAGTCTGGGCAAAACAGACTAGAAGTCCTCATTTTAGTATTATACTTACTTGGGTTTTTGAATCTGCTCTGCTCCACAATATTGAGGTGGATTACAACTCTGTCCCACAAAACAAAACAAAAACAAAACAAAACTCTCATATATATGGTATGTGCCTGACACATAATAGGAGCTCAATAAATATTATATACATGCTCAATAAATTATACATAATTCTATACATTCTCATTTTATTTCCACAACTGCCCTATAAGGCAAGATGGCCATTAACCCCATACCACAGATGAGGAAACTGAGGCTCATGGCGTTTAAATGACTTGCCCAAGGTCCCATGGCCTGAAGAAAAGATGCAAAATTAGCTGTGATGATTGTTAGTGGCTAACACAAAAATGAAGACATGATCTGCTACATGTTCACATCACCCTGGGCCCCTGTCGAGGTGCTACTTCGGAAGTGTCTTGGACCCTCGCTTGGCGGTGGTGGTAGAGGGTGTTTTCCCCATGATTACAAGGAGCGGGGAGGTTGTGGTGTGAATGCTGGCCTCCTCCCTCCCTCCTTTCTTCCTGAGGGCAAATTACAGAAGAAAATAACAAAAATTATGGGCTACCTTTTATTGTCTGTGTAAAACCAAAGAGCTCCATCAAGTTCCATGAGGGGATAAACAGTGAATTATTCTTGGGACTTAGACTGCTTACTTAAGAGAAAAATGTTCACAAGTGAAAAAACATTAATTTTAACAATGAAATGATCACTGCCAGCATTTTTAGGAAGCAGCCCTCACGGATGATGTCCTTGTACCATTCATCCTGAAATTTAATTTCAAGCCAATGAAGTTCAAATAGGTGGGCCACGTGGGCCCCTGGGTGGTTTGCTCAGCACAGCCTTACATATTTTGGGTAGAATTCACTTAGTGACTTGGTGCTGAGTCCCTGGGAGCACCCACCCAACCCAGCTGTTGGGAAAGCGAGAAACAAGCCCATCTACAGACCGTTGGTGGCCTCATTCTCTCTTCCCACCAAATGAGATTTTGACTTTTAAGTGCACCTGCCCTCCTGGTGCCCACCGCATCGCCGTGAGCGCATTGGAGCCAACTGCCCAGGGCCCAGGCGTTGGCCGGAGCCTCATTCTCTCTTCCCACCAAATGAGCAGATTTTGACTTTTAAGTGCACCTGCCCTCCTGTTGCCCACCGCATCGCCGTGAGCACATTGGAGCCAACTGCCCAGGGCCCAGGCGTTGGCCGGGGGCTTCCCCCGCTCCTCCAACCTGCACTCAGTGTCCGAGCCCTGGCTCTGGGCTCCAGGCTCTGTGTCTGCTCTGGCCCTTTGCCTCTGGCTGGCAGCCCGTCCCTCCCCTTCTGGCTGGTTGGCTGGCACCTGGCCCCGAGCACTGCCTTGATCTGACCGTCACTTGTGGCTTCTGATAAGAGACGTGCTCCCGCCCGATACAGGCCCAGCCAGGGAGTCACCAGCACCGGATTCAGGACGCGAGCTGCAGAGTCAGGGCAAGCCAGGCTCTAGGGCTAACTTACCAATTTTGAGCTCTGTGACCTTAGGCCACCGGAGCCACATCCGTTTCCTTGCCTGTAAAACGAGGGTGATGAGATCCACGTCTTGGCGGTGCGGAGAGGGTTAATGCTGGTTTTATTGTTAATGCAATGTGACATGTCGAGTATGTGTGTCTATGGGGCACTAGGAGTCATACACAAACACCGTGTCTCTATGGCACCATGCACTCCCAGTGCTTCCTTCCCAAGGCACAGTCTCATCATAATCGTTCTGCGCATTACGATACTTTTGGTTACAGATGAGGAAACTGAGGCACAGAGGGAGAAATGAGGACACCTAACGTCACAGCCAGCTACGGGGAAGGCTGGATTTGAACCCAGGCCTTCTGACTCCCCTTCCGGAAAGCAGCACTGGCGGCCGCTTTGATCTCCCCGAGCTGCTGTCCAACAATGTGCCAACAGGAAGGGAAGACGGGCGAGGAGCTGCTCCCCGGGGGCCCCCTCCCAGGCCGGCTGGCGGCTGAGGGAGGAATCCGAGCGGCTGGCTTGCGCTCATGCTTGAGGAATGTCTTGAGAAGTCGGCCTAAGCCCTCTGAATCTGACTCATCATCTCCCCGTCTCCAGGAGTGTCAGAGAAGAGCTCCCTTAATCCCTCCTGTCCTCGGTCCCAGGCTTTCATTTGTCAAACTAAAAATATTCCCTCCGGGAACCTCCTTTTGCCAGAGGCCGAGGAGATATAAGGGGGATGGCGGTTCGGTGTCACTTCCTGACAGCGCCTCCTTATTGTTCCTCTGCCAGGGGAACAGGGAAGCGGAGACGGGCAGCAGGAGCAAGGGGCCTCTGTCATTCTTGGGCCAGGGCCAGCCCGTCCACCTTTCTCCTGCAAACTGGCTTCCTTTTGCCCTGTCTCAGGCTCCAGACAATAGCCCATCAGCCTGACACCCAGCCCTGGCCCAGTCCCTCGGGCTGTGTCGTGATTCATGCCAGGTGAGGACTGCACATGCCAAGTTCATTTCCTTTGCAGCCCGAGGGGAGGGTGGGCTGGCACATACTTGTCTGTAAGGTTAGTTTACCGATAAAGGGATGTAGAGCTTGACGCTAAAGGAAAATATACAGTCCTGGCTCCTCAGGTAAAGCAGACGGAACTGGACCTCCGTGTGGGACAACGGCTCTGTTGGAATGCCATCAAGGTTTATCTCCTGTTTCTCTTCCTCCTTTCTTCCCTTCATTTTGTCACTCCTGGCAGCCTCAGCTGATCCTGAGTGCCCATGACCTTGACTTGGCTCCAAACCTTGGCTCATAGCCATTGAGCTGCCACCCTGAGCCCCTCCCCGCCCCGGGGTGCCCACCTGCTCAGTGGAGATAGAGCATGATGAAACCAGGGGAGCAGGGCCTCGGGATCCAGGCTGGGGTTCAAACTCTGGCAACACTCAGCAGCTAGCCTGAGGAAGGTACCTCAGCTCTGAGCCGCAGTTTCCTCATCTGTATCAGTGAAGAGCCATACCTACTATACTGGGCTATTGTGATGATCAAGAAGATGGCACAGAGAAAGTGAATCATACAGTGCCTGCCACACAGTAGGGGCTCAAATCATTGTCATCATCACCCAGCAACAAATGCCACTACACCATTGGAATCAGAACTGGTCCTTTTTCTTTTATTATTATTTTTTAAAATATGATTTTATTGGTTTCAGAGAGAGGAAGGGAGAGAGAGAGAGAGAGAAAGAAAGAAACATCGCTTGGCTATCTCCTGCACGACCCCTACTGGGGATCGAGCCTGCAACCTGAGCGTGTGCCTTGACCAGGAATCCAACCAAGACCTCTTGGTGCATGGGACAATGCTCAACCTACTGAGCCACACTGGCCGGAAGCCCTGGTTCTAATCTCAGCTCTGGCATTAACTAGCTGTTTGGCCCCAGGCAAGTCCTCTAGCATCTGTGAGTCACAGGTGCTCACTTGTGAAATGGGGAGTTTGGGTTTGATTTCCTCTGGGATTCTTCTCAGATCTCAAATTCTGGGGTCTTGAAGGTGCCTGAAAGTAGATGTTCATGGAAATATTTATTCTTTAAAGAACAGGAGAATAATGTAACTGCTTGCTGTGGACTGTGCCTTCCCACCCAGCTTGTATGCTGAAGCCCTAAACTCCCAATCTGATTATCTGGAGATTCTGGAGATGCCGTGCTTAGGAGGTAATTTAGGCTAAGGTTGTACGGGCGGGGCCCTAATCTGATAAAATTGTGGCCTTATAAGAAGAGGAAGAAAGAAATCTCTCTCCCTTTTCCTCTTCCTTCCCCTGCCCTTCCTTTCCCTCCCCTCCCTTCCTCTCCCCTCCCTCCCCTCCTTTTTCCCCTTCCCCTTCCCCTTCTCTCCTCTCCTCTCCTCTCCTTTCTTCTTCTTCTCCTTCTCCTTCTCCTTCTCCTTCTCCTTCTCCTTCTCCTTCTCCTTCTCCTTCTCCTCCTCTCTCTCTCTCTTCCTTTCTTTCTTTCATGTGAGGACACAAGAAGGCAGCCATCTGCAAGCCAGGAAGAGAGCTTTCACCAGAAACCAAACCCTGCCGGCACCCTGATTTTGGACTTTTCAGCCTCCAGAACTGTGAGAAAAGAAATGTCTGTTGTTTAAGCCACACAGTGTATAGTATTTTGTTGTGGCAGCCTGAGCTAAGACATCACAGGAGGAGGAGCATCTGGGAGAGGAGCATGAGGCAGAGAACAGAGTCCATAGCAAGCCCTTGATAAAGTTTATTGAGCCCCGGAGGAGTGGTGACCTGCTGCTGGCAGAGGGAGAAGCCACACCAGCCAACGACCCGACTTCGCAGCAATTGGAACACTGCCATTAAAAAAAGCAGCTCCACTTTCTATCATAAACAGTGGCTAACCCAGGCTCTGGAGTCAGGCATGTCGAATTTGACCCTGAGCTCTGCTGCATGCCAGCTGTGTGACCATAGAAAAGTGAACTGTTCTCTCTGGTCTCACTTCGTTTCCTGTCAAATGAATCACTGTGGCCACCCCTCAGCTGTGTAGCGTAAATGTGGTCATGTATACATGGTGCATGGCCCAGTGCTTTGCACATAGTAGGCACTTGTTACATGTTGGCTGCTGCTAGTAATAAAGTCATATGATCAATAACTAATGAATAGTAATAATTTTGCTCATATGACTCGCTTTACCTGCTTGAGCTAAAAATAAGGCCATGCTTCCCTTGTTATTAGAATTGAAACTTGACCGCAGGCCTGTCTCCCCTACCAGAACACCCTTCTCTCCTTCCTTGTGTCTACCCTCCCCCGATAAGCTGCAATTCCCCGCTGCTTCTTTGTATGAGACTCAGCCCTCTGGTGATTCTATTAGATGCATGTGTGGCCCCTGGAGGCTGGTGGCATCGTGGCTGCCCTCACTCACCTCTTTCCCATAAGGTGCTGGAGTAACTTGTCCTCCTGTGACAGTCTCAGTTATGGCTCTAGTTGGGGTAACAGCCCCCCTCTCCCACCGGAGGTCTCCTTCTTGGAAGGCTCTTCATGTCCTTCCTGCTCAGGTAACCTCACTGCACTGTCTTAATTCCTCAGATGTTTGAATAGCCTTGAGTAACAAAAACACCAAAAAGACATCTAGCTCCATCGGGCGCTGCTGGTCACCTATGCAGAGTTGCCCATCCCTTCACCAGAAGCTTTTGAGTTCCATACACAGGGAGTATTAGGCAGCGTGGCCTTTGACAAGCCTCCCAACGCCCTTCCCCAGGGACACTGAGGTGCCTACTTGCTCTGTATGTCTCCATGCCTCCAGACTACTCAAGTGGTCCTGTTCACAACAGGGAGATCTGCTCTAATAACAATAGTAATTTCCCATTTCACTGCATCTAAGATGCTACAGATTGTAAAATAAATAAATAAATAAATAAATTAAAATATCCTAGTGAATAAATCATGAAGAAAGAAAGAAAAAAGCTTCCAATTATCTATAACATGCCATCCTCTGAAAGACCTGTTGTGATTTCAGAGACGTTAAAAATGTGAAATCAGGTGTATCTTGGAATCGGTGAAATTATTAACAATATTAGGTGATATTTCTTGAATATTTACAATGTGCTGGGCACTTGGTTTAGGAGTTTTAAATGAATTAATTCATTTAGTCCTCAAAACAGGTCTATGAAGTAGAGTCTATTATAACCTTCACTTACAGATGAGAAATAGGAGGTACATGTAGGTTATGTAACATAATGTCACACAGCTAGGGAATTGTGAAGTTTAAGCTCGGGCAATTGAATGTCCTTCTTATTAGACTTGAAGCAATAACAACTTTAAAATAGGATCTCTCTCTGCCTGGCCAGTTTGGCTCAGTGGTTGAGTGTTGGCCTAGGAACCAAGAGGTTGCTGGTTTGATTCCTGGTCAGGGCACATAGCTGGGTTGCAGGCGAGATCCCCAGTGTGTGGTGTGCAGGAGGCAGCCTATAGATATTCCTGTCTCATCGATGTTTCTATTTCTCTATCCCTCTCTCTAAAAATAAATAAAAAATATATTTTAAAAACGAATCTCTCTCTCTCTCTCTCTCTCTCTCTTATACACACACACACACACACACACACACACACACACACACACACGACTTAAAGTCCTATCTTACTGGTTCCTCCAAGGGCAATTGTAATCCTAATTTACATTGAAGAGTAAGAGCAAGAAATTGGGGTTTGACTGATCTGGTAAGTGCTTTTTAGAGAGGAGTTTTGGTGCTGAAATCCATCCAGGGAGAGGAGATGGTCCCCCAGTGTATATACGCTCAGCACCTAGCAGAGTACCGGCTGTCAGGAGACCGAGTTGTTGAAAAAAGAAGTGTCGTTGGACTCCTCGGTCCCTGGCTCTTCCCAGTGGCCTTTTCTGGGGCCAGAATCCATTCATCCTTCACGACGTGGCTCGTTACTGAAAGCCGTCCGCTCGGACCCTGTTGGAAGGCCCTCAGTTGCTAGTAACAGAAAACCCAATTAAAACCAGCTCCAACGAATAGGGCTCTTTTGTGTTCTCCCGTGATGAGTGCCTGGAGGAAGGCGGTCCAGCTCTGTGCGCAGTGGTGGCCCAGTGGTGCCAACTGCTACTCAAGTTCTTTCAGGGCTGTCATCTTAGCTTGTCGACATGTTGCCTTATGGTTTTAAAAGGGTGTCTACACCTCTAGGGACTTTGTCCATGTGCCAGGAAGAAGCCGGGGGGAGGGCAGAAGGGCTTTGTCTTTCTACTTGGGAAGGAAGCCCTCCCCAGGAGAGTTCTTGCCACTATTCGGCAGGAATTGGGTCACAGGTTCATATGCTTAGGTCAGGTACTGGCCAAGGGTAATGGAATGATCACAACTGGCTTCGACCTGCAATGATGTATCCCTTGCAAGTGGTGAAGGTGTTTCCCTTCCCCAAGATCAAGGGATCCGGGACTGCTCTCTGAGCAACGGCAAAGTCAGCAAGTACGGATGGTGGATGGGCAGGCAGCCCCCAGTCTGCCACCCGCTCCTTTTCCCTTACTCTCCTATAACAATCTCTCCCCCAATCCTCCCCCACTCTTCTCTACTTCCTTAGGCTCAGGAAAAGAGGGTGCTGGACTTGCATTCCCGTCCGCCGTGTAGCCCACCGGGATGTAAGAACTGTGAAGGGAGGGACCACCTCTGCTGTGCTCCCACGTCATCCCCAGAACTTATCACATGCCTGATGCGTGGTAGGCGCTCAGTCAATACTGGAGTGAATGGATGAATGAATACTGGCCGGGAGCCTGTGTGCCCTGGGCAGTCACTCTCTCAGGAACCAACACAGACAGATCAGGCCTCCCGTTTGTCCCCGCAGTGGTCTGGGAAGGCAGAGAGTGTGTGTGTGTGCGTGTCAGTGTGTGAGTGTGTGCGTGCATGCACACTCACGGCTCCTCCCTGCCTCAGATTGAATTACTTATAAACAGGCCTACGCCAACCTGGCAGAGGCTGCGTTTCAGCACAGCAGTTCTCATAATTTCCCCAATTCTTTTGATTTGACAAAATCCTAAAATAAAACAAAGCCCCCACCACCGCCACCCCACCCCACCTTCCGCTCAGCATGTCTCTGGAGCCTGGTGCCCCGCCTGAAGCAATGGGATCCGGATGCTGGGATGTATCTCCGGAGCCTGTGACTCTGCCTTTCCTCCCTCCACTCACTCCTGCCCTGGCCTCGGCCTTCCTCCTGGCCTCTCCCGGGGGCTGGTGTGCAGGGCCGGCACTCAGAGCTCCCAGGGCTCCGGCCCTGTTCTGCAGGGGCTCTCTCCCATTCTGCATCCTGGGTTTCTCCTTCCAGGACGTCTATTGTCATTCTTTTGACAAAGGATGGAGAGCATTTCCCCCTCTGATTTCAAGAATCTCATTGACCCCAATGTATCCAACTTCTAGACTCTTAAAATGTCTCCAACTTCTAGACTCTTAATAAGCAAGATGTGGCTGGCTAATTTCATTTAACTTGATTCTTAGACACTAGGATGTGGGAAGTGCCTTATACTGTTATCTCACATGTGTCTAGGATTTGATACAAATGAATTTGTGAGCTCCTTATCTATCAAATTAGGGGTTATATTAGATTCTCTTTGAGGTTTCTTCCAACACTGACTGGGTAGAATAACGAGTGTTACTATTTTTAATATAACTGAGGAAACAGGCTCAGAGAGGTTAAGGGAGAGATTCAAGGTCACACAGCAAGTCAATAGCAGAACCAGGGCTAGAACTGAATCTCAGTTTGATGGGCTTTTCATCACACCATCCTGCCTTTCATGTTAGTTTCCAATGAATCCCCGTTGGATGTAGGCACAGAACCCAGTCTCTCTCTCCAGGAAGTTCCCAACCCTCTCCCAGCCCCTAAAATGTTGGCCAGGCAGGGTATGTTCTCCAGCCAATGCCGTGGTGACAGATGTCGTGTGGATGAGCCCTATGACAAACAGCATCTGGAACTTGGAGCTGGCATAGGCAGTGGCCTGGAACTACTCCCTCACCACCCACCCCATCCATGCCTCCTCTGTGTTAATTAAAGCGATCCCATTCCCAGTGTGTGTGTGTGTGTGTGTGTGTGTGTGTGTGTGTGTGTGTGTGTATAGTCAAATGCCCGGGCAAACACCAAGTATAGTACTCTACTGCTAAGAAGGAAAGAACAAAAGGCTGAGTTGAGAGAACAGGGTTTGAAGCCTGACATGGCTACTCATGAGACGTGCTTTCTCACATCCTTTAACCTTTAACAAGATCTCAATGTTCTCTTTGATAATAACATGGGTGTGTGTGAGTGGAGGGGACTAGATGGGCTCCAGGATCCTTTCTAGCCCCAATATGCTACAGTATGCCTTTGTGATACCATTAACATAAAAATGGCACAGACATACATGGAATGAGGAGCAGACCATTATATATGCTGTTTGTTTCCATGTAGGCTGGAAACCCGGGAACCCAGAAGGAGTCTGTTAGGTGCAACCTAATATCATTTGTTTAAAATAATAAATGATGCACGTGATCAGCATTGGTAGAGAGTGTGGATGCTAAGAGAACTACCAGTTATGGAGTGCCTCCTATGTGTTGGGCACAACACACTTTTTTATCTGATTTAATCCTCACAATAACCTCCCGTGGTAGAACAGGCTCTCTCTAATTCCTCATTTCATGTTCTTTCTGTAACGCCACACTGCTATGAATGGCATCTTCCATTTATCAAGCATTTATGGATGTGTCCAATACCACTCCAAGTAATTTAAATATACGATTTCATCGAATCCTTACCACAATCCTAAGGAAGTTAATAATAGTTCCCTATTCTACGGATGTGGAAATGGAGGCACAGAAAAATAAAGCCACTTGCTCAGGGTCCCACAGTTAATGAGTGGCAGAGCCTGAATTATCACCCAGTTCTGCTCGGTGGCAGCCCCCATGCGGGGTTCTTTGGCCTCCACTTTGCCTTACTGGTAGCTAAGACCCCTCAGCAGGCTGTCTACTGTGTATCCTTACGCAGAGTTTCTCAAAGTGTGGTCTGAAGACCAATTACATCAGAACCTCCTGGTGCTCTTATTAAAATTGCAGATTCTTACGTCTCTCTCCAGACCTCCTGAAGCTCTCTCTGGAGGTGGGACCTGGGACTGCATAATACCAAACTCTCGGTACTTCTTATTCCCATTAAAGTTTGAGAACCACTCAGCTGGGGAATGAATAAGTCTTACGTTCATTAAACAAACTTTTCCATGAGCATAGGAGATCCAGGGTGTTGTGAAAGTTTCCAGCATGGAGCTAAGCGGTATTATTACCTTACTGAGACACACAAAATAGGGGCACTTTGCAGTGGTTTTTCTGGAAATGGGCTTTCTTTGTGCTTTAGCATGAGGTAAAGCCTAGTGTTTCAGTTAGCCAAGACTAGATTATGCTGCAGTTACAAGCTGCCTCCAAATATCAGTTGTTTAAAACAATAAAGATTTCTTTCTGTCTCATATTCATGTCCAGTGTGGGTCTGTAGGGTTGGAGATGAGGGGCTGTGCTCATCATTTATTGTCTCACAGTGTCTGTGGGTGAGGAACCCGGGAGTGACTCAGCTGGGTAATTCTGGCCCAGGTTCTCTCATGAGATTGCAGTCAGGGTATCAGTGGGAGATGTAGTCATCTGAAGGCTTGACTGGGGCTGGAGTATACATTTCTAAAATGGCCCACTCACATGAGTGTTGGCAGGAAGCCTTAGTTCCTATCATGTGGGCATCTCCACAGGTTGCTTTTGAGTGTCCTCATGACATTGTCCCTGGCTTCCCTTAGAGCAAAGGACCTGAAGGGGAACGAGCAAGCAGGAAGCCATGGTGTCTTTCATGACCTCGTATTCAAAACTCTGCACCATGACTTCCACTTCATTCATTAAAATTGAGTCATTAAGTCCAGCCTTCACTCCAGGGGAGGGAAATTAGTTTCCAATTATTGAGGAAATAGAAACAATCTGTGGTCATTTAAAAACAAGCCCAGTCTACCCTCTGGCCACAAATGATTTATATTCTTCTCACATGCAAAATATGCTCACTCCTGCCCAAGGCCCCCAAAGTATCATTTCATCAGAGCATCCTTTGAATTCCAGAATTTTGTCATCTAAATCAGGAGCTGATAAGGATCCTCAGATGCAATTTCTTTAATTCAGCTCCTTAAGTATAAGAAGACCCGTGTATACACACACAATATATATAGTGATGGGACAGGTGTAGGATAACCACTATAGACATTTATGTCTAAAAATGGGGACAATAGAAGACACGAAGGACTTATGACTCCAGGGCGAGTCTGAAATATAGCTGGACAAGCGTTGAATGTTCTTTGATTAAGACTTGGTCTTGTTCCTGACGGGGAATCATTCTCCATGGCTCTGTGCCCTGCCCTCTGGGGTCTTGGTTCTTCCTCTGAGTCATCCTTCCTTTTCCATGAAAGGTTGTCTCTTTGCAGCTGTGTAGTTTTCTCAGCCTGTTTCCTGCCAGAATTTTGGGAGAGAGGTTCAAAGATCATTTTTTTAAAAAAAAATCTTCACCTGCGGATATGCTTTTTAAATTGATTTTGGGGAGAGAGGAAGGAAGAGAGAAACATCGATGTGAGAGAGAAACATCGATTGGTTGCCTCCTGCATGCACCCAACCAGGGTTCGAACCTGCAATCTAGGTATGTGCCCTGTCTGGGAATCAAACCTGCAACTTTTTGGTATTTGGGATGGCACTCCAATCAACTGAGCCACATGATTTTTACTTTGTACTGTTTTTTTGTCCCTTTCAGTTTAAGTTGTCTGTGTTCCTACAAATATAGTTTTCTTAAAAATGTTCTAAGTCTCCTGAAAATATTGGGTTCACTCCATGAGACAAAGGCCATATCCAGAAATCTCTCTAAGACAGTGGTTCTCAACCTTCTGGCCCTTTAAATACAGTTCCTCATGTTGTGACCCAACCATAAAATTATTTTCGTTGCTACTTCATAACTGTAATGTTGCTACTGTTATGAATCGCAATGTAAATATCTGATATGCAGGATGGTCTTAGGCGACCCCTGTGAAAGGGTTATTTGACCGCCAAAGGGGTCACGACCCACAGGTTGAGAACCGCTGCTTTAAGATAAGCCTATGAGTGTCTGCCAAAATGGCTGAGGGACATCCTTAAGCGTTTTAGAAACTATTGCTCAACTGAGGGTATCTGCAAGGCACATGTTTAAACTTAGAATGATTTTTGTCTGACTGAACAGCCCTCTGAGTTGCCACCTTAGAGCTTTTCTGCAGTCTTAACGAAGGGCTTTATTGCCACCTCCTTGGCTTCATCTTCTGTATGTTTGCCTCGCAGGGCCCTGGAATTGATTATTGTATGGAAGACATTTCTTAATTTTATCATTGTTTGACATCTTGAGAGGTTAAAAAATTTCAAGATTATCAAATCAAGTCCTTCGTTTAGCCTATCTGTCTCCTCTCACATTTTGGTATAAGCAGAAGAAGCCAGGTGGCACTTTTAACACATGGCTTAGAAATCCCCTTAGCTAAGCCCAGTTCATTAGGTACATTTGCTTTTCACATAACCGCAGGCGACAGTGTTGCTAAACTTTCTATTGCTATATAATAGGACCCCCCCTCCACCAGTTCCTCCACTTTCTAATAAGATTTTTCTCATTCTCCTTTGTCCCTCGTCTGCAGTCTCCTCAAAGGTCACCATGCCTCTGCAAACAGTACTGATAAAGCTTTTCAAGCTTTCACTAACACTCACCATTCTTTCCCCTCTGCTTACTGCTCGATTCTAAAGCCTCTGCTACAGTTTTAGATATTTATTATGGTAACATCTTATTTTTGGTTCCAAAATCTATATTAGTTACCCTTTGCTGTATAACTAATTACTCCAAAACTTCACCAGGAATCCAAAAATGGCTTAGCTGGATGGTTCTGGCCCAGGGCCTCTCATGAATGAGGCTGCAATCTCTCGGGGCTGGAGCAACCACATCCAAGATGGCTTATTCACATGGCTCTTGGTGAGAGGCCTCGGTTCCTCATCACATGGGCTTCTCGATAGGCTTCAAAAGTGTCCTCATAACATGGTAGCTGGCTTCCCCCAGGTTGAATGATCAGAGAGTGAGAGAGGGGAGCGAGCACCGAGGAAATTGCACTGCCTTGTAGCTTTGGAAGTGACTTTTGTCGCATTCTGATACAGACCAACCCTGATAGAACGTGGGAGGGGACTACTCAAAGGTGTGAGTACCAGGCAGCAGGCGATCATTGGGAGCCATCTTGAAGCTGGCTACCATATGCCTCCATTGAATCATCTCTTTGGCTTTGCAAAATACTTCTTCATGTTGCACTGTGAGGAAGGGAGGGACATCTATTTTTGTTATGTTTTGTGACAGGAACCTTGGTTTCATATACAATTTCAGCAGCATTAGTTCTTTTTATTTTTACGCAGACGCTGTCATTTCCTAGGATCTAGGCATGAGACTATGAGGGAGGCTGGCCAGGAGACACATCCAAGAGGCAGATGCTATGCTAGTCAGAACCACCCTTCCTCTGAGCATGAGGATTTGTTTAAGCTCTTCTGCTCTTCTGCCCAACTCCCTGTTCTCTGAGGGTGAGTTATTTCTTCGGAGTTCCCCTAAGCTTCTCATGTGAATATTCTTGGTGAGACTCCAGAATATCCTAGAGACCTATCTGAGTTCAGGATAGTGTACTAAGGTAACCTAGGGGAGAAAGAAAAGCAGAAACTGCCATGGAAATTCTCTACACAGACCCATAATCCTCCGCTGACAGAAGCTCTGGGGTACATCCTGTGGGTACAGAAGCTGTGACATTCACAGTTAGCCAATAAGAGTCCATTCTGGCAGTAACCAAGAGTTGACTAAGATTCTGGGCTGCCTGCACCGGTATCCAATCCTTAGGTCCTCATGCATTTGGGACCTCCTCCTCCAGACTTAAAGTTTCTGATTTATTTCCAAGCCCAACCATCTTTTCCTGGAATGATCCTAGGTACTCTGTGTGAATGAATACACCTGTTAATGACCCTATGACCCACTTTTGGTGCTGGTTTTTTAAAAAAATTATTAACCTGGACCCAATTTTACTATATACCATGATGAAATCTGATTATGCTCTACTAGTTCAGCCTCAGATTGCCCTCTACCAGCGCCTGTATAGCATCAACAAGGGGAAAACTCTAAGTGTTCTGAAGAAATCCCAACTCAAAATTTACCCACCACTACACAGACAGGTAGAAGCAAGTAGAAGGAGTCTACTCACCTCTCCAAGGAGGGAGAGATGAGCACTGCACTTCTGAGACATGACATGGAATTTTGTGAGTAGAGCTGACATGACTTAATTGCTAAGTATTCTGTCTAGACATGTGTACCAAGTGTGATGAAGAACCCGCCAACAGTCATCAGAACTACCAGTCACTACCTATTTTAATTGAGTCCCCTAGAAAGTACTGATGGAGTGAGCAGATGTTTGGGCCATCATAACTATTTGGATTTTTAATACTGTAAATAAGAAACTGAACAACTTGAAGGCATAGGAGGCACACTCATCTCTAGTTCTCTCATTTTCTTTTCTCTCCTGAAACTAGGGCTTTCAACTAGAAGGAATCAGGGCTCTTTACCATTAGTAAAATCAGACAAGATTTGGTATCTGGGACCAGGGTTTGTGATAACAGGATACCTAGGTGTGGAATGCCTGTCATAACAAACAAGAAGAATATATATGAAGAAGGATTGCCTACCTGATCAAAATACTTTAAATTGAGGGAGAAAAATCCTCAGATAAAATGATATAAATTAAATTAATGAAGGAAAAAATTCTTATGACTTGAAACAGAAGTTCTTTTAAGAAAAGAATTATTTTATTCAGGAACATGTCTAGGTAAGTAGTTTGGGATTGAAGATAGATCCCCATAGAAATAATATAACATGAGTCAAGAGGGAAAAATCAGTGAAAAAGTTCTGTATGTTAGTGAAGAACAAAAATATGGAGTAGATAGGAGAGAGTTGGGAAGAGAGTAGAAGGTAAAGAGAAGACATTATGGCAGGTAGATGAAGGAGGGGTGAGCCATGCTCATTTGGAGTTGTGTTTCTGCTGTGCTCATAAATGCCTTGTGCTAGTGCTTTCCTCTAGAAAACGAGGATAAGAACTTGACTTTAAACTTGGGTCAAGGTGATGTGGGAGGGGAAAATGCAAACAAGAAGGCCAGATAATCCATAAACTAAATGCCTGAGACACAAGCAAAAGCTCAGAGCCAGCCTCTCAGGCAAAGGTAACAGGAAACTGAGGTGCAAAGAGGGAAGCAGAGATGCTCAGGAGCCTGTGCACCAACACATGGAGTAGAGAAACAAGACAAACTTGACATGTAACGTGAAGGGGGCAAATATGATTGCAGAGACTTGGACACCTGGTGGGATGGTGCTTGTCTGGCAGGATGTGGCTGGTTTAAAAGACATTTCTAATAAAGGCAGGGAGGTGTGACCCACTATATACAAGGAGTGTGAAAATGGATTAATTTGGGGATGTACAGAGTAGAAAATTTTGGTGATGAAAAAAGAAAAACTATAATGATTTCTGCTAATATTTATTCACTTTTTTTCCTTTTTTAAAAAAAATATATATTTTATTGATTTTCTACAGAGGAAGGGAGAGGGACAGAGAGCAAGAAACATCCATGAGATTGAAACATCCATCAGCTGCCTCCCACACCCCCCCCACCCCCCAATGGGGATGCGCCCGCAACCAAGGCACATGCCCCCGACTGGAATTGAACCCGGGGCCCCTCAGGGGTCCAACGCTGTAGCCACTGAGCCAAACCGGTCAGGGCTATTCACTTTTTTTCTATTGGTAGGCATCATCACAGCACTTTGCATGTACTATTTCATTTAATTTTCACTGTGCTCTTAAAAGGCAAGACTAGCATTACTTTCATATTATGGATGGGGCAAGCAACAATCAGAAAAGTCAAGCAAGTTGTCCAAGGCTACCCAGATAGAAGATGGAGTGAGACTCCAGACCGAAGAAGTCTGCAGAGTCTCAGCTCTTATAGATGTGTAACTGACTTGGACTAACAGAAGATACAGGTGTTTTTTGTTGCTGTTTGTTTTGTTTTTTAAATCTGATTCTCTAGTACAGACACAGGGCAAAGAAATCATGAGAACTTCCAACTTTACAGTCATCTGCTGGGGTGGAGGTCTTGTTATCTTCAAAGTCCAGTGTTTTGCAAAAGCCTTTCCATTTGCTCAGTAAATAATATTGTCTCTGAACTGATGAAGGAGACAAGGAAGAGAACTGTCCCTTTGTTTTTTGTTCACTGAGGGATGAACTTGCTGTTCCTATGGGAATCATGGGGAACTTGGGAAGGAGGTTTTGTCATCTTGGAGGCTGTAGCAGCAAAGAAAGAGGACACTGGCCACAGTTAAATATGTGCCTCGGACATTAGGAGCATAAACATATCAGTCAGGGTACTTTTGCTGGCATTTGAAAGAAGGGAATAAATTGGCCTTAGTGACTGGGAAGACCAAGGGTGATTGGTTTCGGGCAGTGCTGTCATCAGGAGCTCAAACCAGGCAATTAGACTACTTTTATCTCTCTTGCTTCATCCCTTGGCTCCATATTTTGGTATCTGCAGACAGATGGGAAAGACAGTTGCCTACAATTTCAGATTTATAACTCAGGTGGAAAACTCTTAACTCTTATCTCTCTCAACCTCAATTTTTCAACCCAAGCCAGATCTCTGTAGTTGGCCTTGCTGGGTCTTATGTCCACCTCTAGACTAATCACTATTGCAAGATGGATCCATTGCAAGATGGATCCCATACTGTGATATGACCTAGCCTGGGTCACTGTTTCACCCTCTGATGGAGGTTGGGTTAGGGGATGATGGGCAAGGAGAAGTTCCACAAAGGACATAGGGTCCCTGGGTCAACATAGTGATGTTCATCATAACACATTTTGAATGTTCATAGAGAAGTCTGGTCCAGTAGCCAATGACCTCACAAAGGAAGGTAGACTGTTTCTAGAAAAAAAACATTATAACACTATAGTCAGAGTTAATCCCAATGAGGAGAAAAAGAAGGGAGAAAAGTGACTGAAGCCACACTGGAGCCATGCAGGTTGCTCTATGATGAACTTCAACTTTAAAAAAACTCATACGGCTTGAAGGACCCTAAAGATAGGCATTAGAGTAGAATGGGTCTGTGGAAATAGTGACAACGAGGCTAAGGCTCAGAGTAAACTCAGATTTGAAGAGGGAGATATTCTGAGGACAATAAGAGGTCTTTGGGACTCTGTTTAGTGAAGGAAAAAATAGTGCAAGTGTAAATCCATTGCTTGGGCAAGACGAAATAATGTTAGCTAAAAAGACAGAGAAAGTAAAATAGAAGTTGAAGATATAATTTTTCCATCAAGGATGTCAAACTAGAAAGGGAAGAACAAACATTAAGTAGAGACAGTGATAGCCCATCCAGTGGTCACTTCCTCCCTCCTTGTTGGCAGATGGCTGATTTTTTTTCTGTCAGCACCCCCCTGCCCACCGCATCTGAGGATACATTCCGTGTAGTCCAAGACAGTTTTTGTTCCATTCTCCCCATCATTGGCTGTTTAAGAATAGGCAAGAGACCTACTTATGATCAATGAGATGTGAGAACTGGTCTGCCAGGGTTTCTGAAAATGTGTCCTTGCTTCTAAAAAGAGATGTGGAACCACCGGTCCTTCTTTACTGCTGGACATTGTCAGGTTTGCATGAGATTGTTGGAAATGTAACACGTCTTGCAACCATGAGAGAATTAAATTGATGACCTGAGGATGGCAGAGTAGACAGGTAGAGAGGTATCCTTGAAGATGTAATCGAACTACTGAAGTAACCAATCCTGAAGTCCCTCTACTCAGCACTTGTAATTTTATAAAAGAATCCATTCTGCTTATTGTTTAAGCCAGTTGAACCTGGGGTTTCTGCTCCCTGCAGCCCAAGACCTTTTGACTGGCTCAGAGCTCAAGAAAGGTGAGGAGATTAGATAAGAAGGGGGTAAGAAGCTGGTTCAAATGGATCTAAATATCTGACCCAAAAACTCACATCCCGAGGTGTGGAAAGAACTTTCCGGTGGGATTGGAAAGCCACTGTCAGTAACTTTTAAGTAATTGTGGGGAATAGAAGGTGGTGCCAGAAGCAGGAACTGGGCAGAGATTACCCTGATTTTCATAAAGGGGAAAAAAAGATTGTTACTGGAAACTCCAGACAAGTGAATTTGAGGTAGATCCTTGACAACAGGGAAGCAGAATGGATTAAGAAGCAGATGGTGGGTGAGCATTTAGGAAGGAATGCAGTGGTCAGTTGAACGCAAAATGACTTCATTGAGTACAAGTTATTCCAAACTAACCTCATTTCCTCTTTTGATAAGGTTACTATGTTTGCGAATCAGGTGTATGCCATAAACATTGCAGGTCTTGATTTCAGCTTAGGGTTAACAGTTCCTCTCATGGTTTCCTTGTGGCTAAGATGGTGAAATGTGGGTTGGATGCGAGCAGTGGTTTTATGTATTTGCAGCTGGCTCAACAGCTGAATTCAAAGAGTGTTGAGTATTGGATGGATGTCACAGCTCATGTGCTAAACTCAGTGAGGGTGGTGGAGAGAGAAGTCACACATTGGCCTGAGCTTGGCTGGGAGTGAAAGTCTGACACTCTGGGTGAGACAGCCCTTGGGATGGGCAGGACAAGTGCCAGCAAACCTTAAGCCTGTTGCTCAGAGGCCTCGAGTAAAGCTGGGAGGATCAAGTGGATACAGGAAGGGGGCAGACATGTAAAGGGTCATCAGGAAGACCTAGAGAGGTGGAAGCAGACAAAGAGGCAGGTTTCAGGAGGGAGGAACAAGAAGGCAGAAGCAGCTGAGGAGGTAGAGGGAGAGTCAGGCAGTCCCATGGGTGGGTGTGTAGAGAGCCCTGCTCCGTGTTCCATTTCCTCACTTCTTAGAGGGGCCGTTTCCAACTCATGACAATGGGTGTCAACCTTCAGAGAGTGTTTTTGCTGAGTTCTTAGGGCCCCATCCTGGATCATGTCTGATTTATCACTAGATGAAAACTCAGGAGGCATACTGATCAAAGGTGTAGATGTCACAAATCTGGGAGGGAGAGTTAATACTAGAGGTGACAGAATGAGGACCCAGAGGGATCCTGACAGGTTGGAATGCTGGGTCAAAAACAATAAGATACAACTTAGCAGGCCCAAATGTAAAGTCTGGCATTTATGTGCAAAAAAAAAACAACAACAACAAAAAAAAAACAACAAATGGCAAAAACATAGAGTGGGAGAGATTGCTTTGGCAGGAAATCTTGTGAAAAATATCTGAGGCCTGCAAATGACCACCAGCTTAGAGTAAGCCAACAGTGTGATGTGATTGCTAACAATCCAACACAACGTGAAATAGAAGCATTAATAGAAATCCAGTACTCTGGGGGAGGAGTGGTCTCATTATATACTTGGTCAGGTGACATCTAGGGTATCATGTTCAGTTTTGGGCACCAGATTTTGAGCAGGGCATTGAGAAATTAAAGTGTACTCAGAGATGGGCTGTTTAAGATGGAGAAAGTCCCAGACATTGTTTGATATGAGGAGAGCTTGCAAGATCAGGAAGTTGGTCCAGTCTCTGAGGTAGGACTAAACCAAATGGTAGAAGCTATAGGGAAGCTAATGTACATACATATAAAGAAAACTTTTCTGATCATTATAATCAAGAGAAAGAATGTCAGCTATATTACTTCACGTATGAGTTTAAAAAACATGAGCTTATTTGTGAGGTGAGCCATTGCTTCCATGTCAGTGATAAGGTAATTATTTGAAACTAGAGGCCTGGTGCATGACATTCATGCACTGGGGGAGGGGGGTCCCTCAGCCTGGCCTGTACACTCTCACAGTCCAGGACCCCTCAGGGGATGTTCACCTGCCAGCTTAGGCCCACTCCCCACGGGGTCCTTAGTGCTGCTGCGGAGGCTCCTGCCACCGCTTCTGTGCTCACCAGCCATGAGCCTAGCTTCTGGCTGAGCTGTGCTCTGCCTGTGGGAGTGCACTGACCACCAGGGGGCAGCTCCTGCATTGAGCGTCTGCCCCCTGATGGTCAGTGTGTGTCATAGCGACCAGTCGTTCTGCCATTCAGTTGATTTGCATATTAGGGTTTTATTATATAGGATGATCATAAAATTATATACGGATATGTCTATCCCCAGTGCCTCGAACATTTCCTGGTAAATATTTGTTGAATGAGTGGGATGTGAGAGAAGCTGAATGTCTTTCCCAAGATCGCATGGATGGATTCCCGACTCCGTGACATGCCTTGGAGCAGGCTCAGATGCCATAGGCTTTTATGGAAAGCCAGGGTGTCCTTGTCGGCAGAGACCATGTGGCCACTTGCAGGCATGCATCAGAGGACTTCCTGGCATGGGATAATAGGGTGGGGCTAGGGGGCAGGGGACCTCAGAAGCCCTTTCAATTCAAAGGTTTCACCCGGAGTATTCCTAACCCAGAGAACTCTAAATTGCTCTTGAGAGCACATGCAGGATGAGACATCTGTCTTCACACACGCCCAGCCAGCCTCTGTGGTCGATGGTATCTTCCCCTGGAATCCTTTCTCCCTGTAGATCCCTATCTTGGGCGTGGGTGTGTATATCTAGGGCCTCTATGCAGACACTCAAGGTAAAATGTGCACATGCAAAGGCTCAGGGAAGATGGAATTGCAGTCCTCAAACTGTGCTTTTCATTTCTGTGTACGTTGCCAGCCTCTGTAAAGCCGGTGAGTCCTCTGTCCTGGTTTGGTGTGGGAGGAAAGTCCTTTTCTGCAGAAGGTGAATTTGCAGAAATTGAGGCCCTTGATCATCTTAAGGGAAGTCAGATACGGGCTCTTTCTGGACCCAGGAAGTGTTTGCTTGTTTTCCTCTTCCTCTCAGTATAAATTAGGATCCACCTAAAAGGTCCTCACCCCCTTTTATTGTGCTGGGGATGAGGTGATCAGGCCGAGGGTCATAAAATCAACAATGTTCAGCTTATCCTTGTGCTCAGTTCTTGTTTCCTCTCCAAGACAAGTACAAAGCAGGCCTCCGGTTAATCGGGGTCCTGGGGACCCCCACTTCCGGTTGGTGCAGGCTTTGCTGCCTGTCTCCTGCCCCCCCCTCCCCCTGCTCGGTGGTGTCCCCCGTCTCCACTAGGTGGAGAAAAAGAGCGGTTACGAAATGCACGAAGCCCCAAATCAAAACCACAGTCCAAAGAGTACAATCCAATTCTAAATGGAACTCGAAAACTTGAGAAGTAATTGAAGGGAACCACATTAAATACTAGAATGTTTAATGGGGCCCATGTGTTCTGCGCAGAGAAAGAGTGCGCGAGAAATGGAACAGAGGAAACCAGGGAGACAATATGTCTGTGCGACTTGTTCTAATTAGAGGCGCAGCGCTGCTGAGCATCATTCGTTATAATTTGGTTAAATCTTCAGCCTGGCCCCGGCACCTCGGCCGAGGGGTGTAAAACAAAGGGCTCCGTCGTCATACACGGGGTCTCTCCCTTGGAGGTTCACGCCAGTCACTCGCGAGGGCCAGGGTTGTACATCACTCTCCTGCCAGCTCTTCTTTATGCGTCCAGCGCTGGGCTCCAGCTAGCAGATGTCTGCAAATTTCAGGGAGGAGGAAGGAGGGGAATAGAGGGAGGGAGGGAGACCCCCCCCCCACCCCCATTGTCTCCAACTTGTCTGTCGCTTAATTCAGTATCTCTGTCAGTGGGATGGGAAGAGTTCAAAGGAGGAAATAAAAACAATCCATAGATCAGAGCTTGGGAGAGATCTGCATGGCACCCAGAAATCGCTGGCCCTCCTCCGGCTCCCCTTTGAAATGTGGACGCCCTGTGCTGATGGAGTGGGTTGCGCTGGCGCGCATATCCGCAGCACGTGGAACACGCACTGCGGGTTATTTTTTTTAAAAGGAGACAGTAGCCAGAGGTTTGAAGGGGTGTGGGTGGGAAGGGGTCAGGTCCAGGTTTTCCCTAGATGCTTCGGAGCTCAAGGTGATGTGGGGGTGATGGGAAGGACCCGAGATGAGGTGGACACCTCACCCCCAAACAAACAGGTTTTGGACACCGAAGGCCAGTTCATTTGGCATGGGTGCCTCACCCAGGCCTCCGGCCAAGCTCTCTAACTCGGGAGGGTGTCCTTTATCTGTTTTGTGTTCTTTCCTGGTACCCCACCGCCCAGCCAACCAGCTGGCTTGCTGGAGCCTGGGCAGGGCCTCTGTGGTCTATAGAGGATCTTTAAGAGCACGGTGCCCCCTGGAGATAAAGGCAGAGGGTAGCCGGGCCAATGATGCTTTCCTCTGGCCAAACACAGCTTTGAGCTAGGCACTCAGCTTGTTAATTCAAACCCAAGTTGAATTTCTCCTCCTGCTTGACCCTCCTGCCAGGTGTCTTTGTGCAAAACACGAACCACACATTCTTAGGCACCAGCTGGGGCATGGACACATCACTAGCCCAGCGCCTTATCCAGCTGTGCTGGTGGGGATGAGCCCCAGTTAATTCTGCAAACAAACATTCCTGGGTGTTAGGTCCTAGGTTGGTCATCAGCTGAGCCCGTTTCGTTCTGGTGAGAATGAGCTGCATTTCCGGGCTTCATCTCTAGCCTCAGGTGGCCCACATGCCATTGGATGCTATTGGCCAGGGTGGTGACCAAGGGAGAGAGTGGGTGAGTCTAGGTAACCTGCCCCATGACTAGTAAACAACAAAGGCACAATAACTCCTAAAGGTAAAATAAATGCTTCACTCCATGTTTCTACCTCTCTATTGGACTAGATGCCCGTGCTCTGTGTGGTATATTTGTCTGCTTACTTGTCTGACTAGATGCCTCCTCTGCACTAAATTGTTAATTCTGTTCACTTTTATACCCAGGTGCCCTATACAGTGCCAGATTCAATAAATCCTTGCCTCTTTGCATGCAAAGCAAAGTACATTCTGCTGCTTTGGCTCTGATTTAGCTGAGCAATTGTAACTTAATTAATTGATCATTTTATTGAGCATCTGCTACGCTGGCACTGTGTGATGTGCTAGGGACATAAAGATGATTAAAATCAGTGTCTGACCTTAAAGCATTTACACTCAGGGGTCAAGGGAGATGAGGGCTGTGTGGGGCGAACAGATAAGGAGACTACTCGGCGGCAATGTGGTAAATCCAAGAATTCTTATGCACTAGTTACAGTGGGGTCCAAAACAAGGGGCCTGTCCAGGTTGAGACAACCCTAACAGCAGCCCTGGAAGGTCTGACCCAGTGTTCGAGCACGGAGAGGCAGCCTGCTTGGAAAATTGTCCTGAATATCACAGGCAGCAATCAGACCAGTGCTGCAAACCCACATGTCCTGCTAGGATAGGACTTGTGTGCTTTCTCCGAAGACTCTCAGAGGTCCCTCTCTGTTAACCAAATCCAAAAAGCCACCCTGCTTCTTGGCTGCATCTCATTGAGAATTTCTCAAGGATAGATAAGGTTTAGCAGAGTTGAGAGCACCAGCTCCAAGGTCAGGTTACCTGGCTCCGAATCCCAGCATCACCGCTTGTTGCTGAATGAGTTTGGGCAACATACATTCATCTCCAAGCTTCGGTTCCTTCACTCATCAATTGGGGCGAATAGTATGTCTTCCTCAAAGGATTGATAGGAAATAATGCATGCAAGATGCGTCCTACGCAATAAATGCTCAATACATGTTAGTAAATATTTTTTTCTGTTTTACAGCATCTTCAAAAGTTCTCTGAATTAAATATTAGATTATTTTGGAAGTAAAGATTAGTTTAAAAGGCACCAAGAGTCCTATGATTCTTGTAGCACTTAGAAATTATACTCCAATGTGTGTAGTAATTCTACAAACATTGATTGAGCACCTACTCGGGCCCTGTATTAAATAGTGGAGATGCAGAGAAGAGAAAACCCCCAAAACCTGTGGTCCTTGCTCTTAAAGAACACAAAGTCCCAAAGGGAAGGCAGATGAGCAGAGATTCAATGTCCCGCGGTAGCTGCTGTGATAGAGATCCATGTAGCAAGGGTGGGGACACCAAGAGCGGGTGGCCAATGAGGTAGAGTGGGCAGAGGGGGCTTCCCCATGCAGGAGCTGCTGAGCTACATGCTGAGGAAGGAGGAGGAGGAGTTGTTTTATGCCCAGACTCAGCCATAGGGTTGGAAGCACCCACTTCTCATGCCCATCTTTCAGCTATGCTGGCAGGAGGCAGCACGCAGTAGCATAAAGATCCAAGAGAACTGCATTCCACTGCGGCTCTGATAGTGACTTGCTGTGGGGCTTTGAGTAAACCACCCGCCTCTCTGAGACTGAGTAGCTTGTTGGCATCAGTAGCAGGAGCCTCTTAGGTTGGACTCATTCGTTTGATCCAAGAAATATTTATTAAGTGCCCACCATGTGCCAGACATGGTTAGGTACCAGAGAATCAGGAGTGAGCTGGCCCACTCAGGAGTGCCATTTCTGCCCCAGCCTCATTCATTCATGCCGAGCTCAGGGTGCCCTGGGCATGCCGTGATGAATAAGTCATGTGAGCTCTGCCCTCACTGAACTTCCAGTGCAGGGAGAGGGCAGACAGCTACCAGTCAGGTAATTACAGTTACCCCCGCAGAGAGTTATGTGAGGGAAAAGTGCAGCGCAAAGAAAATGTACAACAGAGCCCAGTTGATTGGTGTAGCTCAGTGGTTGAGCATCAACCTATGAACCAGGAGGTCAGGGTTCGATTCCTGATCGGGGCATATGCCAGGTTTCAGGCTCAATCCCCAGTGTGCAGGAGGCAGCCAATCAATGATTCTCTCTCATCACTGATGTTTCTCTCTCTCTCTATCTCCCTCCCCCTTCTCTCTGAAATAAATAAAAATATATTAAAAAGGAAAGAAAATGTATAAATAGTTAACTAGCATCATCTAAGATTCAAGGGAGGCTGCCCTGAAACATGCCTTCTAGACTGAGAGCCGCAGGTCGAGGAGGAAGGGAGGAATGGTGTGGGTGGAGGGAAGCGTGTGAACGGTGGCTGTGCAAGAGAACATGGAGCATTTAAGGAACGGAAGGAAGCTCAGTCTGTCTTGGTATAAAAGGGAGGGTTGCCAGAGTTGAAGCTGGATACCCAGCAGGTGCGACCTCAGAGCCCTTCATAAGTCAGGTTAAGGAGGGGGGCTTTATCCTGAAGAAGTGACGGGGGTGGGGGGAGAGAGAGAGAGAGAGAGAGAGAGAGAGAGAGAGAGAGAGAGAGGAGAGAGAACTTTATCATATGTAACAAAAAAGGTGATAGGCATCCAAAAATGATAACAATGGATTATAATATAGTGAATAAAATGTTTTTAAAATCCACACTCCACAGTGATACTTAAAAAGAGAGAATGAAAGAGAGAGAGAGAGAGAGAGAGAGAGAGAGAGAGAGGAGAGAGAAGGAGAGGCGCTCTCCCTGTGGCTGCCCCTTGAACTCTGGTATAAGCTGGACACGCCTAGCCAGGGGGAACATTATGAAAAAATAAAGAGGCTGATATTTCATCATCATTGCAGGATACAATTAAGGACAACACAGACCTAATGAGTCAGAGAACAAATGCGGTGAATCAGAGGGACACGGGGAAAACAACATGTTTTGGGACCAGAGGGTTAATGTTCTCTGGGTGGCTCCTGCAGAGGACTGGTTCGCTTATTGAACACTTGATCTTTAAGTGGCCTTTGGGGACTCCTCACCTTGGCCCAGGTCCCCCTTACCAGTCTCTGGAACCATGGTGGACTAATGATGCCAGGTTCATAATGAATTAATTCAGGCCAGAGGGTTACCCTTCTAAGCCTGGGGGCTTCCCCGTCACCAAACGTCAAGCAGAGGGAAGTGGCAGGGGACAAAGCGCAGGGAGAAGGAGTGGATGGTGTGGGTGGAAAGGATTTCATCTCTGCACAGGCCAGGTGGCTGACTGGGCTGAAGCCTGAGAAAGGCTTGCCAATCACCCACACCACCACCTGCTCCCCGTCCCAGATCTAGTCCACTCCTCACTTTAAGGTTCCCAGGGGTGGACCTTCTGGATATGTTAGCTATAGAAGAGGGGCAGCCTTCTACAACCTAAGAGGAGCTCCCTAGCTAAGCCAGTGCCAGGAATTAGTTTATCTATTCATCTATTATCCCCACCCTTCTTTTGCAAAACAGGGCTATGATAGATTGAGATGAGGATGCATAAATTTTAATTGAGGCAGCGAGTTAGGAAAGATCTACAGCCTGAGGCTGAGCCATGGGAAGCTTGAGTAATGCTGAAAGGCACTAAGGAAAGGTTCATTCATTCAAAAAATGTATCAAGGACGATGTATCAAAAATGGCCACAGCAGTGTTTCCAGGCCCACATATTCTTCCAGAACATTGCACTTCCCATCAGAAGGCAGAGTCTGTTTCCCCTACCCATGAGCCTTTGCCAGTGCTTAGTTAATACAATACTGAGGAAGGGATGCCACAGGGTTGGGTCTTAAAAGGCAATATGGTCTCGCATGGCTCTCTCCAGGATGCTCCATATTAGAATCCAGTCACCTTGTTGTAAGAAGCACAGACCCAATGGGGAAGCCATGTGGGGGTGGTGTGACTGACAGCCCCACTGAGATCTCAGCTGTGAGTGAGCGAGGCTCTGTGGACCCAGGAGTGAGCCAGCTTTGGAGCCGCCCCAGTGAACACTGAGTGGAGCTACCCCTGTCGAGTCCTGATTGATTGCAGGCTCGAGAGCAAAATAATTTCATTATTGGTTTGAGACACTAAGTTTTGGGGGGTATTTTACAGTAACTAGAAAAAGCACAGCTACAAAACACCGGAGAATGACCGCTAACGTTTGTATAGCACTTCAGAGTTTACAAAAGACACTCACATAACCATCTCAGCCAGACCTCTGAAGGGCCCTGTGAACTGGGGGTTGTGTCAGTTTCACAGAAGGGGAGCTGAGGCTTATAGGGGCTGACTGGAAGGCTCAGAGGCAGTTGGCTAGTAACTAGCAAAGGAGCCAAGTGGAGCCTACGTTCTCAACTTCTCCTAGTTCACCTGACCAAGGCCCAGTCAGAGGGCTGTGAGGGCTCTTCTACCTAGAAACAACAGACAGGAGCCCGCATAAAAGCATCTTCCAGATGGTGGAGGTGAGTTATGCCCAGAAATGACCATCACACTACAGGGTATAAGCCGATAGGCTCCCAAGAGATGAATTCATTCATTCATTCATTCATTCATTCATGAAATAATAGTTATTGAGCCCCTGTCATGTACCAGACATAAGTCCCCGCCCTCCTGGATTTTCATTCCAGTAATTTAGGTAAAACGAGGTCATATGGGTGGATCCTAGTCCAACACGACTGATATCCTTATAAAAAGAGGAGATTAGGACACAGACCCACACAGAAGGAAGCCTATGTGAAGATACAGGGGAAAGATGGCCATCTACAAGCTAAGAAGAGAGGCCTGCTGTCATCTTGGTCTCAGACTTCCAGCCTCCAGAACTGTGAGGAAACAGATTTCTGTTGTTGAAGGCACGTTGTTACGGCCACTCTAGTAAGTGCATACAAACCACCCTGAGGCAGTTTGTGGTGGGTCTAGACCAGTGGTCGGCAAACCGTGGCTCTCGAGCCACATGCGGCTCTTTGGCCCACAAAATACCACGTGTGGGCGCGCACGTACAGTGCGAAGTTGACTTAAAACTTTAAGTAAAGTTTATTAAGTTAATTTTAGGGAACGTTGTGGAGTGAAAGAAGATGTAGTGTCGAGGATTGAGAAAGGTATGTTGAGATGGTTTGGACATATAGGGAGGATGAACGAAAGGAGATAGACGAAACAAGTATACAAGACGAGTGTGGATGGGAGAGTTGGAAGGGGTCGACCTCAGTGAACGTACCTCAATCAGATTGAGGACGTTTTTAGCAAAGGCCAGCTTAGGAGTACCCTAATTAAGTTAATAGCAATGTACCTACCTATATAGTTTAAGTTTAAAAAATTTGGCTCTCAAAAGAAATTTCAATCATTGTACTGTTGATATTTGGCTCTGTTGACTAATGAGTTTGCCGACCACTGGTCTAGACTACCTCTTCCAGGATAATGGGGGTGGCATTTGAACTGGTTTTAAAGACTCATCTGGAGAAACGAGGCTTGGGTAAATGCAGGGTTAACTATAGGGGGCAGTTTACAGGATTAAGGGCATCACAAGCCACAGTGTTATATGTCTCTGTTGTATAATCCTGTTAAGGTAGAGGTGAGGGTACTTACCAGTGAGGCCAGCCTGTCCTAAATCTACTACCAGGTTCTGCAGATCACCTTGGCTCAGCCCATCACTGTTTAGGGAACAGGCACTTGAAAGTCCCTACTCCCCATCAACACAAATATTAATAAGTGGATACCCATTGTTCCAGGACAAGGACATAATAAGACCTGGAGTTTCTTTGCATGCAGATCTGATTGCTGGGAGAAGAGAGATCCATTCCCTAAGAAGTCCATGGCCTTCTGAGAGGGAAAACAGTGATGCCATCCTTATCCCCCTAAGTGCAAAGTAAAGTGCTCCCAACCAAGTTCCGATGGCCAAAGAGGTGGCCAGCTCCCTGCAAATGAGACTCTTTTAGGAAATAGGGAGTCTTTCCTGGGGCCCTGAGTCACCACATGGTTTCGGGATTCCCAGGGAGGTCTGGTCCAGCAAAGCTTGTGGTTGGCACTGCTGAAGGCACCTCTAGCCCTGCGTTCCCAACACAGTGGTTGGCTCTGCAGGCTGGAGAGGGAGTATGACCTGCAAAGAATTATCTTGGAGGTCACCCTGGACATGACAGTGGTGTGGGCAGGGACCTGGATCAGCAAGGACATGCTGCTAACCATGGACCCATCCTCAACAATCCCGCTATGGTACAAAGGAAACTAACAGCGACAGTGCACTGGCCAAATTCCAGGGCTCTTCTGCTTGCTCACGTAGACGGGGACTGGGCCTTCTGGGCCGAGTGATTCCCAGGGCACCGGGACAAATGGGGGCTGGGGGCTGCAGAAAGAGAGCCAAGATCCCTGTTGTTGAGACATGGGGTGCTTGAGCTAGTAATTGGAAAACACACACAAAATAAATCAAAACAAATGAATATGAGCTGTGTTCTTGTATGTAACCTTGAGCATGTGGACCAAGACATTAGTCATACACAGATCAGGGCTGGGAGGGATTGTTGGATCTCCCAGTCCCTGAAAATCACTGTGCTTCCCCTACCCGCGCCCCCCCCGCCCCCGGGCTCCTTATTATTTGCAGAGAACATTGGAGTTGAACTCCCGGTGTTTCTCGCAGGAGTGGGAGTTTCTGGAGCAGGGTGATGTCTTGCTCACGTGGACCACTCCCAGAGCCCATGCAGGCAGTAGGGGCTGGGACATGCTGTCCAAATGGCATTGATCAGCAGCCCCTGTCTCCCATCACGTTGCTTTATCTTCAAATGGCTCCTCTCCTGCCCCCAAAAGCTGAGCCCCAGGATCACCTTACAGAATGGTTCTCAGAATCTCCCAGACAGCGATAGCCTTTCCTGGACACTCTCTCCCCACTGTCCAGATGGCAGGGGCTCTGGGACAGAAAGCCAGGTGGTACGGCGCTGTGCTCCGTGTGTGTGTGTGTGTGTGTGTGTGTGTGTGTGTGTGCGCGCGCGCGCTTCAGTGTTTGCTTAAATTCTTCTTCTTCTTCTTTTTTTTTTTTTTTGCCACTGCCTGATTCCTTTGTTGGCAAGTCCCTCTGTCCCCCAGAACCAGGTGAGGCCTCTGCTTGTGGGAGGTGGGAGCTGGGAGCTGGGGGGAGGGGAGCTGTGTGTTTGCTCCCTTGGCTGCGTTAGGATACTGGCTTTGGGTTAGGACACTTGGCAGGGTTAGGACACTAGGAATCACCTTCCCATTTCCCAGAGCTCAGGGCTTAGTCAAACAGACCGGGGTCCTGCCAGGACGTAGGTCAAGAAGGAAGGAAAGAAACGGTCAGGGGGTGGGACGGCTCCCCGAGATGATCTGGCTCTGCGAGTGACAGTTCTTGCTGTGGGCGGGCATTTATTATCTCACAGTTTTCCATTATTTTCCTATGGTCTCCTGAGTAGATTTTGTGATTTTAACCAGCACGGCATCTAAAGAGTGGCGAAGCTCACCTACTTTTGATAAATCCTGCGTCATCTCTTACGGTATTCATTTTCTCCCTCTGGAGGTTACACTGTGATGTTGGGGCTTCGCTGGCCCCTCAGCTGTCTCCCCTGCCTCGATCTAGTCTGGATGGATCTGCAAGAAGGGGTGTCTATCTGGTATGGATGACAACACATCTTAGCCCCGTGCTGGCTACCCTAAATTTTATGTGCATCACCTCACCAAATTCTCCAAGCAGCTTACATGAGATGTAGGATTTTACAGAGGAGACCGAGGGCAGTTAAATAACATGTTCAAGGTCATGCATGGTAGACCACATAGATCTATGAGGTGCGGGAGCCTAGATTCACGCCGTGGTGACTGCAACTCCAGTGCCCATGTTCCTAACCCTCAACGCCACAGCCTGGCCAGGCATCAGACATGGCAGGAGGTGCCCGCGGTGGGGGCCATAGAAGGTGGTGGTGTTATTGGAAGGATGCAGAAGGTCCAGTGCTGGGGTCTTTGTGTCTAGCTGAAGAGACTGAACCCACATCTCTGCAAAGGGAACCTGATTTCTCTTGTAGCCTTTACACTGGGCCTGACCCAGGCCCTGCTCACCAGTACGGATGCCCTGGTTGTCCAAGTGCGCACAGGAGACAAGAGTGAGTCACCACCGTCCCCCCTAATCCCAGAACCTACATCCCTTTGCCTACACAGGCCCTTAACTTTAAGTATCCCCCATTCCCCCCACCTTCCTTCTCTCCCGTGGGCTTCCCCCCATCCCCATGCTCACCTTCCTGGTTGAGGCTGTGGGATGGGAAGCCAAGATAGAGGTTAGATGGTTAGAAACCTCACAATTGCGTCTCCCTCCTCTTCTTTGGAAATCCATGTGTTTTCATTGGAGCCAGGCTGGGCAATCAATCACGTCTCGTGTGTGGGTTCTCAAACGCAGGGTAGGTGAGCTGGGCAGATGCAGAACCTTCCCTCTTGGGCCTGCTCAGAGCCGTTTCCTACTCCCACCTGCTTGTGGGCAAGGTTGCAGCAAGAGGAAGGTCAACGTGCAAAGCCACCTTGGAGAGCAGCCGCTGGGAGTGGTGACCCTGGCCTCCTTCACTGGCCAGGCCTCTCAGGAGCTCTAAGTGGCTAGTGGAGCGTAACCATTGACTCTGCACCTCTCGGAGCAGTTCAGAGGGCAGGGCCTGGCTTCTGTTGGGTGACGGCACCGCTGAGATCCAGAGAGGGGAATGACTTTGCCAAGGCCACTCCAGGCCCCAGGGTGCCTGGCTCGGCAATGAGCTCCGCACCCCTCGCTGCCAGCTGGGCCCTGCCCGAGGAGGCAGTCCCCTTGGCCTCCAGGCCAGCCTGCCAGGCTCCATGGAGGAGCCAGGAGCTGGGCGCTCTGGAGATGTGCCAGGTACAGGGGGAGTCCCTGCCCTGCAGGGCGTGACAGGCTCCCAGGCTGACGGGATCTGCGTGGAAGAAACAGCCACAAATCACTTACCAAGTAACTGGGTGACCGGGAAATAATTAATCTAGGCCACGTCTGCTCAGTGCCCCAGTTGGGTCAGCGCTGCAGCCAAATCTGAAATTAGGCCAAGGATTTACCTGATTTCACACCTGCGGCAACCTGCCCTCAGTGCATTTCATGTTCTGGCGACACATTGCGGGAAGTAGTGGGACAAGTGGGGCCTTGGTGCTGGCTCCCCGGGCAGGTGGCTGCCCTTCGCAAGCCTTGCTTTCCTCTTCTGGAAAATGAGGGTCCGCGTGCTCCCTCAGGGGTAATCTACGCAAAGTGCTCAGCAACAGGCCTGTGTATATTAAGGTCCCCACGTGGTTGTTGGTATTTCCTATCGGGCCCTGGAAGGATAAAGTGAAATAGAAGACAGGGCCCTAGCCAGTTTGGCTCAGTGGACAGAGCGTTGGCCTGCAGACCAAAGGGTTCCAGGTTCGATTCCGGTCAAGGGCACATCCCTTGGTTGAAGGCAGGCCCCTCCCTGGCCTGGGCCCTGGTCGGGGCTCGTGCAGGAGGCAACCAATTGATGTGTTTCTCTCACATCGATGTTTCTCTCTGTCTTTCCCTCTCTTTTCCACTCTCCCTGAAAATCAATGGAAAAATATCCTCGGTGAGGGTTAACCAAACAAACAAAACAAAACAAAAAAAAAGAAGAAAAGAAATAGAAGACAGGTGCAGTAGAGTGATATAGTGCATGGAACTCCCCTCGCTGCCCCTCCCTTTCCAGCCCCCCTTTTTCTGCCCTGCCCCCTTTCCCATCCTCAGCCTCCCACCCCACCCACCTTGCCCTGTCTTGCCAGGCCGGTGGAATGAGAGGCCTGTGGGACTGATCCTGCC
>NW_005364711.1:1073434-1083935 GCF_000412655.1 Myotis brandtii
AAACAAAGACTTATATTTTTGATATTTATTATATATTTAAATGCCATTTAACAAAGAAAAATCAACCAAAAAAATGAGTTTGCGTTGTCACCTCTGACACACGTGTCATAGGTTCGCCATCACTGAGCTAGACCAACAGGTCCTAACCAGAGGTGACTTTACTGCCCCCCCCCCACTTTCTGGGGACATTTAGCGATGTCTGAAGACATTTTTGATTGTCACAATAGGAGGGGTGCTACTGGCATCTGATGAGTAGAGACCAGGGATGCTGCTAAATATCCTACAAAGCGCAGGACAGACTCCCCACAACAAAGGATTATCTGGACCTAAATGTCAGAGGTGCTGAGGGTGAGAAACGCTGAGACAGAGGATAAGAGGATGCTCACCCATAGGCACAGAAACTCTACCAGAAGCCCGTACCAGGTGACATTGGGGGTGAGGGGAAGAGGACTGCGTGCAAAGTGCCATTTCTACTGGGAGAAGGGCTGGCGGTGGCCGAGAGAGGTGGCGATGAGAGGAGAGGCCGGAGCTGAATTCTGCAGAGAAGGCTTGGGGCATGGGGTGGGGAGGGTCCCCCTTCCAGCTTGGGCCAATGCAATCGGTTCCTGGGGAAGTGCTCCCCGTTCATGGCAACGATTGGCTCCAAACAGCCAGGGCACTGGTCAGGACGCAGAAGCCGTGCTTGGCTGGGTGACTGGCTTCGCTGGATGGCATCTCTTTGGCACGGAGACCTGTGCCCGCAGCCGAGTTAATCGATCATTGTTCGGAGCGGGTGTGACTCTGCTCGTGTGCTTTGTTGTTTTTAAGAGTCCACTAGAGGGCATATCAATGCTGAGGTCTTCTGGCAGGTTGGACAAATGACATTTTGTGTGAGCTTAGCCCGCTAAGGCTGCTGGCCCTGGGTGGTGACGGGAGTGAGAGGGGGTGGGTGACAGAAAATGGGGTTATTGATTCCTGCCCCTCCCAACACCCCCTGCCCCTGCCAAGCGAAGACAGGAAGGTGATTTGTGAATTCATGGAGACAGCGAGCCGCGATTCTCCCAGCGATGACGGACACGTTCGTTCAGGGAAGTTAAGCTGGGAAGAAGGACCGGGAAGGCAGGGGCAGAGTCCAGGAAAGGAATCTGACAATGGTGTGACCCTCTGGGAAGGGAGCTCCGCCCTCCCCGCCCCCACCTCCCCAGGAGCTAACTGGTCACCAGGGCCTGGCCTGGCGTGATCAGGAGGCCTTCACCCCCTGGACCGACAGAGCCGACTGTGGCTGCGCAGCCCCTGGAGGTGTCCAAAAGCTCTGAGCGCAGGAGCCAAGGGCGCTTCTGAAAACCCTCATTTTGCACGGCCGACCGACCCAGCCCAGCCTTCTTTTGTGTGTATACCAGCCCAGAGCCTGGGCAGAAAAGCCCAGAGCAAGGGGTGACTGACCCAGAAGCAGGCCAGGGTGAAGGTGGACAAAATGGTGTCGTTTTGTTGTCCTCCCTTGATGGCAGGAAGGCTAAGGGGATGTCATCCAGGTGGGGGTGAGTGGTGTGGGGAGCTGGGAGCGTGGCGGGTGATGGAGAGAGGGAGGGCAGGGGTCTGCCTTCAGGAGAGGGAATCGGGGGTTTCAGGGGCTCAGGCAGGAGAACAAACATCCCTTCAGGCAATAGCTCTGGGCTGAGTCAGGAACCAAACTTGCTGTTTTTAGTTTATAAGATAGTCAGGTAGGGAATGTAAGGGAGATTTTGCCCTTGGATTTGTATTCAGGACTAGCAGGCTCATTCCTTTTTCCTACTGATACTGCCCAGAGGGATGTAAACAGTGGACCATATATTTGTATATGAAGACACCCCGGTCCAAAGCCCAGCTCAGCCACCAGCTTGCTCTGTGACCTTGGGCAAGTCACTGAACCTCTCTGAGCTTTGGTTTTTCATCATTGCATCTCAAAGGATTATTGTGCAGAAATAGTGCATGAAAGTGCCCAGCCCAGGACATAGTTCAAAATAAGTGCCCAGTAAATGTTCATTCCCTCCTATTAGCAGTCTTGAGTCTATACAGAAGTCACTTGGTCACCAGGAAAAAGGTAAGAGACCAAACCAGGCTCAAGGATAAAAGCAGAACCAGCAACCAGTCAGGTTGCCTTGGTGCCTAATAGGAGCACTAGTACTAGTACTAGTCTAGGTGGTGGTAGATGCATATTGAAAATCCACTGTGTTACACATTTTATTTCCTTCAATCCTTGACAGCTCAGAGAGGTTCAGCAACTTTTCCAGAGTCACACAGCAGGGATTTTAAGGGTGTGTGTGCATGTGTGTCTAAGAGTCTCTCAGACCTGCTCAAAATGACAAAAAGCAACTACTGCCTTGGGCTGTTCTGAAACGCACTGAAGCCCGAGGCAAATGGAGACATCAGTAATCCTGATCCTATGTCTATCTGAAATTTTGATAGTCTGTTCATCATGGGTTCTTTGCATTCATTTTGATTTTTAAAAATATCAAATTCAATCTTATTCCTCTAGATGGCTGAGTGTTTGGCACCTCTGAGGCAAGTGCCTCCTTCTCCACCCCCAGTTCTTTACACTGCCTTTTCACTCCAATACTTCTGGGTGATATGGCCTGGGCATTATGACTCAAATATGCAGTGCAGCCCTGGCCGGTGTGTTCAGTGGTTAGAGCTTTGGCCCAGGCACCAAAGGGTCTTGGGTTTGATTCCTGGTCAAGGGCACGTACCTGAGTTGCAGCTCCCATCCCTGGCTCGGTCAAGGTTTGTATGGGAGGCAATCACTTGATGTGTCTGTCTTACATCTCTCTCTCTCTCTCTCTCTCTCTCTCTCTCTCTCTCTCTTTCTCTCTCTCTCCCCACTCCCTCCCTCCCTTCCACTCTCTTTAAAAATCAATGAAAAAAAATCTTTGGGTGAGGATCAACAACAACAACAACAAAAATGTAGTGCAGAGGTAGAGGCCACTGTTCACTAAAAGAAAAGTTCCTCGGTCAATATGGAAAAAGGTCTGTCTGGGTGGGCCCAGGGCCCGTGAGCTACGGTGCACAATGGTGAAATCTGCTGGTGGGACTGACGGTCACTCTTTTCTGTGATCAGGCAATTGCATGAGGCAACCTCATAATAAGAAAATATCACATGTTTGTTAACATAAGATGCTGCGATCCATAAGTTGCAACACATCAGAAAAAAAAGTGCAGAAAGGAGAGACACTTATGTAATGTTGGTGCGAATAAGTGTCTGTTAAAATTAAAAATATGCTGATCCATAAGTTGCAACACACATCAGAAAAAAAAAGTGCAGAAAGGAGAGACACTTATGTAATATTGGTGCGAATAAGTGTCTGTTAAAATTAAAAATATGCATACCCTTTGACCTAGATAGTCCCCTTCCTGGTGTCCATCCTAGAGAAGCGCTGGCCTGTGCACCAAGAGGCATTTCAAGCATGTTTATTGCAGCTGCAAAATACTCTATGCATCCATCAATAGGGAGATGGTTAGATCAATTATGGAACTTCATTCCATAGAGAACTATGTAGTAATGAAAAGGCATGAAGTTGGCCAAACATGTGTTGAAAAGTGTCAAAAGTGAGAAATGAAAAGTCAAAAAAGAAAAAAGTCAAAAAAGAAAAGTATCTCCCTCCCCTCAACAACCCCCGTCTCCCCCTGCAACAACAACAAACCCAGGCAGAACAATGTCTGCTATTTGGCCTGTTGGTGTTTTAAGATCCAAAATAGACCAAAGACCCAAAGCAACACTATGTTCCTTTATATGTATGTAAATGCATGGAACAGCCTGGAAGGCTACAAAAAGATGGTCCAGTGTGGTTACTCTGGGTAAGTAAAGCATGAGCAGTGGAAAGGGGATAGCAAGGGATTTTCTCTTTGACTCTTTGGTTTGATTACACACACACACACACACACACACACACACACACTAGGGGCCCAGTGCATGAAATCTGTGCACTGGTAGGGTCCCTAGCGGCTGCCAGCAGGGATTTTCTCTTTGACTCTTTGGTTTGATTATACACACACACACACACACACACACACACACACACACACACACACTAGGGGCCCAGTGCATGAAATCTGTGCACTGGTAGGGTCCCTAGTGGCTGCCAGCACCTGGCCGGGGCCTCCCTCCCTTTGCCCGGCCAGCCCTGCCCCCTGGTCGAACTCCCAGACAAGTCCCGGTTGAGGAGACAATTTGCATACTATGCTTTTATTATATAGGATATATATATATACACACATATACACACACACATACATTTATCAAGGAGGTAAATTAACCTAATATCTTTAAAAAATGAAGACTATATTTTTACAACAGTTTCAGGTTTACAACAAAACTGAGAAGGCACAGAAATTTCCCATATACTCTCTGCTCTCCCCCCACCACATGCATAGCCTCCCCCAGTATCAACCCACCAGTATCAACCTCCCCCAGTATTGCCCACCATGGTGATGGTGGTGCATTTGTTAGGATGATGAACCTATATTGACGCATCATCATCACCTAACATCCACACTTTACCTTAGGGTTCACTCTTGTTGTTGAACATTCTATGGGTTTGGACAAATGTATAATGATACGTTTCCATCATGATATCACACAGAGTATTTTTATTGCCCATCTCTTCCCAACCACACCCCACCACTGGTGACCTGATCTTTTTATGATCTCCATAGTTTTGCCTTTCCCAGCACTTGGAATCCTAGGGTATGGCGCCTTCTCGGACGAGCTTCTTTCACTTAACACTATGCATGTAAGGTTCCTCCAGGTCTTTTCATGGTTTGATCATTCAGTTTTTTAGTGCTTCATAATCCTTTGTTTTGATGTACCACAGTTTATTTACCCATTGCTTACATCTGTTTTTTATTTTATTTTATTTTTTAAAATATATTTTATTGATTTTTTACAGAGAGGAAGAGAGAGAGATAGAGAGTTAGAAACACCAATGAGAGAGAAACATCGATCAGCTGCCTCCTGCACACCTCCTACTGGAGATGTGCCCGCAACCAAGGCACATGCCCTTGACCGGAATCGAACCTGGGACCCTTCAGTCCGCAGGCCAACGCTCTATCCACTGAGCCAAACCGGTTAGGGCTACATCTGTTTTTTAAAGGAAGAAATAGGATAATCTGTTTTCTTGGCAGTCCTCTTTGGACGTGACAGAGCAGATAGGAAGAAAGGCTACACACCTTTGGTTGTAAGAAAATTCTTGCCGTCTGTGGTCAGTCTGTGGTCAGCCTGTGGGAGTCTCCAAGGGAGGCCATAGAGTCTCTGTCCCTGCCTCCAGGAGCAGTAAGTTTGTTCTCACAATAGGAAGAGGATTGACATCTTCTGAGATTTGTAGACTGCAAATGACTCTGATGAGCTGCCTCTAAGCCTGTCACTGACTTCACCCACTCTTAAGTCCCTGATCTTTCCACTATACCCACATCAAACATTACCATCCTCTGTGACTGTGCAGCTCTTTCAAAATTTTAGGCAAGAAAGCTCAGTTGTGGTAACAAATAAAGGCCCAAATTCAGTGCTTAAATCAAGATTTATCTCACACGCCCCCCTTACATCCCAATGTGAGTCGTGCGAATCTCCACATCTCATTAGTCAGAACTAGTCACGTGGCTCCAATCGAACTGTAAGGGAATCTGGGAAAGGTGGGAGAGCACATGGCTATTTAGTGAGAATTTAACATCTCTGTCACAGGGGCAGAAAATGAAAAGTATGAATCAGGCAGTTAAGGAAGTATTATCTGTTTAAAAGTGGTCACTTTAAAAGGCTGTTCAGTAGCTCATGGGTTATGAGCTTGAGGACAGAAATTCTCTTGTTAATTTTTACCTACATTTCAGTCCTGTTGAGGAAAACAATGACATATCTTTGCAGAGTCTTTACTTAATGTTAGTCAAATTGAGCTACTACCTTTACTCAAAACCTTTTTTGCAACTTCTCTATGAAAATTTCCTTTTCATCCACTTTACACATTACACAAGGAGATCAACTGCATTTTTTTTTTCTTGTCCCTTTTGTCCCTTGTCCCTCCAAGTTAGATTTTGAGGAGACTTTAAGTAAGATAAACTGGCAATATGATTCTGGACAAAGTGACCACAGGCACAAATAAATAATATGGAGGAATCTCTGTACATCACTGTAGATATACAGAGATTCAAAAGATAATAAGCAAACACTCTCACTTAACTTCAGTTTATTTCTTTAAAGTTTCACCTGTTTTGTTTGTTTTTGTTCATTTTAACCCAAAGAACCATTACCCAGCTTGAGTGATCATCTTATTCTCTATCAGACTTGACCTGTGACCATTTGTAAAAAAGAAATTAATTACATTATTGAAAAGAGATGCTGGTGAGTTTAAAAAGAATTTACTGCATACTCTGCAGGCAGCCCCCAAAGAAGTATGGGGACTTGATTATTTGGTATGTCCTTGAAATTTGGCCTCCTTAGAGTTCAAGTTTGAAAGACGATCCTACTCTTTGGAGGCTTAAGGGCCCATAGGTTGGCTTAAAAGTGTTTCTAGTCCCCATTAATCTTTGATGACACCTGGAACAACCTTGGGTTTAACCCACCCTGTTTCCTAAGCTGGTAACATGGACTTTTAGAAGCTGGAAAGGCAGTTGAAGAGGGCCTTCAGATCCAAGAAGAGATCCTTACGAAGAAATAGCTTAGAGGTACCACTGTGCCAAAGGTGGGAAGCCTTGCCCTAAAACCTGGGCCCCGATGCATGTGTGTGCTATTTTCCTTTAGAAATGTCTTTCATATGGAAGCAGCCCATCAAATCCTCCTGCCTCCCTCTCATTCAGGCCCTCCTTCCCTCACATGTTCATGGCTATGACAACCCCTAGCTGCTGTCCCTGTCTCCATCCTCAGACACCTATTCCAGATAAATCACCCTAAAGCTCCTACCTGGTCATGCCACTCTTGGAGGAAAAACCCTTAGAAGTTCTCCGTTGTCTAACAGTTCAAGTTCAAACGCCTCAGCTTAGCTTTCAAAGCTGCTAAATGGCCCCATCCTACCTGGTCAATTTTATTTTATTCTGCTTCGACACACACACTCTCTTCTCCTCCACATCCTACAAACATGTCATCTTTGTTTCGTTGTGTTTATGTTACTCCTGAAGCCTGGAACACAGCCTCAGGTTCTTGTTATAGAAATACTTGTTTCTGCACAATGAATGGATTTCTGGTTTTTCATTTAAAGTCTCTGTGCCTGTTGGTAAGCAAATTCTGCTTCCATAGTTCTGGATGTTCCAGCTTCAGACGTTTGTTTTGATTTGTGAGTGGTCTCTGATTGCCTGTGGGCCCAATCCTTAGTTTTATATATCTTTTTTTTTTTTGCCTCTTAGTTGCTGCCAATAAACCAAAACATAAATCCATCAAAGAAGTTCCTTTAATATAATAAAAGTATCATCTTTAATAGAAAGTGTACTTTTGCATTTTTAAAATTTGTTGTAGACTTTAGATGATTGCCAATGGAGTTTTCTTAAAATCGGGCCTACTTGTGTGTGTCAAACAATTCCTTGGAATTCCAGAGTGATATATACCAAAGCCATCTTTAGGGTTTTATGTCACCACATCCTCAGAGATTTTTTTCTTCTTCTCATTTAACTCCTATTGTATAGGTTTAAGCTTCAGTCAACTCATATACACCTGAGATCTGATATATATATATTTCTGATGAGAAAGGTTGTTTTCGCTTGACAATTAGTCTTTGGACAAAGACATCTTGGCTAGTAATAAAAAAGGTCACCTTGTTCTCCTAAAACATTATACTAGATGTGGAGAAGGAGAGCAGTCTGGTCGGACAGGATGGCCTAACTGGATGTGCAGATGACTCTCGGAAACAGTTCAGGGAATGTTAGTGGTACTCATGCATCTGGCTTGATTCCCTCGGAACAAGTTAGTCTTCTGGTTCACTTCTCATGATGGCAGGAGCTGCAAGATAGCTATGTCTCGTGACTCGGCATAAAATGTAACTGGGTTGAAAAGGCACATCTTATTGATTGCAATGGAAAGGGAGAGTGTGGCAAACTGAATTTTCCCAAAATGGTTGCATCTCCCGTCTCCCATGCTTGTCTTGTAATGTGACTGACACTTCTCCCATCAAGAGGCACTGTTTATGTACCCTCCCCTTGAATCTGGGAGGGTTGTGACTATAGCAGAAATAATGGTATGTGGTTTTCAAGGCTTGGTTCTTTATATATATGCACTAGAGGACCAGTGCACAAAATTCATGCACTTGGGGGGGGGGGTCCCTCAGCCCAGCCTGCACAGTCAGACATCCTTGGCACTGCTGCCAGGCAGGAGAGGCTCCTGTCACTGCCGCTGTGCTGCCAGCTGTAAGCCCGGCTTCTGGCTGAGTGGTGCTCCCCCTGTGGGAGTGCGCTGACCACCAGGGGGCAGCTCCTGCATTGAGCGTCTGCCCCCTGGTAGTCAGTGTGCGTCATAGCAAACCAGTTGTTCTGCTGTTCAGTAGATTTGCATATTAGCCTTTATATATATGTGTGTATATATATATTTTAGAGGCCCGGAACATGAAAATTCGTGCACTGGTGGGGGGAGGAGGGGGGTCCTCGCCAGGCCTGCCCCTCTCACAGTCTGGGAGCACTCAGGGGATGTCCTACTGATGGCTTTGGCCTGCTCCCCACAGGGAGCGGGCCTAAGCTGCAGTCTGGCCTCCCTCTGCGGGAGGCAACTGGGCTGATCAGGGAAAGGCGCCACCCCCATCACCCCACTGCTGCTGCCACTGCTGGCCATGGTGGCTGCAAGGCCTGAGCCCTGGGTCTCACAGCCGCCGGGCTCATGGCTGCCTGAGCCCCCGGCCTCGCAGCCACTGTGGCTTTGTCTGGATGGACATCTGGATGGACGTCCGGAAGACGTCTGCCCTAATTAGCATATTACCCTTTTATTAGTATAGATATATGTAATTGATTTCAGAGAGGAAGGGAGAGGGAGAGATAGAAACATCAATGATGAGAGAGAATCATTGATTAGCTGCCTCCTGCATGTGGGATTGAGCCCACATCCCAGCCATGTGCCCTGACTGGGAATGGAATCATGACCTCCTGGTTCATAGGTTGACACTCAACCACTGAGCAACATCGGCCAGGCGAGGCTTGGTTCTTTTGGAAGGCTCACTCTTGGAACCCAGCCACCATTATGTGAGGAAGCCCAAGCAGCCACATGCAGAGACTACATGTAGATGTTTCTGCTGACAGTCGTTGCTGAGGTCCCAGCCTACAGACTGCCTTAATATTAGACATCTGAGTGAGTGAGCTTTAGGATGATTCCAGCCCCTAGCCATTAAGTCAGCTCCAGCATAAATTTTCTCAGCTGAGGCCCTAGATATCATGGGGTAGAATCAGGCATCCATTGTGCCCATTTAAAATTTCTGGCTAAGAGAACCCATGGGTATAATAAAATGGTTGAATTTTTTTATACCACTAAGCTTACTTATGTAGCAATAGTAACTGGAACAGAGAGCTGCTTCTCTGAGTGGACAGAAAGGATTTGGGGAGAAAGAGCTCACCAGGGAATGAGACTGGCAGTTACAATGACATCTGGATTCTTCAAGCACCCCAAATTGTCCAGGTCCTACCCTTATGACCTGGAAACCTACAGATCAAATGAAAATAGAAGATAACTAGGGAATTCATGAGACCTCTATGACCCTAAACTCTCGAGGGGCATTGGTTGAGGCTGCAAGGTTACTTAAAAATATATATTTTTATTGATTTCAGAGAGGAAGGGAGAGGGAGAGAGATAGAAACATCAGTGATGAGAGAGAATCATTGATCAGCTGCCTCCTGCACTCCCCGCCCCTCCACTGGGGATTAAGCCCTGCCCGGAAATTGAACCATGACCTTCTGGTTCATAGGTCGATGTTCAACCACTGAGCCACGCCGGCTGGGCCAGGCTGCAGTTTCAATGGCCTCCCTCATGAGCAAGAGCCAGGGAGAGTGTTCTGGCTCCATGACCTCTGTGTATTCCAGGCTGGAGACCTTGCGTACACTAGCTGTATCTGTTCACTTAGGGTACAAAGAGGCTTGCAGGGCTTTCCTATTGCTAGCATAGCCAGGGGAGTATGACCTCGCTAAATATGTAAAAGTTGGCCTGACACTTGGGATTCTCTCTGGAAAATTCTAAGTAGCTAATATAGTGAAAGAGAAGAAATAGCCTCAAGTCACTCATGCGGTGCTGACTTGACACGTCACTGTCTATGCCTCTTCTAGGGTGGGCGCTTCCTTGTACAGGAAGGACTGAGGGTTCTGCAGGATTCCATGGGGTGTGGATGCAGCAAAAGCCAGTGTACTTTGTCTCCATTGTCCTCCTCTCAACTGCCTTCCTCAACCACCTTTGAATGCCTCTCTTAGAGTGAATTGGGGTGAGTGTCACGAGATTAAATTCCGCCAAGTAAGTCGTCACTGCTCTTAGAAGGTTGGGGAAAAAGTAGACTAGTCTTCAAGAGCCAGCTCAGGTACAATGCCTCCCATGCAACCCCTCCTGAGT
>NW_005364711.1:1084464-1088755 GCF_000412655.1 Myotis brandtii
ATGGAGACTATATCGGTCCCTCTGATTTCAGTATTCATATTCCTGCTATTTTACCATACCTCTTCCCATCATTTTAAGTGACTTCACAGTACTGACTCAATTGTATGGATGGGCTATCATTTGCTTAGCCATTTCCTTATTTTTTGGCCATTTAGGATATTTACTAATTTTATATATATTATAAATAATGAGGCATTATTTATGTACAATAAATCATTGTATAACAGACTTTCTCCCTATTTTGGGGTATCACCTTGAAATAGAGCCCCAGAAGTGGCATTACTGGGTTAAAGGGTAGGCTTGTGTTTATGGCGTTTGATACTTGCTGCTGGATTGCCTTCCCAGAGGACGATGTTTAGTGTAACAGGCTCACTTTATAGGCCCCGGGGACTCTCCTCCCTCCTCCAGGATGTCAGGTTGCCCTCTAACCACTAGAGGGTGTGAAAGGATATTGCTCAAGTGACAAGAGCCTGGCCCCTTCTAGTAAATCCCCCAAATTTGCTTGAGGAGCCTTCAGTTGCCTGGGAAGGAGGAGTGGGGGGAGGGGGAGAGGGGTACTGAGTTAGTTAGAAGCTCAATGCTGTAAGGACTGACTTTCCTGGGTTTGCACTGAAGACAGGATGGTTTGTGATGGGACTCAGAGGAGGGAGCAGTAAGCAGCGCTGCAAAGGCTCAGGGTTTGAGGTTGGCCATGCCTCCTTCTGCTCAGAAACATTGGGTGATTGACTCCCCTCCCCTGCATGTCTCTGTCTATATGGACTTTGAGCCTTAAATCTCAGTGTCAATTAGTCTGGCAGCAGCTCACTGTCAGTGGAGAGAGTGCGGTCTACTCACCTTTGAAATGTCCCCAACAGCCAGCACTTAGTAAGAGCACAGTCAGTGGTGACTGCATGAATGGATGAAATGAGACCAGAAATTAGGAGTGGACAAGGGGAGGTTGGCACTGACTATGGCGCGGGCTCCCAGGTCCCACAGATGGTTTATTGAAGGAGAGGTGTTGGCTGCTTAACTCTAAGATGTTAACGATGACTATACTTAGAGATCATCCTGCCCACAGTGCAGGGAGAGGAGACGTGTATATTAAACTCCAGACAAAGGGTGTGCACAGTGGGGCTAAGGAAGGCACAGAAAGGTGGGAAAACTGGCTCGCCTCAGATGTTCCTGGAGAAGCACTTCTTAAAACGTATTCCTTGAAACATTAGTTCAATTGGACATTTCACAGATGTCAACTAAGAAATGGTTTGGTAGTTATATCAGTCAGCTTTTGCTGCACGGACGCTGAGCAACATACCAACCCCAAACTCAGTTGCTAACAGTAATATGTTTCTGATGAGCCTGTGGAGTTGCTAGGGTGCCTCTGCTCCTCAAATCTCTTATTTATCTGAGATCAGCGCTACCCAGAGCATGTTCTCCTTTTGGTGATGGAAGAAACAGGGGACAAGCTTAGCTCCATAAGCATATTTCAGGCCTTTTCCTCCATCATGTCCATGAACATCCCATTGGCCAGACCAAGTCACATGGTCAACCCCAACGTTAATGAGGCAAGGAAATATACTCCACCTCTAGAGGCAGGAAATGTAAAGTCACAGCGAAGAGTGTGGATATTGGGAGAGGTAAAGAATTGGGAGCAATAATGCAATCTACCACTGTGGTCATATTTAGATTTAGGAAGCTCTGATGAATTCGTGTTGTTGTTGTTTTATTGCAGGACTTCTCAGAGTCTATACAGATGATCCAACCTAAAGCCTTCACTTTAAAAGAAGAAAACTTAAGCCCAGAGAGAAAAGAAATAGATCAGAAATTACAGCCACTTAGTAGCATCTCTGCAGGGAGATCCCAGACCTCGTCACCATCAGGCTAGGGCTCCTTCCCTTGCCCTACGCTGCTGGGGTACCTTGGCCACACTGGCTAGGCAGAGAGGAGGAAGCAGGTGCAAGAAGGAGAGCTAAGCAGCCACTCAGACAGGAGGTTGAAGCAGTGCTCCAGGGACCCTCAGAAACATTACCCTGAGTGGGGCAGGAGAGCCACAGTCAGTCCTAGTCTTGAGGAAAACTGTCAAATGGTCAGAAGGTACTGGGGAGTTAGGTTGTCTGTTCGGGGAACGTCGGGCAAGTTATTCACTAGCTTCTCTAAGCCCCAGTTTCCTCATTTGTGAAACCAGGGCCATAGACGTACCTGCCTCATGGGGTGGTTAAGTGAACACTTACGAACAGGACCAATAATATAATAAGTGCTGAATACAGGTTAGCTCTTATTATTCATTACTATTATGATTAATTAATAATATTATTATTTAGCCTATTTCCTCTACCCTGAGTTTCCCTGTTCCTGAATTTTCCACCCAACTCCCCTTCCCAATATCCCACTCTTGATAATAGCCAGCTACAGCTAGTCTCCACTAAGATACATCAGGATAACAAATATTATTTAATACTAGAGGCCTGGTGCACGAAATTCATGCACGGGTAGGGTCCCTAGGCCTGGCTGGCGATCAGGGCTGATCTTTGGGGCAATCGGGGGACCCCCGCTGGCACCCGCCTTGGCTGGCCTGGGGCCTGTGGGCTGGGGGCAGCTCCTGCTTTGAGCGTCTGCCTCCTGGTGGTCAGTGTATGTCATAGCGACCGGTTGTTCTGCTGTTCAGTCTATTTGCATATTTGGCTTTTATTATATAGGATTAAAACCAGGGACATTGGAAAAGTTCAAGGTCCTAAGGAGTGGCAGTGAGTGGGGTTACGTTTTAGAAATAGGACTCCTGTCTGCTGCCATATCAAATCTCACTATCTGACTGAGCATCTGTCTCTTCAGATATTTGGGTGGAAATAGGTTCAGCTTGACTAGGATGAGTAATTCACTTAAATTATGGTTCTTAACTCTGGGTGCAGATTAGAATCACCAGGGAAGATGTAAAACAACAACAAAACCCCTGATGCTCGGATGCACCCTAGACCAATTAAATCTGAATCCCTGGAGTGAGGCTCAGGTATTGGTAGGATTTTAAAGCTCCATGGGTGATTCCAGCATGCAGCCAGTTTTGACAACCACTGACCCGAGGCTTCGGATGGGCCCACGGAGACTTTGGAGTCAGACACTAGTGAGTTGCATCCAAGCCCTGTCATTCATTAACTGTATGATGCTGAGCAAACCACTTAGTCTCTCTGAGCCTCAGTTTCCCTCCCTATAAAATGGGAACAATAATGATCTTCCTGAGATTTTACAAGAAGCCAGTGAAAACCTATGCAATGCACCGCATGCAGTTAGCATGTAGAAGGGGCTCTAAGTATTTGTTAATCAAATGACTGAGAGTCAGTCAGAGCTGCGCTGGGGAGCAGTGTGGGTGATATCTAATCCTGGGCCGGGGCCATCTGCCTTCTTCCTTGTTGTGGTTGCTGACGCCTATGCTCTCAGGCCTAAATCCTCTGGAGAAGGACTGAGACCTGGGGGGTGGGGGTTTCGCTCCAGGCTTCGTCATTCTATTTACTGATCACAAGCACCACGTCTGTGGGAGAGCAGGGCTGAAACCCAGCCCTTCTTCTGATGGCCAAGACTTGTGCCCCCAGAGCTGGGCTAGCTCAGGGAACCACCTTTTCTAGTCATTCCTCCTAGGGGGGGCGTCTTATCCTAAGTCACACAACATGCTGGACAGGCTAGCTGTGGCCCTGCCTGCTCCCTCTTAGGCTGGGACAAAGATGCCAGGAGGAGCTCATGCTGTCTGCTGTGCCAACTGGTCATTCTAGCCCCAACTGTGATTGCCAACAGCCCACTGGGCGGAAGGCAGGCTGCAGTGAGCAAGGATGGGGAGCTATTTTGAGCAAAAGTGTCAGGCTGTAGCTGAGTGGTGGTCTAGTAGTTTCCTCCAGGAGGCCTGGATTCTGGCTAGGTTCATGCTGAGCATGTGCCAGCATCCATGCTTTCGTGCTCAGAATTTCTGAACAAATCAGGATATTTGATGAAACAACTGAGTTTTTCTGCTCTCATAGCCTCCCATTCAAAGGTATGAGCATTGGGATAGACACTATTTTTTTTTAATTTTATAAATTAAAAATTTTTTCAAGTAATCAATTGAATATTCCACTCAAGATAAAGGTTACTTATTAAAATTATTAAATGTTGCCAGGCTTGTGTGGCTCAGTGGTTGAACATCGACTTATAAACCAGGAGATCACGGTTCAATTCCTGGTTAGGGCACATGCCCAGGTTGTGGGCTCGATCCCCAGTAGGGGGTGTGCAGGAGGCAGCCAATCGATAGGTCTCTTTCATCATTGATGTTTCTATCTCTCCCTCTCTCTCCTCT
>NW_005364711.1:1088897-1104035 GCF_000412655.1 Myotis brandtii
AAAAAAATAATAAAATTATTAAATATTTAAAAAAATAATTTCAGGTGTATAAAAAGTTACAAAGAGAGAAAGGTTGCCAGAGAGTTTCCCAATATCCCAATACCTTTATTCCAGTCTCGACTCATGCCAGCACCTTACATAACCGTGGTGCATCTGACAAAGCTAAGACATTAGCATTGGTAAAATGCTCTTCCATAAACCACTGACTTTATTCTGATTTCGCCAGATTCCCACCGTCTTTTCTTCCTTCCAAACCAGTGTACCAGGGGTCCAGTGGCGTTTCATCATCGTGTCTCCCTAATGTTCTCAGGATAGACACTAGTTTAAATCATTGTTATCTCAGCAGTTAAGAACCCCGAAGAAAGCCCTCCTGCTACCTGCAACACTTGCTCTCTCTATCTTCTGCTCCGCGCCACCAGTCTAGAAGATTTTGTAGGTTGGACTCTTTGTCGTTTGTATTATGGGAACAATAGGTCTGCTGCAATGTGTTCCGAGATATTGATACGTCCCACTGGGGGGTGTGGCTCAGACGAGAATCCTGGCGTGACTCATGTAATCCTCTGGACCAGTGTGAGGTAGGTGTTGCCATGCCCCTTCTTCAGATGACAAAGCCAAGGCTCAGAGACATGACTTGGGAACAGCTGGGGAAGGCGGTGGCGAGATTCTGGCCCAGGCCTTTTGAATTCAGTCTGTGATCTTTCCAGTTCATAGGGGGAAAAAAAAGAGAAGAATTAGTGTTAACAAATTAGCTTTAAAAGCATAACAAATAGAATTTAAAATTTCAGAGTTCACTTTCCCATCAGGAGTGGCTGAAAATTAAGATTTGGGAGCAGAAAGTCAAAACATATTTCTTATAAGCTAGGTTGGCAATACATTTTTTTCTTTTTGGCATGAGAGTGAAATGGGTACCTGCCTTACTAAGTGGTCTAGCGAGAGAAAGATTTGGAAATGCGCTGTAAATCAAAGGGCCATGCAAATGTTTGTTACTTAGCTCAGAGACACTTAAACTGGGGTTTGTAGACCCTTGGGAAACCCATGGATGAGTAATTCACCCTGTGAACTGCTTATATTTGCAAGCAAAATTTTGCATGTGTGCACATATCTGATTTTCTCAAGGGAGAGAGCACATAGCTTTCATCAGATTCTCAAAGATGTGTGTGACTCAAAAATGATTAAAACCACTACTCCAGCCCAACCCTTATGTCATTTGCTTGTGAGAAGAACAAAGTAATAATTTCAGAATCTGAAGTGCCACCTACATTCACTCTGCAAGTATCTTTCCATGACATGGAAACCCAGGGAAGAGGTAATAGAGAAATTTCCAGGAGAGGAAGATTAAGTAAAGATCCCCTCTTCCCAGTGGCCGTGGGCCTTGGACTCACTCTGGGGTTCATATATCCAGCTGGGGAAAGTGAGAGAGAGAGAGAGAGAGAGAGAGAGAGAGAGAGAGAGAGATTTCTCCTTTTCATGAAGGCATCGCTGCTTGAGCAGATGGCAGAAACTCCATCCCTTTCAAAGTGATGAAGTGAGATTGCTCAGACAAATGCTTTCAAAGTCTTGAACCTGTGAGGTTTTGCTCCGAGTTCAGGAAATAACAGGATATAAATCTGCCTGAATCATCTCAGCTCACGCAAATTCAATGCCTGGGCCACAGTGGCTCTGGCAACATCTTGTTCTTTTTGTGTAATGACTTTTGATGCTGTGGATTTAGACGGATTAGGCCATTTGGGGCAAAGAGGGGGAATATTAATATACAAAATTGTTAAATGTCAAATAAAATCCCTTAATAATGTGTGTATTTAAGATGAGTATGCAGGCACTTTGAAAACACTGCTAGCACCAGCTCAAACATTTGAGAAATCCATTTTGCAAGTTCAAACAAATAATCCTCTACCAATTATGCTGTACCTGTGTGAGTTTTATGGGAAATTCTGCACAGTCTCAGTCGGGAGTGAAGGCCCATTCTCTTATTGTTGTCAGTGGCATGGGCACACCTAATTCTTCACCCAACTGGCTGATGCTTAAATCCCACAGATCAGTATACAGCTCACAAGCAAGAGTCGGTGTTCATATCTCCCTCACATAGATTACCTACTGGTTGATTTTACTTGTTTTAAAGGCCAACGTGTGTCAGAAGATCTGGGCAGTTTCCACCCTGAAGGTCCTACATTTTGGTCTTATAAATGCTTGTCAGTAATTGCCTGGGATTTGGAATGACTTGGTGGGGGGAAGTGGAAATGAAGAGGGTTCACATAAAATGTTGTAAGTAGTAATGAGAATGTCATGATTTATTCTATATCACATCATATCATATCATAGCATCATTATCATATCATAATATTATATATTCTAGTAAGTGCAGGTTGAAAATATGACCGTTGTTTCATTTATTGATTAAAAAATAATGTCCTTTTATCATAAAGCTAAAGACAGGTATGTATAGAATAATCTATGATTCAGTGTCAATCCTGATAACTCCTCTGATAGAGGCAGTATTGAAAGACTGTGGGACACAGAGGGGTTAGATATAGTGTCTTGTGGGACAATGCGGGTAGATAGTCAGGGAAGGCATTTTGGAGGTGATAACATTTGAACTGAATTGTGATAAAGGTGTAAGGTTTAAAAGTAGCTTAATTCCCACCCTATAGTAGATGTTGGCTCAGTGTAATAATCCTATATAATAAAAGGCTAATATGCAAATTGTCCCCTCGATCGGGTGTTTGACCAGAAGTTCAACCGGGAGTTCGACAGTCCGGCCAGACCCCACCTGTGCATGAATTCATGCACCAGACCACTAGTCTTGTTATAAGAACAACTGAACTATGTTAAAAACCATTTAAAGGCCCTGGCCAGTGTGGCTCAGTTGGTTAGAGCGCCATCTCATGCACTGAGTCTCGGGTTCGATTCCCAGTCAGGGCACATGACCAGGTGGCAGGTTTGATCCCCAGTTGGGATGCATACAGGAGGCAGTCAATCAATATTTCTCTTTCTCTCTCCCTACCTCTCTCTAGAATCAATGAAAAAAAAAAAAGAAAGAAAAGGAAAAAACTCCCCTATTATTTAGTAAATAGTCCATACTACCACCATAAGTTTTGCATGCATTTTGCTGCATTTCTTGCCAACCTTTCCCCCTGGGTACAGCATCTCTGTAGCTGTTGTTGTCATGTCATACACGCTTGTATTCATTGTCAAAAATGAATCAGTAATAAGCATTTTCCCATATTCTCACAAGAATGGGCAGATTTAAAGTAGGTGGGGATGGGGAGTGAGCAGTCTTAGGGAAGGAGAGAATGAGGGCAAAGTTTTAGTGACAAGTGGCATGTTTGCCAGGAGTCCACTGTGGCTGCGCCTTGGATTTTGTGGCATGTCTGGAATGGTCTGCTAAGGAGCTGGCATTTCATCATGTGGCTGATGGAGAGCCATTGGAGGTTCTGGGCGAGATGGTGACATAAGAGTTTGACCCTCTCGGCATGAGCAGGGGGACAATGGGGGGATAAGGACACATATGTAATATTTTAATCAATAAAAAAAAAAGAGTTTGACCCTCTCTAGGGCTGGCTTTGGATATTCTGCAATTTCCTGGGGCACTTGGGAATTTCAGGGGGCTTCTGTGGAGATGAGTAAACAATCCATCAACCAATACATAGAACAAAATCATCGTCTAGCATCTGAGTGAAAATGTTAATGTACTTGTAAGAACTGCTCCTTATTAATTACAGTAGGACAGGCCTGTTCATCATAAGACTTTGTTTTAGAAGCTTCGCACCTCACCATTTGATATCAATGATCTGTCAGAATCTAACCCCAGCTTCTTCTTGCCAAGCTTGATCTTCTGGTTCATGGATGGCGAATAAGCTTCACTAGGCCTAACATCTCCAATGGTTGGCTGCAAATGTCCTAGAAACTGTGTTGAGAAGGACTCTGAAGGCGTGTCTGAACTTAGTGGAAAACAGTGTGCGAGTGAGAAGCATCGGCCTGTATGTCATAAATTTGCCATCCTTATTCTCTCCCTCAAATGTTTACTTTAGATGTCTAATATTTATTTTCAAAGATCTTTTAAAATTATAGCTGACATTCAATATTATATTAGTTTCAGGTGGTTAGATGTCTTATATTTAATTTTAGTATGGACCAAGTTGCTATAGTGGAGCCAAACCAAATTGGGTTCAAAGAAAGAAGCAGGTGGAAGGAAATCCCTATTAGTCAATATTTCCATAAAGTACTTGATCCATTGATCTATATCCATCCATCCATCCATCCATCCATCCATCCATCCATCCATCGATCCATCCATCCACTTATTCAACAAATCTTTATTCTGCTTCTACAATGGGCAGGCAATGTGCACAGTTCTGTGATATAGAAATGATTCTTGTCTCCAGAATTCAGAATCGACTAGTGAAGCAACTGAAGGGATGGGTAAATACAATACGGCATGTTTCAAGCCAGGCTAGAGGTCTGAACACAGTGTCAAGGCACAGAGGCAGCACCTACTGACCCCCATTGCAGTAGGCAAGATGGTGAGGGCAAAGGTGGGGCTGTGGCTTACTCACTGAGCTCAGACCTCCATGAGGACAGGGGCCAAATATTCATCATTGCATCCCAGTTCCTAGCATCATGCCTGGCACGTAGTAGGTGCTCAGCATATTTTTATCCATCCATCGATCCATCCATCCACTTATTCAACAAATCTTTATTCTGCTTCTACAATGGGCAGGCAATGTGCACAGTTCTGTGATATAGAAATGATTCTTGTCTCCAGAATTCAGAATCGACTAGTGAAGCAACTGAAGGGATGGGTAAATACAATACGGCATGTTTCAAGCCAGGCTAGAGGTCTGAACACAGTGTCAAGGCACAGAGGCAGCACCTACTGACCCCCATTGCAGTAGGCAAGATGGTGAGGGCAAAGGTGGGGCTGTGGCTTACTCACTGAGCTCAGACCTCCATGAGGACAGGGGCCAAATATTCATCATTGCATCCCAGTTCCTAGCATCATGCCTGGCACGTAGTAGGTGCTCAGCATATTTTTGTTGAATGAATGAGATATCCAAGGAGTAGAAGGAACTCCCCAAAGTCGTCTAGTCCATCCACCTGCCTCGGGGCTGAGCCACACCTAAATCACCCCAAGTGCTATTTCGGGTGCAGTTATTCTTAGCTGGCCTCGGACAGCTGGAAGGAGTCAGAGAAGCAGCCTCTCCTTTGAGGCTTCAAGGGGAGCTCTGTCTGATTGAAACAAGAGCTGGAAAGAGAGGGAGGCACGTGGGACCCAGGCCTGGAGGTTGGCTGGAGATAACTGGAGGTGGGCAGTCTTTTCTTCCTGGGCCATCAGGAGGTTGACCCGAGAAGTTCATCTTCAGGAGAGGCTTGGAGACCTGATCATTGAGGCTCCTGAGGACCTCGGTCGATCTTGGGCTCTAGCCTGGGGACCTACCAAGGAAAAGGAGGAGTTTTCAAGGGCTTCATCAGAAATGCCCCACTAGCAGCCTCCCCTTAGGGCAGAGGTCTCCTGAAACATGCAGATCCTGCTCCTTCCATGACCACTCAGTCCCTGGACTCCCTGCCCCCACCTCCGCCAAGTACTTCAGTGAAAGAGGAGTTTGAGGCTGCGGCTCCTTAAAGAGATCTTTTCTCCCAGGACCTGTTTTTTCCAGGGTATTTCACAGTGGCTGGGGAGTGTCGGGGCCTAACACAGTCAGGCTGTACCAGGAGCCAGAGCCCAGAGCATTCTAATCTCATGGGAGATAGGAAGAAATGATTAGTGCGCATTGAATGGCCCTGCTGTGAGCATTCTGAGCTGGACCGGTCCTGGGGCAAAATCAAGGGCAAGTTCTAATCTCATTTTCAGGTAGGGGAAGGGTAGAGAAGTGACTTTCTGGGGCAGTCTCTTAAAAAACAAGCATAAACAGGGAACAATGGCACCATTCCTTTCTGACCTACTCAACCTGGTGCCAGATATGAAATGAGTGTGTGCATGTGTGGGTGTGTGAGAGAGAAGGGGAGAGGGAGGGAGGGAGGAAGGGAGGGAGGAAGAGAGAGAGAGAGAGTAAGTATAACCTTGTGAACCCTCTTAGGAGGCTAATGCTTGCTGTCAAATGCCCCCTTCCCCATAGGGATAGATTTGCCCCCCTTTCCTTATAAAAACCTGTCTTCTAAATGCAATACAAAAAGTGGCTCAGTGAGCTCATATCTCCCTCACATAGATTACCTAAACAATTCCTACCCTCTGCCCCACCCCTGGCACCCTAAGCTCTTTAACTAAAAATGAAAGTCACAGAACAAGACCTGGAGACCTCTTCTGACCCTGGGGGAGTAGGAACAGAGGGGTGACCATTGGCTGAAGGCCCATGGCCTGAAAGGGTAGAAGTGAAGAGACATTAGGCATTGGATCTGCAAACATTACTGAACAGTGACTCTGTACCTGGAATGGTGCCAAGACCTGTAGACACTACAGGCAGGAGAGGGATGCTGTCTCTCACCACCAGGATCTTCCAAGACTGCTCACCTCATGCCTACCTGCAGAAGGTCTTGAAAGGCGAAGTCAGATGCACCTGCTTCAGTGACAATGGCACTAATGTTAAATACTTTATTTACTACTAGAGGCCCAGTGCATGGATTTGTGCACCGGTGGGGTCCCTCAGCCTGGCCTGTGCCCTCTCAAAATCCTGGATCCCTTGGGGGATGTTGGAGAGCCGGTTTTGGCTCGATCCCCGCAGGCCAGGCCGAGGGACCCCACTGGTGCATGAATCTGTGCACCAGGCCTCTAGTATGCATATAAGATCTTTCATTAATCTCTTCCCTCCCTCCCCCTCCCCCTTCCCTCTGAGATTCATCAGTCTGTTCCATGTTTCCATGCCTATGGTTTCTGCTCCTCCGTTGAGCGTCTGTGATCTGGTGGTCAGTGCGCGTCATAGCTACCGAACGGTCGGATGGTCGGACGGTTGCTTAGGCTTTTATTTATATAGATGAGCCTGACAGTATACATCAAGCATGTCAAACTCACGGCCCATGGGCCGCATATGGCCAACAACAAATATTTTTGCGGCCCAGCCAATATAATGGTATGTAAGAAACGTTTTAATAAAAATTTCGTAACTTAATTTTTACAATATCCTGTTATAGATAATTATTAATAACAAATTACAGTGTTCGCTAATGACTGATTACTATAATCATGTTGCATTTCCCTTATGCGCCTTATGCGCAGGTGCACCATTTCTCTCCACTAATACTAGCAGAGAATATTTTAGCAGCCAATTGCCACATCATTAGTCTTGTACTGACTTGTTTGGTGTGCTCAATAGGAAATATTTTGCTTTGGGAGAACAAGAAAAATAGGTTTATTTACGTTAAGCTTATTAATTTGTGCAGTTATTCAATGTCTGGTAAGTTAATATTCAAGAAAAAATATTAATTGTTATTAAAATGTTCTATTATTTCATGTTAACAATTACTCATTAATTTCAGCCCTTTGCATTCAGCATGGTCTCTATCGAATAAACCTACATTTCTATGAAAATTGAAGCTTTTGTTTTTTTGCAGCCCACATAAACTTAAACCTTGTTTATTTGGCCGTGCTAGCCTTTGAGTTTGACATGCTTGGTGTACATACAGTAAACGCTCCAAGGTCAGCATTTCTGAAGATCTAAAATGCTCATTGCCAAACCCTCCCTTAACAGAACTACTCACAGAAGAAGCTTAAAATCCTTGCCTTTGTCCTTTCTTTGCTCTTGAAATGGCACTGGACACGTCTGGGCTCTGCCACTCGCTGACGCTGTGCCTGTGGGAGGAGCACGCTCCCTCTCTGGGATCAGGTCTCCTCTTCGTATTAGGTTGAATCATATGAAATTGCTATTTAAAAAATAATTTTTAAAAAATGACCTAAGCCCAACCAACATGGCTCAGTGGTTGAGCGTCAACCTATAAAGGAGGTCAGGGTTCAATTCCCTGTCAGGGCACATGCCCGAGTTGGGGGCTCGATCCCCAGTGTGGGGTGTGTAAGAGGCAGCCAATCAATGATTCTCTCTCATCATTGATGTTTCTATCTCTCTCTCTTCCTCTCAGTAAAAAATCAATAAAATATTAAAAGTCTTGGACAGTGATAAAGAGAAAGGGGAGCAGAACTAACCGCTTTGAACCATTCACATACTAGATATGGGGAGAAGAGCTGACACACACAAAAGAGTGAATTCCACAAAACGATGAATTAAATCAGGGGTTTTTCAATGGGGGTCTGTGTAAACATCATTTTATGTTTCTGTGCGTTTGGGGTGTGGGGTAGAATATATTAGCTTTCATTGAATTCTCTTAGAGTTCCTGACCTCCGAAAGGGCACTACCCTTGAGAGTTGAAATAAAGGGTGGGGTGGAGCAGGGTGGGGGAGGTAGGTGTCAGACTCCAAGTGCAAACGCAGGATCAGGCTGCAGAAAGCTAACAACTCACTGGGGCATTGCCCTTGTGTGGTCTGGTTTCATCAAAAGGACTTCATGCCCTTCATGACCCAGCCGGGTCAATTAATCTCTGAGAGGTGTTGGTTGGAATATTCCAGAAAAAAACAACAACCAACCATGTGATGCACCAAGGAGCCTGAACGAATTAGAAAACATTAGAAAAGATGTTGAGTGTGCCTGTGTCCTGGAGGCAGGAGCAGGGGATGGGGCCCAGAGATTCAGGGCTAAATGTTAGCAGGAAATGCTATAGCAAATGTGTACCCTGGGGAGTGGTCAGCCTCTTTATTTGCCTCCCTTCTGCCCACCATCCTATTTGCTCTTCCTCCTTCCTTTCTTCTTCAGGTCCTATTTGAGGGGAGAATTGACTCCATCATGACTTTGCAGGGAAAGGCCAAAGTCAGGGTGAGCCCGTCTCCTATACAGAGACCTTTAGCCTTGATGGAGAGCGCAATGGTCAGTTGCTTCAATGAGCCCCACATGATGAAAATTAAGTACTGGTTTGAGCCACTGTGAGAGGCTAGGAGGGATCCCTAAGATCCAGCACCAAGTCTCTCTATGCATTGCCCTTTTGGGATTGGCCTGGCCCATAGGAGGGCAGGAAAATACCTTCTCCTTTCTGTCATCAGCCCCCAACCCCCCACCACTCTTTTATGTCTGGAAGGCCAGCAAGTGAAATGTGTTTCTTGAGCTTAAAGCTTTGATCCTTGTGAAAATGAAAATCTCTGTGGGAGGGTCACAGTTTAAACTGATAACTGGTTATTTACACTTGGTTGTGAATGAGTATCATTTTTCCCCCCCAATGGAATTAAATCAACAGGTATTCATTCATCCTGCTTGAGATTGGATTTGGGCGGGAGCTGCCAGCAGCAATGGTGTATTCGAAGAGGGGCCTGGTGGGCCACTTATGAGCTCCTGAGCCTTGTCTGGGCAGGTCTCCCCTGGGCTTTTGGAACTAGATCTCTAAGGCAGCTCCCAGACCTCTGACGTGGGTCCAGAAAGGAGTCACTGACGGCCGGCTTCATGGGCATGCGACCTGAGCCGGCGCACGGGGCCCTGAGTTGGTTTAGTGCTCTCCTGTTGCCGTCTTATGAAGGATAACTTTTGAACACAGGACCCACGTTCTCATTTTGCGCTGTGCTGGCAAAGCAAGTAGCTGGTCTTGGTGGGGAGGTGGGACGCAGGGAAGGGACGGGAGGACAGCAGCGCTTCCGTAGAAGCTGCTCCCCGCCCTCCACAGGCTAGCTCAGGACTCGCCTCCTGAGAAGGCCGTTTCTGAATGAGCCCACCCGCCCAGATCACTCAGCTCCTGCACAAGTCTGCAGACAACGGGTCTGCTCGGCATGTCTTTGGCTTGCTGATGATGCTCAGGGAGGAGTCGGGTGGCTTCAAGTGCGTGTCCCCACTTCCCTGCTAGCCCCTCTTGAGCTGCCTCTCTTTTCAACCCGCCCGGCGGGAAAACATGGCTTTGAAATCACACGGTCCTGGGCTTGAGTTCCGACCTCACCTCTTATAAGTGGTCTGATGAGGGGAAGATGCCCTATGAGGGTGCCCACCTCCCACTTGCCTCCCTGGGCTGCGGAGAGGGCACAGTGAGATCAGATGAAAGGCAGGCAGCAAATAAACGAAGGGGTCTTTCTTCTTGATTTGCAGAGCCTCATCTCCTCACCTCTAAAGTGGAGAAATCACCCCTAACCTCTAGGTCAGTGGTTCTCAACCTTCCTAATGCCGCGATCCTTTAATACAGTTCCTCAATTGGGTGAAATTGGGTGATCCCCAATTTCATTGTTACAAATTGAACACAATTAAAGCATAGTGATTAATCACAAAAACAATATGTAATTATATATGTGTTTTCCGATGGTCTTAGGCGACCCCTGTGAAAGGGTCATTCTACCCCCAAAGGAGTCACGACCCACAGGTTGAGAACCGCTGCTCTAGGTGGTTAGGCATTTAGATACCTTATCAGCTAAAAATACTATGAAGCAATCCCCTCCTGGCAGACCAAGAGTCATGCCCAGCAGGAGTCCCACAGGTGGAGCGGGCATCTCCAGGGGATGATGCCTTGTGAGTCTCTAGCATCTGTTGAGCCCTTTGGGGTTGAGTTACATTTTCGCTTGGCAGTCTAGTACTCAGGGAGAGAGAGAGAGAGAGAGAGAGAGAGAGAGAAAGAAGAGAAGAGGGGAGGGGGTATAAAAACAACAACAAAAAAACCCCCAAAGGCTCCCAGGGCTCTTTGGACTTGGAATGGCTCTGTGGAGACCAGGGGGATGCACACAAATCAGAAACACATGCACGAGGCTTCCCTCCCAGCACGCGCAGCTCCAGAATGAAGGCGCCGAGCCCTCAGCATGCTGTTTCAGGCCTGGCCGGGCTTGGGCTGGGGAGGATGTGAAGACAGAGCTGCACCTGTGCCCTCTTGTCCGATCCTGGGTGAAAGGGGAGAAGATGGGCACAGTGGCTGGATCTACAGACTCTTGGACTCCGGAAGGTCTTGAGACCTTGAGAGCCCCTGGATCAGGAGGCCAGGAGAAGCTTCATGGGGCAGTGGAAAGGGCACCGGCTTTCAAGTCAGGCAGACTTGGGTTGGCATCCTGGCTATGCCTCTCAGGAGCTGTGTGACTTTGGGTAAGTTACTTAAGCTCTCCGTGCCTGAATTTTATCATCCGAAATATTGAGGACCATGATCACTATCCCAACAGGCTTCTGTGAGGATGAGACCAAATTCGGCATTTTGTTTATTTATTTAATGACGAATGGATTGGGCCCCATATACGTCTTTTCTTTCCAGAAAAGATATGACAGCTTTCTAAAAGAGATTCAGTACATTAAAGAAATCAAGGCAAAGGGGTAATAAGAGTTGGACAGAAATATGGATCTAGGACAGTGTGAACGCTCATACCTGGGCAGCATGGAGCCTTGCACAATGATTAAAGTCATTGAGCACAGTTGTCTGGGGACTTCTGGTTGGTCAAAGTAAAGCAGAAAGCATCATTTATAAGATTCGTGCTGTTTATTTGAAAAATGGTTTCTGGGAAAGCAGCTTTCTTTGGCACAGAGGCCTCAGTCATTTTTCCCAGGGGTCCTCTTAAAGGATCCCAGATTGGGAATAAATGGACAGCGGCTCTTTGTTGCATTCGGTGTCCATGGAAGGTGTGGGAAAGAGGAGTGCACCTGCCTTGGGTCTCAGCACATAGTAGGTGCACTCTCCAACGGTCTGCACATCGTGTTTGAGGGAGATTGTCTCCTTGCAGAAGGACTAGTGATCTAGTGACACTTTTATCCCACTTCCTGTTACCTGTGGCTTGGTCTCACCTCTTGCAAACCCAACCTGCCCCTCCTCTCTGGCTGCCAGTCTGATGCCTTTGTAGGGGCACCTCTTGGTGCCTTTGAGATGGGGGACGATGCAGACCCACCGGGCTGCTCTCAGGAAACCCGAGCCCTGCTCTTGGAACTCGGCGTGCTTGGCTTAGTGACATTCCATCTCTCTGGGTTGTGTCCCAGGGAGGAAACATGTGGCCATTCTCTAATAGCTCAAGCCTAGCTCCCTCCTGCCTCCCTCTCTTTGTCTTTCCTTCCTGAGCCAATGAAAGGCAGAGTGAATGAAGCTTTCCCTTCTGATGGGAAAACTCACTCCAGCCCTGTAATGAGCTAGAATAAGTGATTTGTCGACGAAAACCGAGGCTGTGGAATTGATGCTTAGTGTCAAAACAGCCCGGACCACTTTGGTACCAATTCATCGCCACCGGAGGGGAGCCGTTAGGCGGGAGCCCAGTGAGAAAGGAGCAGACTGGGGTGGACACATGAAAAGGTTTGATTGTGCTCAAGCTCCCCAGCAGGGCTCTGCCCCGTTGGGATCTGATTTCTGTGCTCCAGCTCGAAGGGCCTGGCTAATATTTGCTTTCTCCCCTTTCTCGTGAGGGTAGAAATAACTTGGCAATTGCCACATGGTGGCTACTATTTGAACGTGGATATGAACTTAATCTGGAGTTATGCTACTCTTTAAATACGTAGGGACTTGGCTGAGGCCTTTGTGTGCTTAGGATGCGATGGACAGTGAACAATGGAATTAGAAAAGAAAAAGGATTCTCGGCCTCCCTTTCCCCACCCAACCCCCCACGTCCATCCCCTCATCTTCTGACTGCAGCTCCCGATGAGCAGGAAGTTATTCTGACACACATGGACAGGCACCAGGGGGTGGAGGAGAAAGCGAAAGGAGCTCAGAATCAGATCCACAGAGGGTGTTCAAGTCCTGGCTTCTTCCCCAGGAGCCATGCAAATTTGGCTGAGTGTTTAAGAACTCCATGTTCTCTTTGGTGAAATGGAGCTATGGACACCTCCATAGAACTGATGTAAAGATGAAATGAGATATAGCGTATGTGTAAAGCTACTGCCATAATACTACTATTATTTTATGAAAATGCCATTGGCCTTTTCCCAAATATATTCCCAAATGTTCACAAAGAATTCTGAACGGGTCTATTTCCTATAGCAGTGGTTGGCAAACTGCGGCTTGGCAAACCGTGGGTCATGAGCCACATGCGACCCTTTGGCCCCTTCAGTGTGGCTCTTCCACAAAATACCAGCTCTTCCACAAAATAGTGACTTCTGCGCATGGGCCACGAAGTTTCAATCGCACTGTACGTGCGCGCCTGCATGTGGTATTTTGTGGAAGAGCCACACTGAAGGGGCCAAAGAACCGCATGTGGCTCGCGAGCCGAGGTTTGCCAACCACGGTGACCTATAGGATGAACCCGGGGTCTTTTATCTTGATTCGCTTCTTGCAGAACTAGAGCAGACAAAGGAGTTGGGCTCTGTCCTGTTGTCCAGAGAAAGGGCCCAGAGAAGAAGGGTGCTTGAACCATCGTATGGGTCAAATGCCACTGTTTAACTCTGCAATTGGCTTTATCCCTCCAACAACTCAAGGTGGTAGAGGGCACATTTTCATTTGAAAGATTAGGAAGCAAAATCAGCTATATGGAGCCACTTGTCCTAGGTCACACAATGACTCAGAGCCCAGTTCCCATCTCATGGCTTCCATATTCCAAGATGCCACTTACTTCTGGCGGTGGCAAGACAAGGCTGGGGCCCTCTCTCTCCATCGCCACTCAGAGGCCTGGCCTTGGGCCTCTCATTGTGTCATTGTTGGCTTATTTCTCAGATATTTATTAAGCGTTTACTTTATGCCATTCACTATGGGAAGTAAAAAGGAGCAAGGCAGGTCCCTGTCCGCAAAAAGCTGACAGTTTATTTCAAAAGATAGAGCCCAGCTGGCATGGCTCAGTGGTTGAGTGCCGACCTATGAACCAGGAGGTCACGGTTCAATTCCCGGTCAGGGCACATGCCCGGGTTGTGGACTTAATCCCCAATGTGGGGTGTGCAGGAGGCAGCCGATCAATGACTCTCTCTCATGATTGATGTTTTTATCTCTCTCCCTTCCTCCTTGAAATCAATATATATATATATAAAGACAGGAACATAAACATTTTTCCCCAAAAAAAGAAGAACAAAGAGGAAACGTTTGGGAAGGAGTGTTGCGTGCTTCTCTTTTGTCCCTTAGCTGTCATGGCACTACCACGCACATGGATGGGACTATGCACAGAGTAGGTGCGCAGAAAATGTCATCTGAATGAATACAATCTCTCTCTCCCGAGTCATTTACCAAATGCCAGAATTCCCATGCTTGCTTTCCCTGAATGTAAGACATCATGTCATCAGCGTACAGTCAGCCCCGGATTGATGGGCCGGGAGCCTGCTCCAGAGTCAAAGCTGTAGCTGTGGGAGCCAGAATCCAGCCTCAGTCACAAGGAGAACAACCACAGCCAGGAGCTGTTGAGGCTGACTCAGGGCCAGGACGTGTCTGCAGTCACTGAAGCCTCATGACTACTGAGGAGGTGGGCATTCACACTGTGCTGATCTACAGATGAGGAAACTGAGACACAGTGAGGTTGTGGGTCCACATCTCCATGCACATAAGAGGGAGGGCAGACTCAGGCCAGGCCCCAAGGACAACCTGATGATGCGTGGACACCTGCCCAGGAGGCCACTGGGGACTTGGGTCAGAGGGTCCCCTGAGCAGCTTCAGGAGGAAGGGCAGGAGCAGGAAAGTGCCCAGGGTTCCCAGGGATGGCCCTGGCACACCCAACCCCCCATCAGCCCCATGCCTGCCTGCCTGCCTTTTCCACATCCTCTCTGACGGGCACCAGTCAGGGTCTCAGAGAGTGGCCTCCCAGACAAGGCAGGCGCTGAGGAGCCCTCTCTGGCTAAACGCGCACTTCCTAGGCCCAGGAGCACCCTGAGAATTTCTGGCAAGTGAATGGCCTCAGAATGGCTGGCTGTTTACTTTGCTGAGAAGAGATGTCTTCGTCTTTCTTTCTCTGTTTCCTTTTCTTGTGATTCTTCCACCCTGCTCTTCCTCTTTTGATTCCTCAGACTTTTCTACCTCCCTTCCCCTTTCACACCCTATTTCTCTTCCTCTTTCCCAGTCTCTGCTCTGTTTTCCTCCTTCTCTTCTCATGGATTTTGGAAGCATTGTCTTTTATACACACATACAGATACATCTATAAACACATATATGTAGATATATATATTCTCTTTTGTCCCTAGCTCTCTCTCTCTCTCTCTCTCTCTCTCTCTCACACACACACACACACACACACACACACGCCCACACACCCCTCTCTCGCTCCCT
>NW_005364711.1:1104063-1106010 GCF_000412655.1 Myotis brandtii
CGCCCACTGCCCTGTCCTCCTGTAGCTCCCCCAACTCCTCTCCCTCCTTCCCCCCCCTCATAGCTTGCTGCCCTGACCCTTCCTGTAGCTCTCTGCAGCCCGCTTGTACCTCACTGGCCCACCGTCCTGCTGATCCGTGATCTGGCTGTGACGTGCTTGGTCATTATGCCTCAGGGCTTAACAGCTAATTAGCATATTCCTCTCTTATTATATAGGATGATGTAAGATTGCTTCACTATGTATTATATACTAGAGGCCCGGTGCACAGATTTGGGCACCGGTGGGGTCCCTCAGCCTGGCCTGCGGGGATTGGACCAAAACCGGCAGTCTGACATCCCCCAAGGGGTCCCGGATTGCAAGAGGGCACAGGCCAGGCCAAGGGATCCCACTGGTGCAGGAATACGTGCACTGGGCCTCTAGTATGCATATAAGATCTTTGGTTATCTCTTCCTGCCCTCCCCCCCTCACCCCTTCCCTCTGAGATTCATCAGTCTGTTCCATGTTTCCATGCCTACGCATTGAGAGTCTGCCCCTGGTGGTCAGTGTGTATCATAGCTACTGGTCGAACAGTAGAATGGTTGAACGGTCGGACACTTAGCATATTAGCCTTTTATATATATAGATGTGTGTACAAACGCAATATATGTATGTGTGTGTGTGTATATATATACATATATATACATATATATACATATATACATATATATACATATGTAGGTGTACCCATATACCTATATACGCACACATATATATAAAACCAATGTAATTACACTTCTGGATATGTCCTTGTGCTAAGAAAGTGGGAGTTCCAAAAGGTCTGGGAATCAAAGTCTGGCCAGGGCCCCGTGGGAAGTTTAAGAGTAGGCAGCACAATGGGTGGGGAAAAGACAACTCCACAAAAGCATGGGCTTTTAGTGTTAGAGATCGCTTGTGCTGGTTTCTTCTTGCAGATACTAAGGTGCTGTGTGGCCCTGGGAAAATTACCTTACCTCTCTGTTTCTTCTTCGTGTGGAAAATACAACATACAATATTATACAGGCATGTATTGATGCTCAAATGAGAAAAATGTATTAGGAAAAAACAAATGTGAGCCATTATTTCAGTGATGAGTTTTTATTTTTCACTCCTCCCCAGTTTGAAGTAATTGTGTGCATGAAGGAGGGGCAGAGAGAGAAGAGAAGAGGGTGGGAAAGCTTCCCTTCATAAAAAAAGGAGAGTGGTTTTCCATAATTCCGGTTGGATTGCTCACTCTCACTGTCTAAGGGAATAATTCCTTAATTTTCTTTTAACTCATGCCCAGCTGAAGATTTGTCTAACTTTCAGTAATTTGTATAACTAAAACAAAACCTGGTTCTCTTTTTCCTGAGTATAATGTTATTTTGCAACACCCAGTATGCTTTCTCAAACTCCCCCTCCTGGAATGTGGAATTGCCCAGGCCTTGCCGATAGAGAATTTATCCTGAATGGTCCTGAGACCTTGGCTCAGTTGCTCATCTTTTCTGACCTCCCCATTTCCCCTTCTCTGAGATGAGGGTCAACGATGCCTCCCGGGCACCTACAAGGCCCGAGGTGAGGAGCTGAGGTGGCCAGAGTCAAGCATCCCTCATCCAGAAGCGTGTTTCTGGCCCGGCTCCGGCCAGCCCCGCAGTCCAAGCAGGCATCCCTTGGTGAGAACAGTTGCTCCCTGGGGACTGTCTCCTGGAGATTTAGTGTGATATTTTTTCTCACCCTCAGGAATCTGGCCAAACTCCAGGGCCGCCTATCATGAGCAGTCTTGTTTGCTTGCAATTTACGGAGTTGTGAGGGGTAAAGGACTGGCTTTGACTATTCAATCAGTCGGGTGGGGGCGGGGAGCTGCCTTAGGCCAGAGGCTGGACTTTTCCCTCTCCTTAGGAATCAGGGCCTTCACCTGTGGGATTCAGTGGGCATGTGGGAGTATGTGTGTGT
>NW_005364711.1:1106050-1109169 GCF_000412655.1 Myotis brandtii
GAGGAAGGGGAGAGTGTATTACTTTTCTGGGTGACTATTTAGTGCCAGCCGCTGTCTTGGTAGATGTCCTCTTATTCCATTTTCTGTCATGCTGTGTGGAGGCACAATTAGCCCCATTTTATAGATGGGGCCACTGAGGCTCTGAGAGGGTATATAATTGTTCCCGGCCATGTGCTTAGCAAGATTTGCACCTAGATCTGTGGCCTCTGAAGCACAGGTGGGAATATGCGAGGGAGAGAGGAATGTTTCCAGGGGGGTAACAGAGCAAATATCTGAGCGTCTAAGGCCCTTCTTCCCTGTTCACCCATTTTCTTGAGTAGAATAAATTGAGGAGATGGTGATAGTGGCGGCCTGACTCCTGATTGTGTCCAGGTGTCCTGGGATTTTGGAGCCTGTGGTTCAGGGGCCAGCCATGCAGGATGGGCCTTTCTCTCCTGACGCTGCAGATGGTCATCCCTGCTAAGGGTTTGGAGAGGTAGGTTTTGTCCCTGCTGGTCTTCTTTCTGACCTTCACAGGCCTTTGTCCCTTGTTCTGGGATGTCGGGCACAATGGCCATAAGGTAAAACGAGAGGAGGCAAGAAGAGGGAGTAAAAAAGAGTGTGGCTTTTAGAATCTCACCTATCTGGCCTTAAATCATGTCCTGCCACCTCCCAACTATGTGGCTTCTGCCAAATCATGGTAGACTTTGGAGGTTCAGTTTACTCATCTGTAAAATGGGGGTGATAAGTCTCCTCTGCCTCAGAGGAAAGAGATGAGGAGTGGAGGGAGAGCCTGGGGTGGAGTCCAGCTCAGAGGAGGGACACAGCAGATGCTGGAGATTTTTTTTTTTTTTTTTTGTGGGAGAGAAGACATGGGCTCTGGAGATCCATTAGCAAAGCGAAGTCCCACCCTTCCCCGCCCCCAGCTTTTCAGACTTAATAGCAAGAGACATACATCCCATAAACACTAACCTCCACTTGGAGAGAGAGAACAAGAAAGGGGAAAAGGAAGCTCTGCAAACAGTTAGTCACCACCAGAGTGATGCTCAGAGTCATCCTCTCGAAATGGCTTCTGGGTGAGGAGATGAGGCCTCAGTCACAGATCACTCCCAGAGGCTCCTCCCATCGCCCCAGCTCTGCGCTGGCGGCAGGGACCCAGCTTGGATGCGGGGAGGGGACAGTGAGGCCTCTGCGTCACTGGTCACTGGCTGCAGGGGCAGGAAGAGCCACCAGGCGGGGGCTCCCCGCTGCTGTCTGGAATCGAGGGACGGAGCCCCCTGGGCGTTCCAGAGCCAACGAAACAGAAACTCTCCAAGTTCACAACTGGGGAGAAACACTTACCCAGTTTGTTTTTAATCAAACTCCCCACGCTGACACTTGGGCTCCATTCAACCATTTAAAAAGTTCCACTAGCAAATAAACACTTAGCCAAATATTTGCCCTTATGTGTTTTCAATAGTAAATACCAGCTATATTGCTCATCTCCTTATATCACCCTGACTGGGCCCGCCCCTCGTTGCTCTGAGCCCAGTGGCCTCTCCAAGGATGGGTGGGAACCCCTTGCTGACCTCCCACCGTGGACCCAAGAGTAGATGACTTGGGCCCTGGTGAAAAAATGCCTCTCCCCCCCGCCTCCCAATCCAGTAGGACAGACTTGCTTAAGATCTTTGTGTGGAATTTGTACCGATGTGTGGCATAGCTCCCAGGCCCTGAGATGTAGTCCTGCTCCCCCTCCTCATGTGGGCCCTGCTCCCACCTTCCCCAGTGCTCAGCAGCTGGTCTGCAATCATCAGCACACCTCTGAGGAGTGGGCTTGGGAACTGGAGGAGCAGAAGGGGAGTGAGAGCGAGAGAACAGGGAAGGGCTTCAGTTTTCACGGGTGCGAGAGGGTGTTTGGGACCTTAGTTACACAAAACACAATTCCACACCAATGCACACACATGCACACAAACACACACAAAGACACCATCCCGCACAGCAACCATGGTATTGGTTAGCATCCCTGGGTTGCAAGCAATGGATTCTTCTGTTAAAATAAGTGAGAGGAGTTCATAAGACAAAAGGCTAAAAACCCAGGTTGGGGAGAGACAGTGCTGCTCCTGGAAAGAACGTCCTCCTATCATTTTCAGTCTCTGACACTCTGCTTATGAATCAAGTTCCAGAAAGGAACTTGCTCGTTGTCCTTGGTAGGGTCCTCTACTGCTCTGTTGACCAGGGGAGGACAGGACACCTTCATCAACAGTCCCTCACGGCTCCATTGCATGGCTTCTCAACTTCTTCACATCCCAACACACGTAACGAGTGATATTTGTAAGACATGATGGGGTGAAAGGATAAGGCCGCTTAGGGCTGTAAGTCACGGCTGGGCTGAGGGACTCAGCATCTCAGCACACCTGTACCCGTTCATAACAATTGTTGGGAAGCTCAGCTGTTTCCTAGAAGGAGAGGCAATTCCTCAAAAGACAATCGGGATGCTATCAGCAAGAGCAAAGGGCAAGGAGACTGAGTACCCACCCCCTCGCCAACATGCACCAAGGCCTTGGTCATCATCAATAAAGCAATCAGAGCTGCTCTTCTGCCTCTCATTCCAGCCACAGAGTATTCAATTTCACCACCTAATTCCTCTTTCAGTAAAGGGATAGCAAACAAATGCATTTATACCTCTGCTCACATACCACAAATCCGTCCTTCAGAAGACTGCGGGCACTTGAGGGCCCAGTCTCTGACTCATTGGTTTTCATTGGCACCTAGGACATAAATCAGTCTTCAAAACAGACCCCAAGCTCAGCTGAAACCTGTGCTCCAGACGGTCCACTCCCAGAGCCCAAACACACTCTGCTGTTTACAGGTCTGCTTGGGGGTCCTCCTTCTGGAGATCCATTAGCAAAGAACTCTACTGAAGGAGATGCCTGATGCATATTAATAAAATGAATGGCCTGGCCAGTGTTGCCCAATGGTTGGGCATCAACCTATTAACCAGGAGGTAACGGTTCCATTCCCGTCAGGGCACATAGCCAGGTTGTGGGCTCAATCCTCCGTAGGGGACGTGCGGGAGGCTGCTGATCAATGATTCTCTCTCATCGTTGATGTTTCTATCTCTCACTTCCTCTCCCATCCTCTCTGAAATCAATAAAAGAAAT
>NW_005364711.1:1109241-1117064 GCF_000412655.1 Myotis brandtii
AATGAAGAGAGAGCTAGGGTGGATTCTCCCCAAACAGTAATCAGGCCTAAGCACCAGATAATCCAAAGAGGTTCATAGTATTCTTTGTTTTTCAAGGCTTGACATCTGGAATCTCTTATGAAAACTTGATCTAGTCTGCCATATTCTTGGGCTGGCACAACCACAATGTTGAGGGTGTCTGCCAACTGATAACCTGTGAGAAATTCAGGCAGAACTACTCTGAGATGGCCAGATGCATTGATGCAGGACTTGATTTACAAGACATTCTAATGAAGTCTCGAGAATGGAGAAGACTGACCGGGGGAGAGTTTACCAGTATTAGGTAATTGCACTTTGTATTATTCTGTTGAATCTTTTCAGCAAACCTTTGAGGTAATGTAATAATTCCCATTTTGCAAATGAAAACACTGAGGAGTGATTTAGAACTATACCTGGGTTTGTGTTTAAATAACTGGTGTGAGGCAGAGCTGGGACTCAATCTCAGGTTTTTTATGCTCTCTATACCCACCCCGCTTGGCCTGTGCTTTCAAAGGGTCAGTGATTTTGGGGGGGAGATGATTTTGCAGGTTGGTTGGTAACAAAATTAATTAACACGCCATCACATTTCTTGCTACATGAGAAAAAGAAGCTCCTATTTGGTTAAGCTGATGTTATGTGTGGCTATGATAATCCCATATCTATAATAATAAAAGCATAATATGCTAATTAGACCAGACAGCCAAATGACCTTCCGGATGACCTTCTGGACATCCTTCTGGATGACTTTCCGTACGCAGCCGGGGCTGCGAGGGCCGAGCCCCTTACAGGAATTTTGTGCATGGGGCCTCTAGTAATATAATAAAAGTAGTGGATACATTTGCAGTAGATAAATAACTGGTAGTTATTATTAGGGTAACATACAGATGCACATTTAAAAAGCACTCAGGCTGAAGCCAGTTTGGCTCAGTGGATGGAGCGTCGGCCTGCGGACTGAAGGGTCCCGGGTTCGATTCCGGTCAAGGGCATGTACCTGGGTTGCGGGCACATCCCCAGTGGAAGATGTGCAGGAGGCAGCTGATTGGTGTTTCTCTCTCATCGATGTTTCTGACTCTCTGTCTCTCTCCCTTCCTCTCTGTAGAGAATCAATAAAATATATTAAAAAAATAAATAAAAAGCACTCAGTTTATACAAACCTATTTTTATTGATGAGATAAAGGAATATTTAAAAAAGGAAATTCTGCTTTGTTAATAATCCAATTAATTAATGTGTTTTTTATAGAAGAAATCGGGCCCTTTAAAAGAGTAAAAAGTAAAGATTTCCCACTGCCATCCCTTCAATACTTTTCTTCAGAGATAACATGTGTATTAGCTCCCAAATTTTTCTATGCATAGAGGTTAGAACTCATCTAAACTTAATTACTTTCCAAAGGTCCCACCTTCAAATACCAATACATTAGGGGTTAGGGTTTCAGCATGTAATTTTGGGGAGACACAAACATAACAAATGCTATGAAATAGGTAACCTAGGGCATAGATACTTGCTAGTATTTCCAGGTGGTACATTCCTAGAAGTGAAAATACTGCATAAAGGGGCCATTTTGAACTTTGAAAGCTGTAACCAAAGCACGCTCCCAAAGTTTTGCACCAATTCACATTCCCACCAACAGTGCAGAAGGATATAATGGTAGGCACTTTACATTAGAACTATCTGCAGCATTTCTTCCAATAGCCAGATTTCTTGATACTTATGATTTCCTTGCATTAGACTGATGTGCCATTTTCCAGCAGTTTACTGACTAGATCCAGGCTGGCTGGGACACGCGTACTGCTTTCTGGGTCCGTCCTTTCCCTGCAGCGGAGCTCAGCTGGGCAGTGGTTGGTCCGGCTTTTCCCACAGGCCTGGAGGGGGTGTGGGTTGGAAATGGGGAGCCAGGCACTCTGAAAGGTTATGCCATGGGTTAAGATTTCATCGTTGCTCTCCAACCTCTCCAAAGGTCACTGCAGGATCACGTGAGTCCCATGGGACATTGGGAGGTGACAGCTATAAGTATCAACTTCTTGAATGCAGAGGAGATTGTTGAATCTCAGTGTTTATATGTTGGAAGCAAAGAACTTAACATGGAACAGTCAATAGGTCACCTTGATGAAGAGGCAGCGTGCTGGACCCGATGACCGTTTGAGATTCTTGAAATTCTCCTTCCTCCTCCTCTCACACTTTCCCTACAATTCTGGATGTCAGTTCCTGTCCATCCAACTTCCAAATCAGGAGTTGGCAAACTCTGGCCCATGAGTCACGTCTGGCCTGCAACCTCCTTTTGTAATAAAGTTTTATTGGAACACAGCCATGCTCATTTTCAGATCATCTGTGGCTGCTTTTGCAACTGCAGTAGTTGCGACAGATTGCATGGCCCACAAACCTGAAATATTTACAATTTGGCCTTTTACAGACAAAGCATGCCGACTTCTGCTCTAAATGTCTTTAAAGTTTGTTCCCTCTTCCTCCCTATGAGCTCATTGCATCTTGCCTGGACTTCTGTGGTAGCCACTAAACTCATCATAGATGGAGTGAGCTTTCTTAAGTGCAAATGTAAGGGTGGCAGGCCCTCAAATACTTCCATTTCTCTTAAGTGCTTATGGTTTGAGTGTCTTGCCATATAAGGCCCACTGAGTCTGCAGGCTGTTTGCAACCATTCCTCCACTCTCATTTACTATGTGCCCCACAAATACTCAATGCTCAGTTAGTTCCTCTGTAGAATGGAGCAAATAACACCTCCCTGATGTCTCAATCCCTATAGATTATTGAGTTTCTCAAACATCCCACTCACTGTCTGAGCCCTTTGCCTTTTACCCGGGCTGGTTCCCTTGCCCAGAGGGTCCCTTCTTGTGCCACTTGTCAACTGCTGCTTCTTCAGTGATGCATTTTTGACTCCCTCGTTAACAAAGATATTTTGCTCCTTCCTCTTTGCTCCTAATAAACCACTCAGGGCTGCCTCCACTGTAGCACTTACATGGCATCATTTGTAATTATGTGTGTCCCTGTCCCTCCCACTGATCTGTGAACTCCAGCACGCAGGCAGCTTGTTCCAGTCTCCTCAGCATCTAACAATGCCTGGCCCCTACAGCTGCTAACGAAATGTTTGTTGAATGAACAAACACCAATATTCATTGAGCTCTTGCTCTGTGTCAATGTGTCTTTCAGAGTCTTTACAAAAGCCCTGTGACATAGGTGCTGTTATATCCCCACTTTATAGATGTGGCAACTAAGGGCACAGAGGAATCACACGCCAACATCACAGAGCTTGCCAGGATTTGAACCTGGCAGTTGGGCTCCAGAGCTCAAGCTCCAACTCCTGTGTAACAGTGAGCCAATGAATGAATGAACAAACTCTGTGAGCCTGACTGGCGTGGCTCAGTGGTTGAGCCTCTACCTATGAATCAGGAGGTCACGGTTCAATTCCAGGTCTGGGAGAGCAAGTTGGAAGTGGCCATGTGTTATATGACCTAGCCTTGGCAGTCATTTCCACAATAGCCTATGGCAGGGGTCCTCAAACTTTTTAAACAGGGGGCCAGTTCACTGTCCCTCAGACCGTTGGAGGGCCGGACTATAGTTTAAAAAAAAACTATGAACAAATTCCTATGCACACTGCACATATCTTATTTTGAAGTAAAAAAACAAAACGGGAACAAATACAATATTTGTATTTGCATGTGGCCTGTGGGCCGCAGTTTGAGGACCCCTGGCCTATGGGTTCTGCAGGTCTGCCCTGTTCATGCAGGAGGGGGCTGTATGAGGGTGCGAGTGTGAGATTGTTGGGAGCTACCTTGGGATCACAAGTGGGCCTTGAGCTAACTGGGGGCAGACTAGGCGTGTTGTGAAGGAAAGGATGTGAGGCCTGGAGACAGAAATGGATTAACGAATACTTGCTCTGCCTGCATTCTGAGATGAGCCTCAGTTTCTCATCTAGAACACGAGGCTCGTCATCCCTTCCTGGTGGATAGCAGTGAAGGTCATTTGAGAGAAGGTTTGTAAAATGCTTCTTTGAATTCACAAAGCACTATGGTACAGTGTTGTGGAAAGTGACCGCACGATAGAAGGGATCAATGGGAAGTTCTCTATTTCTTTTTTTTTTAATCCTCACCCAAGGACATTTTTTTCCATTGATTTTTTTTTTTTTTAGAGAGATTGGAACGGAGGGGTAGGGGTAGGGGTGGGGTGGAGGGGAAGACAGAGAAACATCGATGTGAGAGAGACACATCGATTGGTTACCTCCTTGCCTGCAAACCGGCCAGGGCAAAGTTCGCTATTTCATCGGGAAGTATAGACTCGATGAATCTAGGAGGACCTCATGAAAGACACTTCATCCTTTATTTCTGGGGCTGCCAAACCCCAATAAATAACCCTTATTGAGCTTCTACTTCTACATCTGTATGTCAGGAGAGGCACAATCCTTTCATTTCAATCTTTCAACAATGCTGGGAAGTGGGATCCATACACCGTACTGTAGGGAGAGGAAACTGAGGCTTGGGGAGATTAAAGAGCTTGCTGTGAAAATGGGGGAGTTGGGGTACAACCCTGAAGGATGACAGTGAGGCAAGTGACAGGTGGGCTTGTAGGACCTGAGCCATGTCCCCACCCTCCCCATCCATATCCGGGACCTGAGATGTCCTCCGGGCTGGGTTTTGCAGGTCCGTGGCAAGGGGAGGGTGGCCGGGGAGTAACAGGGCCTCTCCTACCCTGCACATCCCTACACCCTTAGCCCTCAGTTGATGAGGGGTCTTGCAGTGCGTGTGTGAGTGTGCGTGCGAGTGTGACCGGCCCGGCAGCTGCTGCCATCCTAAAGCTGGGGATTAGGGTGACGAGGCCCACAGAGCCCTCCGGAGCTGGCTGCAGGCCAGAGCCACACGGGGCCCTGGGCTCCTGGGAGTTTGGATCCCAGGCCATTCTCGGAAAAGCATTTGCAGCGAGGCCACTCCAGGTGCCAGGCCTGGCCATCAATCCCTCACTCTTTGGAGCAGCGAGTTTATAAAGTAGCAATTAAATAAGAGCTCTGTAAGTGCTTCTGGGAACTGCCCTGAATGCATTTTCCAAACATAAATAACGGGGACCTCCACTCCGCGCAGAGCACATGCCCAGCGGAGAGGCAGCCGCACCGAAAAGAAGGGAGCCCTGTTGTGCCGACAGCCGGGCTACGTGCCCCGGTGTGCATGCGCGCGCCGTGTAGGTGGCAAGTCCATTTGTCTTGCCTGTCTGGGTGGCATGTCAGCCTGCCTGGACGTGTCGTGGCGAGAGACTGGTGGCCGTGACTCACTTTGCTGGGGGAGGCAAGAGATCACCGGGCTGTTCCAGAGAGAGTGGTAATGATCGCAGAAGCAACAGCGATGACAGCGTAGATTCACTGAGCACTTATTATCGGCCAGGAGCCCACAAATCCCACATTATTGACAGGTTGGGAGACGTCCTAGGTGACAGAGCCTGTAACATCTTACATCTCTTAGGCCCTCATTATATGCCGGGTTCTGTTCCAATTGTTGTACATGAATGAACTGACTTAGTCTCCCAACAAAAGTGGGAAGTACATATTCTTATTATCCTGCTTTGTAGGGGAGAAACTGAGGCACAGAGAAGTTAAGTCTCTTGCCCAGAGCCAGCATTCGGGCTCTTAACCCCTCCTTGGGCCGCATCCTAGCACCGGACCTGAAACCTGATACCAGGTGCCACACTGTGTTCTCAGTTCAGGGTTGATGACTGTCAACTGTCCCAGCCCAAGGTCTGAGCAGCTCAATCTGGTTCCGAGAACAGCATGGGACTAAGTCCTTCCCACCTGCTCCTCCCCCTCAGGGGGCCCTCCTGGTCCCATCTCTCATGATGCGTGATGCATGGATGGGGGTTAGGGAGCCTCCACCCTCTGCATCCTCCCATCCACATTGCTGGCGCCCCCACCCACCACGCCAGCTCTGCTCTCACACCTTCAGGCCTTTGCTGGTGCTGGCCCGTCCTCCTGATGCTCTTTCCCCACCTGTCCACCAGGAAATTAAAAAATGCCAAGGCATTTTAAGTCTCAGAGGAAGGGTCACCCGATCTCAGGAGAATTTGTGACCATCACCTCCTCCCTCCCCCACACCAGCCAGATGAATACATTGCATATGCTTCTTCTTCTTTTTAATTTTTTAAATTGATTTCAGAGAGGAAAGGAGAGGACGAAAGAGACAGAAACATCAATGATGAGAACCACCAATTGGCTGCCTCCTGCACGCCCCCTACTGGAAATTGAGTGCAACCTGGGTGTATGCCCTGATTGGTAATCGAACCGGTGACCTCTGGGTTCCTGGGTCGACACTCAAACCCTGAGTTACACAACCCTACACCCAGCTGGGCACACACTCTTATTCTTGTTGTTCTTCTAGATGTTGGTGGGTGGATAAGTGGAGCTAATTTCCAGCAAAGGAGGATATTCGGATCCTGCCTGATCCTGGGTTCCCCAGGGCTCCGGCCATGACTAATCCCGCCCCATTAGAGCAGTGCAAGCAAGACGACTGATTGGAAATGACGTCAGCTCTGCCGTGTGACCTTGGCCAAGTCACTCTACTTCTCTGGGCCTTAGTTTTCTCATCTATAAAACAAGAACAATTACATCTTCCTGGCGGGGTTCTTCAGAAAGTGCAATAAGGTACAGAGAGCAAAGGCACCCAGCACACAATGGGTAATTAATCAATATTAGTGAAATGGGCTCTCGGGATGGTAGAGGGTGGGGATTACCAAGATGGCACCACGAACAGCCCTTTGCAATGCACGCCTCTGTGGGTTTATGAGTTTTGCTCATAGTTGGGGCCCATTGCTTTCTGCAGAAGCCTCTCACCATCGCGGGCCCCTTCCCCTGCCTCTGTCGGGTGATAAAAGAGATCCCTGTGGGTTTATGAGTTTTGCTCATAGTTGGGGTCCATTGCTCTCTGCAGAAGCCTCTCACCACCAGGGCCCCTTCCCCTGCCTCTGTCGGGTGATAAAAGAGACTTCGCCATCAACTCCCAGTCACGTCACCACGAAAGGTGGCATTTCGTGAATGCTGTCTTCCCAGCAGGCTCTCACCCGAGGATCCCATCATAAAAACCCCATCAAGAATCCGGCCCCTGTTCATTCCTGAGCGGGGAGTCAGTGATTTCCCTGTCTCGGACTGCATCGAAGTTGCCAGTGATTAAGAAACTCATATATTTTCACACTCATTAAAAGAAACATGATATTCACTTTTCCAAGAAAAGCCATCCTTGTTTGTAGACCCTGTAATATATTGGGAACGCCTCTTAATTGGCTTCTAGGACTCAGTGTCAGAAGTCAGACCCAAGTTTGTTTATTGACACAAGGAAAAAAATAAAACGTCGTATAATTAGTTGAGTGACTGACTCTAAATTCAGTAACTCCCATCGGTATGTGGCCTTGTCAGGGTTTAAGATTCCATTTTGGGTTATGAAAGAGGCCGGGCCCGAGGTAGTCCAGACGCGGCTGCACTGCACCATAGCTATTGTACAAATGGGCTCAGTGTGCTGTTTGTGTTAAGATGGAAAACTTTTACATGTTTGATTTTTATGCAAGTCAATTAACTTGTTTTTTATAACGGTAAGGGCTTGCTTTGCAAATAAGATTACTTACCACTATAAATTATGGGAACATAGGGGCCTATTCAGACAAAATGTTACACACCCCTAACCCGTGCACCAGGCTGCATGCCGGCCTTCTGCAGGGGGGACAGCTGAGGCAAATGGACAGGGAGGTGAAGGAGGAGGGCGGGGTTATTTTGGTGCATTCTAAGGGGCCCTTCCAAGAGGGATGCAAAGAGTGAGTGTGTGTGTGT
>NW_005364711.1:1117244-1131292 GCF_000412655.1 Myotis brandtii
AACGGAGGAATCTCTCTCTCTCTCTCTCTCTCTCTCTCTCTCTCTCTCTCTCTCTCTCTTAAAATGTTTGCTTCTTGGCGACAGCACATCCCCTGAAGTTTAAGTTTAGGGCAGGGCTATGTCCAGGCTTTATCCTCACTGTCATCTTGTCACCCCTCCTGCAATGGTGGCCCATGCTTATCCGGGTATCCAGTGAGCAACCCACTCCCTCCCACGATGCAGATGGAAGGGGCCAGGGCAGGGCAGAGGGAGGGAGAGGAGCAGGCATTCCTGCAGGCCATGCTCAGGGGTGGGGAAGGGGTGGGGAAGGTCCAGGCAGGCTTGAGAAAGAGGAGACTCCGTCTTCGGTCCCTGGGACTGACTCCCTGCCTGCATCTCCTTTGTGGAGGGCAGCATAGGTCTACACATGAGGTTTTCGGGGAAGTGATGCTGGGCCGCTTGGCTCTTAGGTTCCTTTGTGAGCCTGGATGGATTCCTTCCTGTTCTGGGTCTCAGGTTCTTTCTCATCTGCTCCATGGAGGCAGAAACCCAGGCCTGGCCTACCTCATGGGGTGGGGCTTATCATAGGTGATTCTCAATCAATAGGGAATTTTGCCCCCGCCCCCCCCAGCCCCGTGGTCATTTAGCAATTTATGGAGATTTTTTGATTGCTACAACGGGGGTGGTGGTGGTACTTACATCTAAACAGGGATGCTACTGAACATCCTGCAAGCACAGGCAGCCCTCACAACAAAAACTGGTCCAAAATGTCCATAGTGCCAAGTTTGGAAAACCTGGAATACTGGCATTTTCCTGCTTGTCTGAGGCGCACGAGCAAATGGAGGCCTTTTGGAGGCGACCAGTCTTTGGGACAAGATATAATTTGTGGAAGAGTCAATGGAGAGTACCTAGTCGCTCAGGAAAGAAAGAGGACAGGATTTCATCAGAAGCAACAACCATATCATCCTTCACAATACACGGGAGGTTGCAGTGGATTTGGTGTTTTGGGGTGTATGTTATGCCACAAGGGCCCCATGGAAATCTATGGGAGTAGCTAGGGAAATGACAATTTTTACAGTATCCTAAAAAGGACGAGAATTTTCATTATTCCGATTCTGCTGATAAAAAAAAAAAAATACCCGGGGCTTAAACGTATGAAGTCACTTGTCTAAAATCACACAGCCACGCCTCCCGTGCGGACCTTTCTCACAGCTTGGTGAAGGAATCAGGATGCATATTATCAGATTATGAAACCATGGACTTGAGCAACAGTCAAGTGTCACTGTCAAATGTCATTGTCAGGCATGACTTCACCGCATTGGCAAATACTTCCCAAGGGGAGGCCTTCCTTCTTAAGATAATCACACGGTCCTCCACACACCTTGAGTACTTTGTACCCACTCGCATTGGGTTGTAGGTCGCGGCCTCCATGTCTGTCACCTCTATTGACGCGGGGCTCTTTGAGGTTAGGGACCATATCTTAATCATCTTGACAGACCTCTTTGAGCTGTCGTTTCCTCTTCCGGAATATAGGAACAATGGCTCCTACCTCACCAGGTAGACCTTCATTAAATGTTTGTGGAACACCTGGATGAAATAAGAACACCGAGTTTCTCTTGTGTCCCTAGCCTCTTCCACCACCCCCACCCCTTCATCCTTCCCCCTGCTGGCTTGATATCACATTTAGGTGCCAAAAAGCAGAGGAAGCAAAGGACTTGGGAGAGTGTGAGAAGCATTATTGAACTCTGAGGATTTTACCTTATTTTTTAAAGCACAGCTGATAGAAACCTGAGGATCACTGTATCAAGGGGCATTGGCCTTTGGGTATCCACCTTTCATAATCAATGGAAACCAGGGAGACATTTCAATTTGCAAATGAATTTCTGCTCTGGCTCTTCAGATTATACAAGAAGTGACTGTCCTCACAGAGATGAAAATTTAGGTGGCCACTTGGTAGGCCTGGAACCCACAGATCTGTTAGTACCTGCCCTCCACACTTGTAGATGGCACGTTTCACATCTGGCCTGATGTGCTCCGCTCTGTGCCACTCATGATGCATGGACTCTGGATAGAGACTTTAGAAAATTCTTCTGACATCTTGGCCATACTCTGTGCCTGATGTCATTACGTAATCAGTTCTATTCTAGATGCTGTGGGGTCATATCATAAAAGATAAGAGCTTTGTTCTTCAAATTATCGGTGCTTTTGAGGACATACCACTCATTCATTCATTCCTACCAAACTTTTTTTAGTGTCTTCCATGCAAACAGCTGTGTGCCCCTGGGCAAATTAACCTCCGTGAGTCTTAGATTTTCTTCTTTAATATAGCAGGAATAATAAAACACTCTTCCTAAAGTATCCAGTTTCAGGCATATGGTAGGTACTCAGAAAATAATAGTTATTACTAGACTCTAAAAAAGCTGTGAATCTCACAGTATCAGCAAGGCATAAAGATACTGAAACCAATCTAATCAGCAACATACAAATAAGTGTTAACTGATGCCTTAGTGCATATTGAGGATTCTAAACACAGTCTCTGAATGATCTTGGAAGGCTCACCAGAGGAGGCGAGACACAAGTCTCAAGGTAAACAGCATCCTAGATCTTAGAGCATCCAAGATTAAGTACCGCTTGTCTCCAGTCTGCCACACAAAATTATTGTTATTTTCTCATTTTTGAGTTGAAGGAACTGGAAGTAAGTGAACTAGAGAGTCTTACACCCATGAGTTAGATACTATTTATATGATCTTTCCACAAATGAAGAAACCGAGACATAGAGAAGATAAGTCTTTCCTAATGACACACATCGATCAGTAGTGGATCTCAAATGGAACTGACTAGCTCCACAGACTAGGATTATAACCTCTACATTCAATGGGAACAGAGGCAACTGTGGGAAGAATATTGGATTTGGAGCAAGTCCAACCTGGCTTCTGGTCTGTGCTCCAGCGTGTGCTATCTTGTGAACCTGGGGAAGACACTGACTTCCTGGCCCCTGTTTTCCTTATCCAGGAGCTGGAAATGATGATATCCACTCTGTAGGACACTCAGAATGATAAATACGTATTTGAAGAGTTTGCCATGGTTCCTTAGAAAGAGTAAATTATACTTTGGATCTCCATAAGTTCTTCAAGTCATAAGAACTTTTGCAAACGTGACTGTGTGGGATTTGCTCAGATGCCCATTGAGTTATGCAAGAAAGAGGGTTTTATCTCCTTTCCATAGATGAGAAAAGTGAGCGGGAGAGGGGAAAAAGGGTGATGGGAGCTCTTTTAAATTCTCCATTTATTTAACAAATATCAGCTCAGCAACTGTTATGTTTCAGCATCACATTATCTTGAGGGGGTATAAGGCTTGTCTCCATTTTTCCTGTATGAAGAACTGAAGCTCAAAGAGACTATAACTTGCTCATGTCGTAGAACAAATCATAAGCAGTGTTGGAATTTAAAACAAGGCATGTGTGGACCCCAGACGTGCCCATGGTAGAGTGATTTACCCCAGGGCCATAAGGCAGTAAAAGGCACAGCCAAGGGAGGCTCCAACCCTAGTCTTTCAGGTTCAGATCCAGTTCTTTTTCACCCCAACATGTGAGTTAGGCCTTCAGAGAAGTTGAATTCCAAATTCTAAGCAAGCGATGACTCATGCAAAAGGTTAGAAAACCAGAACCTCCAAGCCAGGAAAGATCACCTGCCTTGAATAAACGTGGGAAATCTTCCCATGATAACATTTGCTGCCTATAGGAAACCTTCCCAGACAGAAACGGATCCTATCTTCCCGCCAAAGTGGTTTGGAGATGGCTTAACTCAAGAGATTTAGGAAGCAGACCCACCTACAAGGGAGTCAATGAAAAGGGATCACTGATTTTGGCAAGTACAATCTACCACGAAAGTCTGTGAGGCTGATGGGTGTGGCCCTGCCATAAGTACCATCAGAAGGTCTATTGGGGTTTTGGAATAGAGAGGAGGACCTGAAGCCGGAGACATGGGATTCAAGTCTTGGTTTGTCCACTGTTGGCTGAATCACTCACTTCTTTGTGTTTAACCATCTTCCTCTGTAAAATGGGGGCAATAATGTCTTTTTTTTTAAATTGCCACCACGGGATTATTTGAGACTCTAAAGACATAAAAGGATGATTAAATTGCATGATTACATGATTAAATAATATAGCTGATATTCTTTGTTAAAGAAAAAGTCATGGAAAATAGTGAAATGAATTGGAGAGTGAAAATATTTTCTGTGCCACCAGAGAACATACAAAACCCGATGGGTTTAAACAGCCTGGTCATTAAAAAAGTTCAGTGCATCCTGCTTGTGGTACTACCTTATGAACAAGATGATGATATTAATAATAAAAGTATAGTATGTTGCTGTTTGTAACACACTTTCACATATGGTTCTTATTTTTAATTCTCTGAGTTGATCATGCACTCTCTACTTTCTGACCTTTTTCAATGTTGTTACTGCTGCCTGGAATCTCTCTCCCCTCTCTTTGCCAGATTAGCTATTTATCCTTCAATATCAATTTAAGTATCTCATTCTCAGGGAAATAGTTCCTGACCCACTCTACTCCCAACCTGGGCGAAGAGCCTTTCTGAGTGTTTTCTGCTTCTATATAACTCAGGTTGTTACTGCCTGCTATTTGTATCTTCCCATCCTCTTTCCATAAGCTGGTGTTGTTGCTTGCATATCTCTGGATTCCCAGTCTAGAACAGGGCTAGGCACATGGATCCTGCTCAATGGATATTGCTGTATGAATGAATGGATGAATGAACGAATGAATGAATGAATTTGGTCTCCATGACAATTGCATGAGGAAGGTAGATAGGGCTGGAAGGCACCTAAGAGCTGGTCCAAGCCAACACTCCCCCTCAGATGAAGGAACCAAAGCTCGCATATTAAAATAACAGTCCTGAAGTCACCCCACCTATTGGTGGCGGAGCCACACTGGACATAGCCCTGTGACTGGTTCAAGCATGTTCTTTCTGCCCAGCTGGATGTGGCTCAGCAGTTGAGAGTTGACCCAGGAACCAAGAGGTCACCGGTTCCATTCCCAGTCAGGGCATATGCCCTGAATGTTGAATTAGACTCTACAAGGAGTTAAGATAGGTGTCTTAATCCTATCCTGTTACTAGCTGTCATCTTGAGCAGATCACTTCCCCTGTTTGGACTTTAATAGATATATATTGTGTAACTACTGTGTGTCTACATGATATAAGGGTCAATTTCCTCCATTGTAAGATGGAGGACGATGGAGAATTACTTTACAATTTACATAATCTTTGCAGGGGTCCTCAAACTTTTTAAACAGGGGGCCAGTTCACTGTCCCTCAGACCGTTGGAGGGCCAGACTATAGTTTTAAAAAAAACTATGAACAAATTCCTATGCACACTGCACATATCTTATTTTGAAGTAAAAAAACAAAACGGGAACAAATACAATATTTGTATTTGCATGTGGCCCGCGGGCCGTAGTTTGAGGACCCCTGCTTTAAGGTCTCCTCAAATTCTAAATGACATAATTCCTACATCAGCTCCAGTGGCATATTACTTTATAGTAATATGGTGTCATATGCAAACTGCTGCTTTGGGGAAAGATCAGTTGTAGCATGGTGGTCAAGAAGTCAGACTTGCCCTGGCCAGTGTTCTCAGTGGTTAGAGCATCGGCCTGTGTACTGAAGGGTTGCGAGTTCAATTCCCAGTCAAGGGCACGTACCTGGATTGCAGGTTCAAACCCCGGCCCTGGTCTGGGTGAGTGCAGAAGGCAACCAATCGATGAATCTCTTCTCTCTCTCCCCCTCTCTCTCTTTCTCTTTCCCTCTCTCTCTCTCCTTCCCTCCCGTCCACTCTCTCTAAAAAGCAATGGAAAAACAGTCTTGGGTGAGGATTAACAACAACAAAAAGAAGTCAGACTTGACATCAGCTGAAACGGTTGTGAACAACTGATTGGTGTTTTCTCAGAAACTCAGCTTCCTCGCCTCAGAATAATGGCAGTAATAATAAGGGTTGATGACGACCAAGTCAGATGCTGTGTGTGATGTGGTGTGTGGACCCTCATGCTCAGGGTGACCGCAGAGAATGGCTATGAGTGGCCTGTCTCACATGAGATGGAATCACACGAGGTTCAGCATCTGATAGGTGGTGCGAAGTTTGGTTTCTGTGACTCCAGATATTTTATAGGAACCAGGTTTGAATTTTCTATCCAGGGAGGCCCACCAGTCACAAAAGGCTGGACTTAGCTAGCCGCCCTTAGTCACAGCATACCACGAGGCTAACGTCCCAAAGTAGCTTCACCTGTGCCCGGGCCTGAGCAAGGTTTGTCTGGCACATCCAGAGGCTCGGGTTCTTCTCCTCATCACCATCCTAAACAGAGAGTTGTTTTTAAACTGGAGTGTCTCTACCTTCTTGTCTTTTTGCTCCCTCTCATGGGAAAATGTCCCATTGCCTCTGGGCAAGGCTAACTCGACCTTCTGAATGGTACTTTTGAGTTAGATGGACAGTCTTGATCAGCAGGATAAGGGGCTGGGGAAAACAGCAACTATGCCACCTCCTCATTGTGGCTGGGATGTGTTGCCATGGCTACTAAATGCAGGGAAGTAAAATAAGCAGAAATAAAGGAAAAGACATAGTAGGTATATATTTATGTGTTCATGTGTATGCATGGGCATGCTTGCACACCCCTGTGTGAGGTGTATATGTGTGTATGCATGGGCATGCCTGCACACCCATGTATGAGAGCTAGAGAAAAAGGAAAGGTGGTCATTTCTGAGGAGACCTGACATTTTAACAAAAAGATTGAAATTGTCCAAGGTGGGCTAACATTTCCATTCACTGTATTAGCTGATCCCCTACATGATGCTGCATGGTCAGAACAGACCCCAGAATCTTGGCCTCTGTCTCTCCCCTTCTTGCTCCTTGCTGTTTGCCTCAGTGCCCATAAGTGATAGAGAATATATTTCTTAAGGGCCCACATGAGGTGGGCGCTGTGCTGGGCTCCTACTTTCTGACCTGCTTTCATCCTTGCAATAACCATGCAGAGTAGACAGTGCTGCTCCTGCTGCAGAGATGGGGGAGTCAAGGAGGTTAAAGGCACAGGTTGTGAAGCCAGCACGCCTGCGCGAACCCCACATCTGTCATTGCCTAGCTGTGTAACCCGCCAGTTTCCACACCTGTAAACAGCAGTACCACCTCTCGGCACTGTGAGCGGTGAGTTGAGACACAGAGAATGTTTAGCACAGTGCTTGGCACATGGAAAGTGCCCAATGAATGGTCACCGCGATCTATCCCTGATTCCCCCAGGGACATGCAGTGGGAAAGGAAGGAGTTCATAATTCACTGTTACCGCCCGTACCTGCCACGGGATAAGTGCTCAACCACGAATGGAAGGACACCATTACCGTGGTTTGGCCACTGTCAGGGGCTGAGAAGGACTGACGGGATGAATGTGAGCTTCTCTGAGGGGGCTGCCAGTCCAGATCTTTCTCCTCTAAAACTTGAGCTCTTCCTCCCCTCTGTGTTCACCTGACCCAGCGGGTGGCTGACTTTCCCAGCCTGAGGAAGGTGGTGCCTGCGGGGAAGTTCTGGGGCAGGCGTGGCAGTGCCTGTCGCTGAGAGCCGGCTGGGCTCGGGCCTGCAGGGAGGATGCGGCTGGTCCCGGGCCCGTGCTGGGCACCGGTCCTTTCCTCTCTCCCGGGTCCCTCTCACACCGGTCAGGGCTTTGGGGACTGTGGACGTGACGTGGTGGGATAGTAGGTCTAATCGTTCTTTGAATAAAGCTGCATCGAGGAACACAGTGTTTTTCGAAAGTGGCTTTAATCTTGGGGGGATGGCGATCTAGCATTTCGGGGGTACTGCCAGGAACTGGTGCCAGCTCCAGGGCTAACCAGCTCTGTTACTCGGGGCAAGTCTCTGCCCCTCCCTGGGCCTTGGTTCCTCACCTCGGAGGTGAGAGAGCAGGAATGATGGGCAGTCACGCTGCTCTGATGTCCCTTCCACTGGTCTCGTCTGACTCCACCCCCAGTTCCTTTTGGTTTAAATAGGCCACAACCCCTCTCCGTCCCACCTGCTCCTCACAGGACAGCGGTATGTACGAAAGAGCATCCCTACCTGGAGTTCTCAGTCCTTTCCAGCAAGACTTCATGATCTCTGCTGTTATCTCTCCCGCTTTCCCTCTGTGTCTGGGCGGGGACAGCCTGCGTGCTCTTTGGAGTAGCCCATGTTATTAATAACAGTGACTGCTGTTTGCTCAGGGCTTTAGAGCTTACAAAGGCATGAATATTATCAGTCACACAGCTGGAATGGGGTAGAGCAAAGAGCTCAGGTTCAACTTCAAAGTGTCTACTTTTAACACCCCCACATTACCTATGTCTTCAAAAGGCCTCCTTAAGTTGAAGTTGGAATTAAGTGATGTTCATTAAACAAACCAACACATTCTTGTGGATTGGGCTTAAAAGAGAAAAAACTGGAGCCATACCCAGTCACACAATTACTCATTCGCCACATATTTGTTGAATGCCTACTCAGTATTAGGCACTATTTTGGATAATATTCCTGGAAGTCAGAATCAAATACAGTAGCTGCCCTCAAGGGGCTTTGAAATCCAGAGACAGCCAGATATATCAAATATTAGGGCAAATTGTACAAATTCAGGGCAATGTCGTAAGTGCTGGACAAAGGTGCAGTACGCAAGATTGGAAAGAGTATGGATTTCAGAGTACGATCCCTGTTTTTGAGTCCTGACTTTGCCACTAACTAAGAGTCCTGGGTAGGTTACCAAATCTCTCTGAACCTATTACATAGCAATTGTAATAGCATATGGATTACTGTTGGAGTTTAAATGATGTAATTCACAGAAAGTACCTAGGACAGTGCCTGTCATATATGGGCAGTTAAGATCTATCATTTATTATTATTATTAATCGTCAGCACTGTGGGAGCACAAAATATGGCTTGATTAATTCCACTTTGGCCACCGGCTAAGGAGGTACCATGTGAACTGGGCCCTGAAGTATGAGTAGGTTTTCCCCCAGGTGGAATCCTGGTTTGGGGCGATGGGGCAAAGGTGGGGCAGGGGGCATTTCAGGTAGAGCAAATAGTGTAAGCAAAGGCATCAAAGGGCTGGCAAGTTTAGGCAGCCACGAGCAAGTTGATGTGACTGATTGGTGGGGGTGAGGTGGAGGACAAAATGATGGCAGATTATAGTGGAAGGCACGTTAGGGTCATAGATGGTGAAGGTCCTTGGGTGCCATACTAAGGAAGGTAGTCATGATTCTAGAGTAAAGAGGAGACTGGAAGTTTGGAGTATGTGCCGGGGAAATGGCAACACAAGTGGCAATGTTGAAGATGGGACAGGCTAGCGGTGAAGAAATGGACTATCAGGCTATTCAAAGGCCAAAGCAAGAGATGATGAGGCCTGAGCTATAGCACATGGTGATGATGGGGATGAAAGGTCACTCAGGCTAAGAGGTAATTCAGGAGGTGTGGGTAGGTACTTTGTTAGTAAGGAGAGGATGCTCACGAGAGGTAGACCAGGTATTTTTTTGCGGGGGGGTGGGGGGCGGTCTATAAAGCTGGGTGAATGGTTAGGCCATTACTCAAGAATGCAAAAACTGAAAGCAGTCAGAGGGGAACGTTTAGGAATAGGGCTAGGATTCAACTTTGAACTTGTGTTTGATACAGTGAAGTCCAGGAGGCAGTTGACTCTGTAGGTGTGGAGCTCAGGACAGATGTCTGGCCCAGAGCAGAGATTTGGGTGCTGGCTCTTCAGGCAGGATAGCTCCCACTGTGGGAGGCCCAGAGTTTCCCCTCAGGCAGAGGATATGAAAGGAAAAGAGGAGACCTGGCCAGAATCCCGGGGAGCATCAATCTCCAAGGGTCCAGCCAGAAAGTGGAATCACACTGCACCTGTCCCCAGGGATCTGAGTGGACAGGAGACACAGCACAGGGCCACTTCCCTTTTGAAGGGAAGAGGAAAGACAGTGGCAGAGGCCTGGGCACTTGGGCAATCTGCCTTGGAATGTGGCTTTGGGGGAAGTTGTTCAACCTTGGGGTGAGGAGCACTTGAGCCCACAGGTTAGTTCTCAGCAGCCCTAAACTCCCACCAAAATGTCTCTCTTAATCTTGGTCTCTAACTTGACCTTTGACATTGCCCAGGCCACTTCCCTTCTGTGGGCCTCAGTTTCTCATTTTTCATGGTGGTGGCCCTGGGTAGACAGATCCCTTTAAAGCTCTCCGTCGCTGATAGTGCATGCAAGCACTCATGGGGCCTTGGACCAACCTGGATGTGATTGTCTCTCTCATAACAAGTTCTCTGCCCCTGAAGTGAGATGAGAATGATACACTTAAGACTGTTTTTGGAAGGTAGTCACTTCTGAAAGATTCCTGATAAAGGACCAATAACTAGCCTGACCAGTGTGGCCCTGTGTTGAGTGAACTATGAACCAGGAAGTCATGGTTTGATTCCCCAATGGGGCGTGTACCTGGGTTGTAGGCTCAATCCCCAATGAGGGGTGTGCAGGAGGCAGCTGATCAATGATTCTCTCTCATCATTGATGTTACCATCTCTCTTTCCCTTTCCCTTCCTCTCTAAAAGATCAATAAAATATATATATATATTTAAAAGGACCAATAACTAGAATGAGGAATTTGTAGAATTAGAACAAATTAGGGCTAATTACCTAGGCTGGATTCCAGACTCTGTTCATGTAAGACAAACTCCCCTGGCTTCCCACTTCCCCTCCATCCTGAATCAACATTAGCTTGCCTTTGTTTATTGGCTTCCCCACTCTCATCCATTTTCTGGCCTATAATTTAAACAATAGCAACAACAAAATCCCCCAAAGCCCAAACAAAAACAACTGGCACTGAAAAAAAACACCTTTTTTTTTTTTTTGTCAGCCAAGACTATCATAATATAAAATCCTTCCCCAGTGGAAGAGTTTTTGCCTCCAGGATAAGTTATTCTTCAAGCCTCAGTTTCCTTATCTTATCTTTAAAATGATGGTCAAAATTCTGGCTATGGGCTCTTATGTGGGTTTGAAAGAGATAATGGATGTGAAAGTGGTTTTAAACCATAAAGCGTTAGGCATGAGTTAGTCATTGTTTGATTTTATTATTCCCTGGATCAAGTCTTAACTGTTCAGCAGATAAGCTGTCTCCTCTGTTTAAGGATTTCAGATGTGGGAAAAGCGAATCTTCCACCTACACATGGAAAGTCTTCTCTGAATTTTCTCCGTGGATTTATTCAATGCTATGTGGCTTTGAATGGGAAGTCTTCTCTAAATATTCCCTTCCTTGATTTGCTAAAGAGTTGATCTCAGTTTAATTCAGCCATCCCCCGGCACCCCACTCAGCAGACAGGCACCTTCGAAGTCAGTAACCTCATAGGCAGTAATCCCCAGATCTGATAGAGTCACTTTAGGGTCGTCGGAGCAGCCCTGGCTCTGTGTGCCGTGTCATATATTCGAGCATGTTCTTAAATTTTCCCCAGATCACTGTTTAACAGGGACTGGACTCGGAACTCCTGGGATCCTCAGAGCCCCAGAGAGAACCTGGCTGATCCCAGAAAAGTGATCAATTAATATTCATCTATGCAGTCATCTCTCTCTCTCTAAAACGAGTGTCTATCTGTGCCCCCTATTGTACCAGTGCCCAGGGATACCATGGCGAGCAAATCGGAGGGAGGTGACAATCCACTCATATTCATTTATGCAGTCATCTCTCTCTCTCTCTAAAACGAGTGTCTATCTGTGCCCCAAATTGTACCAGTGCCCAGGGAGACCATGGCGAGCAAATCGGAGGGAGGTGACAATCCACTGGAAGAGTCAGAACACAGAAATACCTGAAAATTATAAATACCAACTACAAACGGATAAGTCCTGTGAGGGAAAAGTCCTGAGAGCTGAGAAAGCATGGATCAGAGGGGGCCTGGCCTGATTTCCCTAAGGAATAGCATCTAAAGACAGGAGGGCATTCATAGGAGCAGAGAAAATACTCCAGCCTGAAGGTATGCCTGTGCAAAGGCCCTCAAGTAGGGGGGTGGGGGGAGCTTGGTGCACGAGAGAACCTTAACTGTGTGGCTTGAACCCAGAGGCAGGCGGAGGGAGGCCTCAGTCTGGTGAGGATTCTGGCCTTTATCCTCAGAGCCATGGGAAGCCATTGAGAAATTTTATGCGGGGAGTGACAAGACCACATGTGTGTCTTACGGTCACTCAGGCTATAGCGTGGAAAATGGATTGGAGCTGGAGCGAGCATGGAATCAAGAAGACTGGCTGGGATTATCAACTCAGGGAGCACTAAACCCTTCTGCTTTTCCCAACAACTCTACTGGGTTCTTTTGCTGTCCCTACCATCCATCCATCCATCCAGCCATCTATCCATCTCAATGATAAACTGAAATCTTCTCCAAACCTGTTTTCATCTTGGCTCCACCATCAATTAGCTGTGAGCTCTTGGGCGAGTCACTTAAACTTCCTGTTTCCACATCTGTAAAATCGGTGGTGGTGGTAGTGGGGGTTTACTAACTTTGCTTGACTAATCTTTCCCCCTTAATTCAATAAGTTGAACACCAGTCAGGAGTCCTTTATAACATGGGCCGGGAAGAGGCTGCCAAAACCAGCGACTGTAGGGCATATTTCACTTGGTTAGTGCGGACTACCACTATCTTCTTATTCTTATCCCATAGACTCTCTGAGCAGTCTCCAGATGTGTGGTGGGTTTCTTGAGCCCAATTCTGACCACAGAGAAATAACAGTGGCTGGATCTCCCATTACTGATGCCACCAGCTACTGCTGCCTCACCATCTGGTATGAGCTCTGTGACATTGTCCTTTATTCAACCTCTGCAAGCTTCCATTTTCCTAGCTGTGAAATACACCTACGTTCCCTTATCCTTCCAGTCAATATTTGTCGAGAGACCTATGGGTCAGGCACTGTGCTAGTCTCGGGGGACATAAGACAGACCTGTGTCCTTTCCTTGTGAATTTTCACATCTCATTGCATGTACAATTATGCTCATGAAAGTGCTTTTTGAATCCTAACACTGCTTATTCTTATAACAACTGTAAAGGGAGGATTGAACTGAAAATCTGGAAGCATTGCTTTTGGTGCCAATTCTGTTCCAAAGTAACTAGAACTGAGGCAAGTCACTTGGCCTTGACAAGCCTTAGTTTTTGCAGTCAAATGTGAAGAAATTTAAAGCCATCCCAGTTTAAATGTTGTAATTCTATCATCTTTTCCTTGAAATCAGCATCCTCGTCTCAAATTTTGTATATGGTTTCCCTTCCTTTTTTCTCATTTCAAAATTTTCTGTTTACTTTCAGTCCCTTCCTTGTATATAATCCCAGGATCTCAGTTGCAAATGCCTACAATTGCAAATCTCTACAGAGTTCTGGTAGGTAATATAACGAGTGAAGCATGCAGTAGGGAGAGGTAGGGACTGTGGCATGTTTGATTTAAAGGGGACAGCTTCTTCTCAGCTCCAGCAAATTATTGCTTTACACAAAAATGCAGGCTGGATCTAACTTCTGTTTTCCTTTAAAACATCTTAATTGTGTCCTTTCCTCTCCCTTCCCCTTGATCACACTGTCCTTCAAAACTAGATGACGGTAGCACTCTCTTATGTGGCCTCCCAGCCTCCAGTTTTACCTTTCGGATTCCCGCCCCCCACCACAAATATAATCCAGAAGAATCTTTCTACCGCATCCCTTCCTCAAGAACCTACAGTGAGCTCCGAGTCACTTCACTAGTATTTACTAAACACCGTGTCAAGCATTGTACTGTGTGCTGTGAAGATTTAACAAATGAGTTACAACTTTAAAAAAATCTGTCATTTAAAAATTCTCAGAGCCCAGGAGAGAGTTTAATCTTTGTGTTACAGACCTTAGATCTGATGCATATGGTAGGCCCTCTTCCCACAAAAAACACACGCAAATGCATTTCAGACACACTCTGCAGAACCCTTTCCTAAGCACAGCAGGTTAAGACTTTCCTTCCTAGAGAAACTGCAATCCTTAGGGCTCAGTGACGAAGTACCGAGAAAGGAGAGGATTCATTCCAGCCGGGCTGGGGGGGGGG
>NW_005364711.1:1131429-1134663 GCF_000412655.1 Myotis brandtii
GGGCTTTATGGAGGAGGTCTGGTGTGACTTGGACATCACACAGGCCTGGATTTGAATCCAGGTGCTTCTACTTACCAAACCCGTGTCTCTGAGCCTCATTTTCCTCAGGTGTATCATGGTGTATAATGTATAATGGCTCATCGTTTCACAGTGAGATCACAAATCTGAAGCCCCAGCTGGTAGCATCTCTCAGGCAGTGTCAGCATCTTCTCTGCCCCTTGGACTCTCCCAGGTTTCCCTGCACTCCTTACTCCAGACCATCCCCATGCAAATACATCTGGTACCGTCAGGACCTGCTGATCTGCTGGGGAAAATCTTACTGCACCCCAAGAGTACTTGATTATCCCTGCCCACCTTCTTTTGCTGTCTCTATCATCCATCCATCCATCCATCCATCCATCCATCCATCCATCTATTTCAATTATAAATCAAAATCTTCTGCAGGCTTCTCAGATTCTTCCCTCTTCTGGACAAGCCTGGAACGTGTGTGTGTGTGTGTGTGTGTGTGTGTGTGTGTGTGTAAGGAGTAGCGGGTGGTGAAGGATGCTCTTTTGTATGAGATTCCTCTTCTGTGCATGGTCCCTCGCAGGCCTGAAACATCAGGGACCTTTCTGACCTCTCCTTCAGCCCCCACATCCCATCAATCACCAAGTCCTTTCCAGTCTCCTGGCAAGTGATCTTTGTGTTCATTGGCATTGATGTTCCTCAAGTATTCACTCTTCCTGACTCTTCCTGGACCACGGCAAGGTCCTCCTCACCTGATATCCCAGTAGCCACTATCCCATTTCCAATCCATCCTGGACACTGGCACCAAACTTAAATGGAAAAAGACTGTATCTGCTCATTTTTGTGTCCTGGGTATAAAGTACAGCATCTGGCCTATAGAAAGTGCTTGTGGTAGGTTGAAGGTGGCCCCTGATGCTTTGCTGCTCCCACTGAGAGGTGATGTCTAATTCCCCCTCCTTGAGTTTGGACTGGTTGTAGATACTTGCTTAGCCAATAGACTGCAGTAGAGACAATATTGTGGGACTTTCGAGGCAATGACATAGGTCCTGGGGGCTGGGTATGGGGTGGAGGGGATCAACAGGGAAAAAAAGAGGACATCTGTAATACTTTTAGCCATAAAGATACATTAGAAAAACACTTTAACATAGGATGGACCCAAGCCAAGTGAGAGCAGGCGGTAAGATCCGAAAAGCAGGCTGAAGCCAAACAATGGAGGAGCTTGAATGCCAACTAAGGGCACTAAACTTTATATTTCAGGCAATAGGGAGCCATTGAGAGCTCTGAAGAGGGCAGGCACACCATTAGAGCGCTACTGCAAAGGAACTGTTTCTTTATTCCACCGTTTTTTGAGCATTGTTCTGGTTATCTACTAGGCCTGGGCCCATCCTGCGTTCCAGTTTGTTTGAGCCGTTTCCCAAGGACACAGATTCTTATCCAACATCATGTCTCTATCTATTCTGCTTCCTCCATCTAAAGGCCCTTTCCTCTCACATCCCCACCGCAGTAGGCTGACATTCACCTTGTTCTTTGCGACTTTAGTCAGATGCCTTTCCTGGCTGCCCAGTCCAGCAGGGAGCCCCCACCATCTGGCCCAGGTTTGTTTATCTCCTCTTTCATCACTTGCCCTGCTCTTCATTTCTTACCTCCTCCATTGCATTATAAACTCCTTATGTGTGTGTGTGTGGGGGGGGGGAGTCAGAGGGACATGAGAGAGAGGGGTCCTGGCACATAATGGGGTGTACAGAAATGTTCTGTGTGGCTCCCCAAGCATGGATCGCTACAGAGCTACAGAAAAAGCAGAGGCGGTAGCATCAGCTCCAATTTTGAATCATAACTGTATCACTTACTGTGTGGCTTTGGGTAAGGTGCTTAAACTCTCTGAGCTCCAGCTCCCTTATGTGGAAACTAGAGACCTGGGATGAGAATGGGTGTAAAGGGCCCACCTCAGTGCTTAGCATAACAGGCACCATTAACAGCTGGCTTGTGAATAGAGATAGCAGAACGGTTGATCAACTCCCTGATGATCAGTTGTCATTATGTCAATTACGGAAAGCGCTCTCCCTGGCCAAAATAAGAATAGTAATCATGCAAAGATAAACAAAAGAATAAAGAAAAAGTGAGCTGTGGAGAGGCACCATGGCGACCCCTTAGAGAACCACCACTACATGAATCAGCGTGATCCTCAGCAAATCCCTTGTGAGGTCTCAGTCTTCTCATCTGTAAATTGAGGGGTGGGCACTGGAATCTAAGCTCCCCTCCAGCTCTGACATTCCAAGAGCATTAAAGAAAAAGGATGAATCACTCCTTCAAAATACCAATATGGGCTGGGCCCTCCCCCTGCCGTCCCCATCCAGCCCAGCTAAGAGCTCTTAATACACAGCCAGCCTCCTCCTGCAGCTGCCACCAAACTTCAACCCTCTTTCCCAGGAGTCTCACCAGCAAGACTGATAATGGACCCCTGGCCTTCCCCATCTCAACAGGGAACCAGATCCCATTCCCAGACTCCCCTCCCCCAGGGGGCTGGCTTTCCGTGGACATTTGGCCTCAGTGTGCTTGTGCATGAAGCGTGGGGCGTGTGGGAAGAGCGGAAGGAAGGAACAAAAGGAAGAGTTACAAACAGAGGGTTGATGAGTGAATTCTTGCAGTCACGGCTGGAGGGCGGGGAAGATGGGCACCTTGCTACTCTCTTCCAGGATTGTGAAAAGGTTGATGTGTCTGTACCAGTAATAGTCATAAATCTCCATCCCGGGGAGGCATGGTCCCAGCAGCTGCAGACATTCATGGACACAGGCTGGCAAAGCCTCAGAAGACACCCAGATCCATTTTCCTCCTTACAGGAGATGGGCACTAGGTGACCGCAAAGGACAGTGTTCTTGCCTCTCTGCCCAGAGCTCTCCACTCCTTTCCGTGTGGATGCTATTATTAGTATTATCAACATTAATAATGATAGAGACGGAACCGGCTGTGCATTAGTCACAGTGTTCGGGAACCAGCACCTCCTTGGCTCTCTCCTGCGACTGCCTGGGTCCTGCCGGGTCCTCTCTCCCGGTCCGGAGTGGCTCCGCTCCTGGCCTTTGAGCCTGTGTGTCCGGTGGTCTGTCTATTGCAGGTCACCTCTGCAGCCGGTCCTCCTAGCTCACACCGGCTCCTGCTCTGAAAGCCGAGAAGCTGGCCGGCTGCGAGCGGGTTTTCCAAGTGGGCAGGGGTGGGGAGGAGGGGCGCGGGCCG
>NW_005364711.1:1134726-1135455 GCF_000412655.1 Myotis brandtii
CGTCGCGGAGGGGAAGACCTCGCATTGTAATCCAATGACATTGCCAACGTGGGGGTGGGGGCGCTGGCCTCGGCGCGCTCTCGGAGTTTTGGCTGCCCGCCCAGCTGGGAATAACTCTCTTCGCATAATTCGCGTGTTTACCAGGCATGAAAAAAAAATATTGGCCCGGGGCACAGAAAGTTTTGCATAAATTCATAAGTGATGAATGGCTGATTTTAACGTTATTTGGGTATTTGTCAGACCTTAACAAATATACATGGGGACGGCGGTTCATAAACTTAAACATCTCAATATCCCCTTTCTTCTGGAAATAAATTACGTTTGTTTGCCCGGCTTGGAGTCTTAAGGTAGCCGACATTAGGAATATTTTAAAAGCCATCATCCATCGAGCATGTCTCCCAGGCGCCAGGAAGATTAAATGAAAGAATCATAAGATGGAGGTCTTTAACTTTTAATCCTTTTACAATGAAGCCTCAGATAGTCGCGGGGGCAGGGTGCCCTCTCTGGGGGGAATAATGCCGTTATTCCTCGGCTCTCAGTTAATGAATACCCTAACGTCTGTCCCACGGCTGACGGAGGCAGCGCCGGGGAGGGGGCTCGGGCTCCCGGGCCAGGCTATTGAAATGAGGAGCCACCGAGGCTGCCTCGGGAGGGAAGAAAGCGCCCGGCTGGAGGGACCGGGCGGGCGGGGCCGGGGGCATTGAAACTGCGCTGGGGACTGGGGGCTGG
>NW_005364711.1:1135822-1137752 GCF_000412655.1 Myotis brandtii
CGAGAAGTTGGCTTTCTTTCAGGAGTGGGGTGGGGGTGATGTTTTGCAGGTCCCTTTAAGGGCAAACCCCTATCTAACCCAGAAGCGCAAAGATCTGGATTCTGATTTCTCCTCCCTCCCCACCCCCAAGTGGAGTAAGTGTCCAGAGCTGGGGTGCGGGGTGCCGGGGTGCACTCCTTTCCCCACGGCAGAACCTAGTGATGGCGTGTTTTTTTTTCCCAATCCAATTCGGACCCTTCTGAAACCCTGACCCTCAGAGTCTTCCTTAGGTATTGGGGGAGAAGGGAGGTGAGTGTCAAATCTCCCAGACATCAAGGCTGAGGGCCTGGGATTTGGGGGGGGGGTGTGGTGGGGCTCAGACTGGCAGGATCCCAGAGGCTGTGAGTGTTGATTCCAAGGGATAGCCTCAGCTTGGAATTACCATCGTAATTTCCGGGCGTGCAAAGGGTTAATACGGGCTGAATATTGAGGGGGGGGTGGGAGGCAGGAGGGGTGGCGGGATCTGGGTGGGCGCGCTCTGATCTCTCCCCCCCCCATTCCTCGGGGGTCAAGTTTCAGCGGCACTCCGCCCCTAGGGTAGGTGTGAAAGACACGTGTCCCCATTGTGAAGGGCCTGTCAGGCAGGACAAAGCGGCCGCCCACCCTCCCCCCTCCCTCGGCCCAGCCTGGGGTCAGCTCCAGGGGGCCGGCTGGGTGTCGAGGTCACGACAGGCCCAGGCTTTGGTGATATAGGGAGAAAAAGCTGGGAGACTGGGCGGAGGCCACGTGATGCTCAAGTGAGGGGTTGAGAATCCGCCCCCCCCCCCATGAAAAATTGCGTGGTCACCTAATCGCAGTGTGGAGCCAGTCGATTTTAGTGGTTTTCTTTAATCCTGCTCTGCACTTCTTTCTCATTTACTACACGGGATATTATAAAGAATAAATAGCAGATACTCTTAATTTACAATGATTAGTCATTCCATTTGTTCTCTATATTTACAATAACTGTAAAATAACATTGAACTCTATACTTCTTCGAGGTCCAAGGAAAACCAAAAACACTTTCCGAAGAATGGAAAATAGCTTTTTAAAAGTCCTTCTACAAAAACTTCTCCCCTCTCTTTGTACTTTAAGAAAAAAATAACTTTTCCCCCCTGCTTCGCCATGCGAAGGGCCCTGGAATATAAATAGCAGGTTAACATTATTAGCAACAACCAGAATAAGTCTCTCTTTTCTCTGTTCTTTTTTTCCTTTTGCTTATTTTTTTTTAAAAATACAGTAGAAGCCGGTAACTTTTAACGTATAATACTGACCTTTTAATAAGTAAATTAAAACTGGGACCGTATATACACACAGATATACATTCCTACACAGTTAAACAGTGCATTACATGAACCAGAAAGCTAGGTCTCTGTAGCCAAAAAAAAAAAAAAAGTTCATTGAATCCCCCTCGCGAGAGGGTGGTGGAACTGGTTGGAAACGGTGCGGGGGGGGGGCGGCGGTGGGGATCGATCAAGTGTCCGGGTGCGGGCAGGGGGCCCCGAGTCCTAGCACGAGCACTTGCACTCGGAAATGATGGGGTACTGGATGGGAATCCAGCCGCAGCGCTGGCCCCCGCGCCGCTGACAGCGCCACCGCAGCACGGTGAGGTGCACGGACTTGGACGGCTTGCACACCATGCCCTCGGGCACGGAGCACGAGCGCTTACTGAAGCAGCTGCCCACCTTCACGTAGCGCGGCCAAAAGCGGCTGCCCAGGTCGTTCCACGCGTACAGCACCGGGCAGAAGGTCTGCGACCACAGCCACATCTGTAACTTCCTCCGCAGCTTCTTGCTCAGGCGCTGCTTCTTGCCCGGGGCCAAGCCCTCCGAGAACTCCAGCCCTTTGATCTCGCTCGGCATGGCCCCCGACGGCCGCTGCCGTAGCAGCTGGTCCAGCTCGGCCAGGTCCT
>NW_005364711.1:1137891-1138103 GCF_000412655.1 Myotis brandtii
GTGGCCATGAAGCCTGGGTCGTAGTGGCCCCCAAGCAGCGAGCGCAGCAGCGTCTCGTTCAGATCCTTCTCCTTGGGGTCAAAGATAGGGTCCGGGTGTTCGATGAGGTCCACCAGGGGCAGGTTGTCGCTGGGGGCCGGGCGGATGTGGAGATAGTGCTGGCCGCCGGCCGGTGCCGCCCGCAGCCCCAGGACCACCACCAGGGCGTAGAG
>NW_005364711.1:1138966-1139287 GCF_000412655.1 Myotis brandtii
CTTCTCCTCTTCCTGCAAATGCACCGCCCCCCTCCTTTCTCCTGGAGCAATGCAACTGGGGCTCTAGGCGCCCCGCCAGGGCCAGTCCTAGGAAAAGCTCACGGCCGCGCTGGAGCTGGGCTGGAGGGTGCAGGGCCGGTTTTAGGGGGTACTCGGAGGGTTCTCACTAGCTGGGCGCTTTGCGGTGGGCGGGGACGTGCTGGGGGCTCGTTTCTCGGTGCAGTTCGGTGCAAAGGATTTCTCCATGTGCCCGGAGCTTTTTACCCGGGCGCGTCTCGCTTTCCTCTCTCCCGGGCTTGTTCTAATTCCCCTCCCCCAGCA
>NW_005364711.1:1139505-1143938 GCF_000412655.1 Myotis brandtii
CCCCCTCCCCCTCACACACACACACATTTTCCCCTGGGGGAGTCAGGGAGCCGCAGTGTTTCGCAGCGTGATGTAATTCCTAGGAAGCACTCCTGCCCGTCTGTTACCCAGGCCTACGAGGGGGGTCTGCTCCTCACCCTCCTCCTCCTCCTTGGCCGGGTCCTGCACCCTGAGTGGCCGAACGCCCTGCGAGGTGGGTTTGCGGGCTATGCATCTGACCAGCTCAGTTTCTGCTTCTGTGTCCGCGTCAGTGCGTGCGTGTCTATCCTGGTGCCGGCTGTTCTCTCAAAGCTCGCCAGGCCCTTAGTGTAAACCAACTTCCTGAGATTACTCCCCGAGCCCCTCAAATGTCATATGAATAGTACTGCACTAAATCGGCCTCAATGGGCAAGAGTGCAGACCAGAAACTTCAAAGGTGAACTGGTAGTGAGGAGACCTGAGTCCTGGCTAGGCTCCAGCCTGATGTAACTATGTGAACCTTAGACAAGTCACTTTTGTGGCATCATATCCCTTACTTTTTGCATTAGTGACAACTACATTACTCTCATCGTCCTGCCTTTCTGTGATTCTAAATAAACCTGCATGATGCTTTCCCTTCTAGAAGCAGTTTCTCTCACGGGAGACGGATATTGGAGTGACACTTCTGGTTAATTTTCCCTTGGATGAAGAACAGAATCCAAGCTTCAAAACTCAAACTCATTTTCCTTTGTGGTGGATGTGATTGGAGTCTGGAAAAAGCTGGAGAAGAGAGATTAGGAGTGAATGACTCAAGTACTCACCAGCATTCCATGGAGTGGAGTTAGGAGGTCTCCTTGTGACAGTGTAAAAACACTCTACTTTCTTTCCCCCAAGGATCTAGTTTTTCCTCTCAACCTGTGCTGTCCTCCACCCTCCAGAAGTTTGTCATCTGTCTACGAAAGAAAACACATTGTTTCACAGTCTTTTTGCAAAACCTCAGCAGTTGGGAAGTTTGGCCAGTTTCAGCTGAAAACATTCTCTTAAACTTTCAAGTCTAGACAATATCTAGAATTAGACTATTAAAGGTACTGCCTAAAAGGAAATCTCGCTTTGATGGAAATAAGAACAGCTCATTGGTTGTCTGAGTTGAGTTGATTCTGAAATCATGTGTGACTGCAACCTGGAGCGTAGTAGGCTCTTAAACAATGCTCCTTTCTGTTTGATGTGCTTTAGGGGGCTGGCACTAGTTTGTTTTCTTAGGAAGATTAAATGTTCCAGAGCAATTTTGTCACTGCTGTGAATTAACTAAAGAAAATAATTTTTCAGTAACGAGTTCAAAGGCTAACTTCTAGCCCAGCCCTCCTGAGATGGTAGGTTCCAATTAGGGATGTTTTATTGTGCTGTTCTCTGTACCATCAGTCTCGTCTCTCCTCCTGCAAATCACCTATTTTTGTTTGAAAACCAACCCAGATCATTCAGCCTTTTATTTAGGTTGGCTAGATTGGACTGAACAGAAAAAAAAAGTCCCTTGGGAATGAAAAACAAACCATGTTAGACAATAGTTTGGGTAACCTGTTTATAGACTGTCCATGGGGTGAAGACCAGGGAGAAAAACACAAAGGAGAAAGAACTCGCCGTCGATCACCACCCTCCATGACTGTTGTAGTCTAGTTAAGGGGGATACGACAAGCACATGAAAAAAACATTTAAAAAGTGTGGGGAAAAATCTATTCCCTTAACAGTGTAGACTAGTGTTTCACAACCTTTGAAGAACCCATGCCCACTTTTGAGAAATATTACAGTTCCATGCTATGCTCTGAATGCTGTTCAAAATTTTATAATACATTATGGTGACCCCCCCCCCCAAGTCAAAAACAATTATAATATAAGCTATATCATTTTCATGCTGCACTTGTCCTTCACTGTGGGGTTCTGAAATGGCCCACTTGGGGAGCTTACAGTTGGTCACCCAATCTATGCCCATTATATTTAGGTACTGGGTGAATTTGGGGATGCTGTTTGCAGAGACTAAGTAATACTAATATTACTAATACTAATAGTAATACTAATGCTTCTGCGGCTCTATTGAAGAGGGAGCTTGACAAGCAGGTAGAGCTGAGCTTCAGCTGGGCTTAATGAAGAAAAGGATATGTTATCTGAGTAGCGAGAGTAGGAGATTGACAATTTGAGTCTGCATGCAGCTCAGCCACTCAGGGTGCAGGTCCCAGCCAAGGAGGAGGATGAGGGTAAGAAGCAGACACTCCTGCCCCCCGCCCGCCCCCTCCCCCCAGTTGGGCACACTGTACTATGGATACAAGGATCTGGATACAGAAGATCTGGATGGAGGAGGAAATATCACAAACAGGGAAAGTCAACACAAAGACAACCTCTGGATCCGGTGGCTCTCAGTGGGAATTCTAGCCCTGCCACTCACCAGCTGGGTTACCTGCGTAGCATCTTCACTCCAAACTTCCATTTCCTCATCTGTCAAATGGGATTGACACACACCTCTCAGAATTGTGCTCTGTAAAGGAGGAGGTAGGGCATGTTTAGCTCAGCACAGCACCCGGAGCAGAGTGTATAGTGGGCAATAGTCTTTCAACAAATGTTAGTTCTTCAGGGGACCCCACTGCCCTCAACAAGCCAACCATCTCAGGTATGGGCCAGAGAGGCTTGAAGGGGCTGGGATGCTGTTGAAATCAACTGCAACACCTCTGGGCCTGCTTTCTGTCCACTCAACATGTGCAACTGAGCTAGCTATTCTCCACCTCTGCAGGCCCTCGAGTTTGGGGGAGGGGCACTGGCATTTCTTGGGGACTCAACAGCCGACCCATTTCAATGCTTCTGCGGCTCTATTGAAGAGGGAGCTTGACAAGCAGGACAAAGAGGGTTGTATTTCTTCAAAAGGAAGCTGTGGGGTGGGAGATGGGCCAAGGGAAGGATGGCGATCAGCTCAGCTTTCTGATCAGGCCCTCACGGTGGGGGGGTGTTTGGACTTTCGTGGAGATGGGCTAGGGCCTTGGGCCTTGGCAGCCAGTGTAGGGAGAGTCTAGTGAACCAGGTGAGCGGAGGTCCATTCTTGGCTGTCCTTATCCCAGGATTTCTGTCCCTCTCCCTGCAAATGCTCCGGGCAAGGGAAATTGAAACCCTCCTCTGAACAACTGCTTCGGCAACTCCAGATCAAGGCAAGAGGACCCAGGGTGCTTTTATGCGTCGTTTCTTATTTCCAGCTGATTCGAAGAACAATTCAACAATCTTCCTGCTTTTTTGGTCCTGGAAACATAAACTTGAGGCAGCCTGGGTGATGTACAAAGGACATGAGGCGGGATGTTGGAAACCTGCAACCTACCGGCTGTGTGACCTCGGGCAAGTCAGCTTACCTCTCTGGTGCTCCCCTGACATAGAGAAGACATGATAGCTGCCATCTTTTAGGCCTGGCATCATCCCAGGCATATGAAAATCATCCCCCTCTGATTATGACTGTCTCTCGGGTCTCATAATAGTTGAATTTGATGGGCTTTTTCTTACTGAGACCCAAAGTAGCACTTGTTGAACCTGACCCAACTTAGCAAAGTGAGGAAAAGTCCGCCAGGAGGCTTGGCACTTTCCTGGGTGGTGGAAGAATGAGAGAGTGGAGAGGACTTCCGAGGCCAGACGGAGGGTGATGGATGCCCCATGGCCTGCCGGGGACCAGCTTCACAACACTTCCAATTTTGTGTGTCCTATTGGTGACGGGACTCTAGTTCACACAGTGAAGTTCTGACCAGCATAGGCATTTGAGGGGTGCGGGTGCAGAAAGGAGGAGAGAAAGGAGGGAGAGGGAAGGCCAATAACTCCCAACCTTAGGCTGGGGTGGGAAAATGGGGAAAGAAATGTGAAATGCATTTCCAGGAACAGAGACAAAGCTAAAGGCCAAGAGGAGGAAAGGCGCTGGTTGCAGCCGGGCAGCCCAGCCCCATCCCTTCCCCAGCCGGGCTCCCGCTCCGCCTGCGGCCCCCTCCCCACCTGGCTCCACGCTGGGGAAGGGGAGCCGACTCTGGAGCCCGGTGGCTCATTCATCTCCTGATAAACTGTTTATCTGAGTTTTAACGAGGGCGCCTCTCTTCCAGCCCTGGAGACAGGAGCCTCCTCATGTTTAGCCTGCCCTGATGTGGGGGGCCCAGGCGGGTGTGGGGGCGACGCCAGCAGGCCTGGCGTCTGCCCTTTTGGAGCCTGCACACCCTGCCTCTGCGCTGGGCCCTCCGCTCTCCTGCTCCGTGTGGTGTTTGCTCCGCTGGAGTCTGGGGCTTGGATGGACCCGAGGTTTCCCTCTGGAAAGGAAATCTTTGTGCAGTCCCTCTCTCTCCAGCCACTGCGCGGTGTGTGCACACACACACACCACACACACACCACACATGCACCACACACACACACCACACACACACCACACATGCACCACACACACACACCACACACACACACACACACACACACAT
>NW_005364711.1:1144017-1153730 GCF_000412655.1 Myotis brandtii
ACACACACACACCCACACACACCACACATGTACCACACACACACACATACCCCCACACACACCATACACACACAACACGCACCACACACCACACACACACACACACACACACCACACGCACCACACGCACCACACACACACCACACACACCACACACACCACACATGCACCACACACTCACCACACACAGACACACACACCACACACACCACACACACACGCACCACACACACCACACACACCACACACACCACACACAGACACACACAGACACACGCACCACACACACACACACCACACACACACGCACACCACACACACACGCACCACACACACCACACACATCCCTTGGCTCTGAGTTGTGGTCCATGGGGCCCAGTATTGCAAAATTGCCCGCGGGCGTGCTGAAGGGTTCTCCCAAACCACGGTGGGCTGCTCTGTGCAATGATGACTGTCCCCAAATTAACTGAAATGTAAACTCTAGGGCTGCTCCCCACCCCTCCTTGCCCTTAGGGATCCACACAAGCGCCCACTTGTGCAGATCCTGATGCGTTTGTTGACGGGCGTAGCAACACATACAGGAATAGAGAGTACAAGCACACTGGGGTGCACACCAACACACACGCTGCGCTCGCACTCCCTATGCTTCCCCCCCCCCGCCCCCACACACACAGGGTTGCCCTTCTACCTCTCTCTTGTCTGGGCTGTAAAGGTTTCTGCAGACAGTCCCCCTTAGCCACCTGCTCTGAGGAATTACACAGCCTCCCCCGCTCCCACCTTCAAATACACATGCACCCATCTCAACCTGGGCTCACGTTTCCGCCACATCCCCTCATCCTGCTGCCTCAGATAGATGTTTATTGAGATCACATGGTCTAGTCTCTTTTATCCCCTCCCAGACTCAAGATAACAAGGAGATAGGAGCTCAGTGGAATGAAAAATAAAGTGAAAAACCACCCCCATTCCAAGTGGTTGGGGTGATTAACAGGTTCCAGCCACTGAATCCATCCAATGCCACATTCTTCCATCCCTGAATTTTTTTTCTAGTCCCCAACTCTGTCTCCCCACCACCCACCCATTGGTGCAGGCTTGGAAATCTTTCACTGTGACCCCCTACTGTCATCCATCAGTCTAACTCACTCACCTCTTCACCAGGCATATGCCCTGATGAAGCCTTCATCTGCTTGCTAAGGAATAAACACAGTCCCTTCTCTCTTTGAGGAGCTCAAAGACTATTGGGTAAAAAGGAGAAAATAAATCAAAGATTACAATTCAGGACGTCAATTGCCATGATGAAGCATAGGAAGGTGGAGTAGGGTGAAGGATCCAAGAAGGCTCACTAGGGAATTCACTGTCCAAGTTGGGGTTTGAAAGACCAGTTAGAGCCCGGCTGGTGTGGTTCAGTGGTTGAGCATCGGCCTTTGAACCAGGAGGTCATGGTTCGATTCCAGGTCAGGGCACATGACTGGGTTTCAGGCTGGATCCTCAGTAGGGGGCATGAAGGAGGGAGCCGATCAAAGATTCTCATTATTGATGTTTCTATCTCTCTCTCTCTTTCTCTCTGAAAGCAGTAAAAATATATTTTTTTAAAAAAAGAAAGACCAATAGGAGGTCACAGGCTAGAGGGGTGAGGAGGAGGCCCTGGCTCGGTCACATCTTGGGCCACATAATCCAAATTCTGGGGCCAATTTGGCAGTGCTAAGTGTTGGGGCTTGAGGACTGGAGCGTGGAAGACTAGGGGCCTTGTATGGAAGGCCATGGAGGGCCTTAAGCAGTTTGAAATCCAATTCAAATTTAGACTTGAGTTTAGAAATACTTGAAAGAAACCTGGGAGGCCGTATTAATATGGTGATTGTAGGTCCTAAACATTTAATGACAGCCAGTATTAAAAAACACACACACACACAACAAAATTGATTTTGATCAAAATCTAGGCTGCTTAGTCCTAGAATCCTTGCTCCTAATCTCTATGCCTAGATTATTTTGTGTGTGCGGGAAAATTCCTAAAAATATGTTCATAAATCATTCATTGTAACGATTACCCCTAAGGAATGCCATTCGTGAGTGGGATGAGGAAGGGAGAGAAACTCACTTTTTACTTTGTATTATCTTCATATAAATCTGTTTTTAAAACAGAGAGGAAGTGTGATCATTACTTTTGTATTTAAGGAAAAACCAACAAAAGATGAAAATCTGTGAATTTAGAGGAAGTAACTTGCCCCAAAGTTATTTTCAGGCATTAGTAAAGATGGAAATGGTATTTAAAGTCCTACGTGTTGAAGAGTTTTGAAGCCTGCACAAGGCTGCAGGGCAGGGCCAACTGGTATACTTGGGTGATCTCTGTTTCAGGTTTGGTTAAATGGTTCAGTGCTCATGTGGATGGCAAAGCGAGGGAGAAGCCTGCGTGAGAAGCTTTTGTGTGCAGGCGTGTGTGTTTGTGCCCATGCATCTAAGTAGGCGACAGGCACGGTTTTGTCTCAGGCCTGGACAGAGAAATCAGATTGCCTTCAAAACCCACCGCTGGGCTGAGAAACAAAACAAAACTGAAATGCACCAAGAACCAATCTCATGCTTGATCAAAACTCTGCAGCCTGGAATGAGTTTGGGGTGGGGGCTGGGTACTGGAAGTAAGTCACCTAAGTTGAGGGTTTTCTCTCTCAGTCTTAGAAACAAGAATGCAAGTTTAACAGTTGGGAAGTTACCACCTGCCTTACAAACATTATCTTCTCTACATCATACAGAAGGAGCTTCTGAAGTAGGGGCAGCTATCTCCCCATTTTTCAGATAGGGAAATTGAGGCCCAGAGAGGGGAGGGAGCTTCCCAAGGCCATATTTGCCTCAAGGATCATCTCAAGAGGCAGGGCAAGGCTTCTTAGCTCAGAGCTACGGGCCCAGAGGGCTTGCTAAGGTGTTGATCTTTAATCTTCATTGGTCTATTACTGCTCTCTTGATCTGAATCCATATTTGACTTATTTCCAAGGTCATCCGCACCAGCCGGCGGTAGGGAGACTCGCTTTGGGCAATCTGGTCAAGTCAGGGCGAGGGTTCATGTCATCTTCCCCTCCCCCACTCCGCCCTCCGTCCCACCCTCCATAATGGAGCATGACTGTAGTAAAACGAGGCTTTTGATCAAGCTTCTTCACTTCACTTTCAAGACAAACAATGTCTCTGAAACCCCCAACTGCTTTTATTTTTCTTATAGCTAAGGTTTCACCTTAGTGCCTTTGCCAAGCTTCATTAAAAAATGTCCTCAATTAAGAAAAAAAATCACGGCATATTTTTCATTACAGTAATTTACAAAACAAACCTACAGAAAATGAAAGAGAGGCTTCATAGTTATATAAACCTTACATTTCTCAAAGGGGTTCCATAGGAGAAAAAAAATCATCGGTTTCCTTATAGAAAAAATTAATTTTTACAGTAAACAAGGGATATTGATCCTGTCTGAAATAAATAAATTTAAAAAATCAAAATAAAAGGGGTTCCTACAGTCCTCTAACTCATCAAGGCATTCTCCACCTAAATACCGCAAAATTTTCCAATCTTTTCTCTGGCATAGTAAATTAAGATCTTAAGTAAATGTATTAGATGCAATACAAATAAAACTAAATAAAACAGTGACTGGTTCTTTATCAGCACGTAAAATCCATACTCATGTTTCGACGCAGGATATTTCCAAGGCATGATTCCTTATGTATAGGACTTTAGAAAAAATTAATTTTGTAAATTATTTGTATACATAAAAATTTAAAGAAATGTTTCCACCCACGGTAGAGAGAATGGGTAAGGTTAGAGAAGAGCCCAATGTTTGGGCCCTTTGGTCTCCTCCCTACAAAATGAATCCATTACACTACAATTTCAGACAAGTGTTTCTCTCCTCACACAAAGGCTTAACCATATTAACTAGTTAATGTAAAGCTTGATTAAACTCGCAAAGATAATCCCTAAAATGCTGGGAGAAGGGCCCTTGCAGTGCCTGGAGGTGGCAGGGAGGGGGGTGGGCCTGTAATGAGGCAAGGTTGTGGTTCAACCTCATTTTCACTTTGCATTGTTTCAGAAGTGAATTACTGCGGTGGATCAGCAAAATACATTGAGAAAAATGCGAAGCTGCCGCCCTCACCTCCTCCAGGATTTTAGTCACCACAGATGAGCCTTTAAATGTAGTAAGAGGTACCCTAATTATAATGCCACGGAAAAAAAGTGGGGGTGGGGCGGTGGGGAGGGGAGGGAGGAGAGAATCCTGGCAGATCACATTCTATAGAACTTTGCTTTTCTTTCATGCCCTGGCCCGGGAGGCTAGGCAGCAACATTGGAGACTAAATGTTTATGGCTCAGGCTTCCTCAACAGTATGAACGTTTACATCTGAAGTAGTCCTGTTGTTCTGTGTGTGATTCCAATAGGCTTCTTCTAAATATTTTGACAGTCAGAGAAGCCTTGGGACACTTGTCCTCTCTTAGGGACTACAGGGTCACGATTGGTTGTGGGGTGGGGGTTTGGTGAGGTCTCTGATGTGTCCCTGATAGCAGCTCTGCTTCATCCTACAGCTATCAGGGTCCGGAGTGAAGTCCTCAGATTTCATCAACATTTCTCTATGTCCACCACTGAGAAGTAGGGCTTGCAGATAGGACTAGCCCGCTCAAGGCAAGATAGCTTCCTGCCGAAGTGCACTGAATAGCCCTCTCATTTCTCCCAAAGTCTTAGGATTCCTGAAGGAGAAACGGGCTAAAATCACCTTGTATATAGAAAGGGAATTGCTTATGATTGTTCAAAAACCTCTAAGGAGTCTCCTGCTTACTCTCATGATAAAATGATGACATCAGGTGCCTTTTCCAATCTGATCACAATCTAGCTTTTCTCCATCATCTATTTCCACTCTGCTGTTCACCTTAGAGTTAGCTTGTATAGAACTCTTTGGCGGGCTCTACACATAACCTAACCCTTTTGCAAATTCGTCTGCAACCTTTTAGATTCTGCTCAAACATCGCCTCCTCCATTCTTGATTGCCTCTGGGTGAAATTAGTCATTCCCTCCCTCAGATTCTACACCAAACATGTCAAACTCGCAGCCTGCGGGCCGTATGCCTCGTTTATTTGGCCCGTGTTAGCCTTTGAGTTTGACATGGTTATTCTACACCATTCTATACCTTCCTCTAGTTTACTGGTGACCAGTTTGCATTCTTGGAAGTTGTCTGTCTTGACTGCCAGACAGGGAGCTCTTTACACGGGAGTTCATCTCTGTATCCCCAGTACCTAGCCTTGTGTTTGCTATGTAGTAGGTGCCTAGTGAATGGATGAATCTCTGGATTTGTTGAATGGCTTTTGGGGACCATGATGGATCCTGGTAGTGGCTGGAAGGAAATCCTGGTGGTGAAAACTAATGCCCATTTCTTAGTTAATGCAGCAAATATAGAAAGTCATAGCTTATAATGTTTGATCTTTTCTTAGAAATCAGATCCCTTCTAGATACCTGGAAGATAAAAGACCAATTTGACTAAAATAGACGCTTTGCTATTTAACTGGTACACACCGATGACTTGCCCGTGTTGAACTGGACATGGCCTAGTTGCTGTACCAGCACCCTCAGTAGCCTGAATGCTCACAAATTAGCAACTCAGTGTCCTGAGGTTTGCTGTCTTTGGCAGCAGAAGCAAGCCAGGGCAGGGGTGGGGGTGAGGAGTGGTTGGCTCTGTCCCAGGAAGCTGCAGCTTGGGAGGGGGGTCGGAGAGTGGTTGAATGATCCCAGCTCAGTCTGGGGAGGCACAGCTGCTGTGACATGTCACGTTAAACTCAGCCTACGCCCTTGGAAAGAAAGATGGTGGAGGCCCCACCCCCATCCCTGAGACCCCAGGACCCAGTCGGTGTTGGAACTCTTTTCTCTCCCTTCTACTCTACTGCTCCCAGTCCCTGCTGTCTTCTGGGAGAGGTGGATTCAGAAGCTGTTTCCAAAAGGGCCAAAGAGCACTGATCTTTCTGAAGACTAGGCTCTTCTGGGTGTCCGATTCCTCTTTGTGCAGCCAAAGAGCCTTGCACACCATCTGGCACAGTGAGCACTCACTGGGGGGGACTGGATCAATGGCTAGGTTCACTGTCAACACCGCCGAGGTGCGACTCCCTAAACATCCTTTAGGTACTCTAAGCTGTCATTCTGTGGCCGCAGTTGTCCAGATAACCAGGTCAAAAGTGCCCCTCTGGGTATTCTTTTCCCAGCCGCAATGACGCAGCCCAATGCAGAGCTTCTGGGGCAGCTCCACATCACTGGGGTTCTGTCCACCTGGCAGGAACGGCAACGCTTTGAAGAAGAAATGGATTAAGGTATTGGATTTCAGTTTCTGTAGCCAGGCTCAGGGCCTGAGCTGAATGTCCTCCCCCAAGTAGAGTGACTTGGCAGAACAGTTCAGGCTTCCCTCGTCCTTCCTCGCTTTCTTCCAGTCTCCGTAGCCCTCAGGGCTGGAGGGGGGGGGGCGCGGGCTGGCTTAAGGGGGACCCTCACTCCCGATGACCTAGATCAACATTTTAGTAAAGCGTAAATGGGGCCACATTTCTTATCTTATGCTTCTGCCCATGTTCTGTGCTACCCTATGGCAATGTGAAGAGGTGGGCAAGAATAGTCAGTGGGGATTATGAGTGAGTGACAGCTGGGGAGAGGCAACAGCTCAATAGGAAAATTGATGTTAATCTCTTTCTTCTCTATCTCTTCCGTCTTACCAGTTACTGAGTACTAGCCCTGTGGTTAGTAGAGTGCATTATATTTTTCATCTCATTTAGATGTTTTTGAGGAAAACATAGAAGTGAGGACACTAAAATTCAGGGAAGTCAAGGATTTGACCAAGGACACCCAAATAGAAAGTGGCACAGCTATGGTTTAAGTCTCTGGCTAACCTCAAAGCTGTGATCTATTTTGATGGCCTCTTTTTTTTGTTTAGTCTGGGATTCTGCTTCGGTGCTCCTCATACAACTAACTAATATAAGGGGGTGGTGGGAGAGACACAGGAGTAGAAACAAACGTGACTCACAAAATGGTAGTATAAATTATGATTATTATTATTAATCCTCACCTGAGGATATTTTTCCATTGATTTTTAGAGAATGGAAGAGAGGGAAAGACAGAGAGAAATATCGATGTGAGAGAAACACATTCATTGGTTGCCTCCTGCGTGTGCCCCAACCAGGGTCTGGGCCAGAGAGGAGCCTGCAACCGATGTACGTGCCCTTGACCAGAATCAAACTCAGGACCCTTTAGTTTGGATAGGGCTAAATTATTAACAGCTGCAAATGTAGGTGGTAAAGCTTACACTGAGTGGGAATTATACACACTAATTTGGATACAGTGATTATACTCTGGAGAGAGCAGGTGAAATACTTGGTGGGTATTTATGTGTACAGTGGGGCCTTGACTTACGAGTTTAATTCGTTCCGTGATGGAGCTCGTAACTCAAATTACTCGTATGTTAAATCTTAAAGTGAACGAGTGAGACACGTGATGCTGGGCTGATGTTGTGGCGTTCAGTATTTATAACATATTATTTAAAAAGAAAAAGAGAACTATCAAAGCAAACATGAAACAAATAAAAATCTTTGCTGTCCAAAATCACAATGAGACACCACTTCATACCCATTAGGATGGAAAATGAGAGTTGACAAGGATATGGAGACATGGGAAACCTTGTGCACTGCAGGTGGGAATGTAAAATGGTGCGGTTGCTATACAAAACAGGGTGGCAGCTCCTTAAAAAACTAAACGAAACCATGTGATCCAGCAATTCCATCTCTGGGTAGATACCCAAAAAACTGAAAGCAGGGACTTGAGCAGATATCTGTACACCCAAGTTTAGAGCAGCATTATTCACAATATGTGGTACACACATCCAATGGAATATTAGTCAGCCTTCAAAAGGAAGGCCATTCAGACATATGTTGCAACATGGATGCACCTCAGGGACATTATGCAAAGTGAAATAAGCCAGCCACGAAAGGACAAACGTTGTACGATTCCACTTATAGGAGGTACCTAAAGTAATCCCATCCATAGAGACAGGAAATAGCATGGTGGTTGCCATGAGGAGGGGGAGGGAGGAGGGGAAGTTAGTTTTGAACAGGGACAGCGTTTCAGTTTGGGAAGCTGAAAACATTCTGGAGATGGATGGTGGCACAACAATGGAAATGTATTTAATGCCACTGAACTGCACTTCAGCAAATGGTAAAAATGGTACAGTTTACAATGTAAACTTTACATTATGTATATTTGACCACAGTATATACCAGCCGTGGGCAAACTACGGCCCGCGGGCCGGATCCAGCCTGTTTGAAATGAATAAAACTAAAAAAAAAAAAGACCGTAACCTTTTATGTAATGATGTTTACTTTGAATTTATATTAGTTCACACAAACACTCCATCCATGCTTTTGTTCCGGCCCTCCGGTCCAGTTTAAGGACCCATTGTGGCCCTCGAGTCAAAAAGTTTGCCCACCCCTGGTATATACAAAAAAACCACTGGTGTCCAGCGAGGGAGGACTAGGACAGCTTTACAAACAGTCCCCCTCCGGTGCCACCTTTCCTTGGCTTGGTCCCCATCAGGGACAATAGATACCGAGTGAAAGGAGAAGTCCCCCTCCCCTGGGCACGCTCAGCGGGCAGCTTTCTTGACTCAGGTGGGCCGGTGGCTCCGTCCATCCTTTCTGCTGTGGCTCAGCCAAGCACTGGATGCTTCCAGGCTCCGAGGAAGGTCATCTGAAGCTCAAAGCAGGCCTTCCGGGGTCCACACGGATTGAAAGCCTCTTTCCTGGTCGGCTCAGAGGCTGAAGCTGACTGCAGCCAGCCCCCTGGGCATAGTAACAGCCCTGTCAGCTACGGCCAATCTGCCCGCCTCAGAATCCCAAATTAGCCCCTGGCCCTTGATAGGGCAACCGTTGGTTGAGAGTTTAAGTGAAACCTTGACAGTCCCGGGGACTTGAGGGGAGGCCCCGGGCGGCGCTCATAGGATGCTCTTTCTTCAGAGGAATGCGATGGTGTGTACAGTGTGGTGTCTGCAGTCAAATCCTGCAACTGCAATTAGGGCCTTTCAATGGAGGTGTCAGCCACATTCAGAGTCTGAACGGGCTCACCCATGAAATTCATAATGGGATAAAAGTTCCATTCCGGGACTGACAACTTCAAATGGAACTGGGTGTAATCTTTTATTTATTTACAGGGTTGTGGGAGTGGGGGTTGTAAAAATCCCACCTCACCCCGCACCCCCACTGTCCCCCCCGCCACACCCCCCCACAAAGCTTCCAAGGATTAAAAAAACGAGGCTTGGGATTACATTCGGAGGGAAGCAAGGCTATATTTAAAGATGCTTTGGAAAGTGTGGCTCCATGTCTGAGGCAGGCAGTTCTGAGCGACAGCTTCATGCCGCCTGGCCGGGGACATTCCAGAGAATCTTATGGAGAGACCTTGTGCTAATGGGTTGCAATTGATCAGTTCCAATTTCTCACATACCGGGGCCAGGTCAGAATGCCCGTGGCTCTCAGAGAGAAGCAGTGCCCTGGATGGACTCCAGCAGGCAGAGAAGCCTTCCACACTCAGCCTGGTTTTCACCCAGGAGGAGGGCTGTTTAATTCATTCTCCAGTGCCCCTTCTTTTTCATCTAAGTTTAAGCAAGTCAGGATTCCATCAGCTGCCTCGTGGTAGATCTTTCAGTAAGTTCAGTTCATCTTATTTACACAAAAGCCTC
>NW_005364711.1:1153856-1203778 GCF_000412655.1 Myotis brandtii
CGGATTTATTTGTAATTACAGTAGGGTTCTCACTCCCAACCCGTCCCACCGTTCTATCCATTCACAGGCTCCGGCCAGGGCTGGCGCCAAGATCTCCAAGTTGCCCTGTGTTTATGTCATTGAGACGAGGACAATATTTCAGTGTGGAGCCAAGCCACAGGGATCCACTCTATAAAACCCTCACTAAAAATAGACGCTCCAACCCCTGCCCAGCCCCCTCCCCGCCTCCGCGACTCCCCCACGCCTGCCCCCAGCGCTCCAGCACCCAGCTTCAATTCGCAGGGAGACAGGCGTGCCAAATCGGCCAAATCTCGCAGCTCTGGGGGCCTGGCGAGCTCCTTTCTTCCCCAGGAGTTTTAAAGTAGAATAAAAGGCGTCAATTAGCAGCCTTTAGAGCTGACAGGGCAATTAAAGCTAAATTGCAAGACAGAGGGAGAGCTAGGAGAGAGAGAGAGAGAGAGAGAGAGAGAGAGAGAGAGAGAGAGAGAGAGAGAGAAGAAAGAGATTTCGAATGTATTTTTGGTGACAGCTGCATTTTTGAGGAGGGTGAACCTCTCTAGCTACAACTGGCCGTTTGGATATACTTTCACTTGTGACATGATAGTTGCAGTGAACGCTGATATGCTCAGTTTATTGCACTTTTCATGTTGGATCTGAGTTGCTTGGGAAAATTCAGACAAATACAAAACCAAAAAGATCATGTCTTTGCAAACTCTCCCACTGGCCTGGGTCCCAACACACCCGTTTCTTTGCAAGGCCCTCTTCAGTTGCAACACGAAATTGTGAGGGTGGATGCATGGGGGATGGGTGGGTGGGGCCACTGCAGCAGTCAAGGATGCATCCCCTCTGGGGGCCGCCTCCCAGAGCTTAGAGCTGGTGACTCGGTCATAACACCTTTGCATACTTTCTGTTGTCAGCCCAGGAGTCCAAAGTTATAAAGCTTTGGGGAAGGAGTCTTTTTTTTTTTCCTACTCCCCAGTGACCTTCCTTCACAGTCAGGCTTTGGTTTGGGATTTGGGAAGGCCTGAAGCTGTCTTATGCGGATGGGACTTGTAACAAGGGCAGTATTGATTTTGATTCACTGTTGGAACACACCAGTTAGGGGGATAGATTCAAGAGGTGCTGTGCACCGGGATGGGCACAAGAGAGAACTACAACACAATCAGAGAAGTCAGCCTGGGGAAGCTAAGAGCTTCATTGACACCTTCTCAGGCATCTCCCCACTCCCCCAACCCGTGGAGGAAAGAGTAAATACAGTTCCTGAGAGAATGCCTTGCCTCGCTGAACCTCAAATTTCAGTCTCCCGCCCTATCACTATTATCCCTTTCTCTGTCTCCGCCCTTACTCATTAAAAAGAGCAACTGCTTCTACAACACTGACTGGGTTCCTGGCATGGTGTTAAGGACTTCCCACGCACCCAGTGTGGGGTAGGTGCTATCACTGTGCCCATTTCATGTCAGAGGAAACCGAGGCCGAGAGAACTTCAGTAACTCGTTCAAGGTCATCCAGTTGGTGAGTGGTGAAGCTGGGATTGGAACCCGTTCTGAGTCTAAAGACGAAGCTCTTAATCCTTAAGATACAGAACTTCTGTGCAGGGCTCCCATGAATCTTTGGGAAAACTTGTTAACTTGGGATCAGGGCTCATTTGAATGGGGCTAAGCTTTGAAGCCCAGAGTAATGGGGACTTGTTCTTAGGGCACTGGTGATACTATAAGGACCAAGTTCAACATGCTTGGATTAGCAGTTTTCAGCTGAAGGGAACTGAGAGTGGCATTTAGTGGGGGGTGGCGGGGGTATCTCAAGCTAGGGACTCCTGGATTTGTGAGACTGTTCTCAGGAGCATATCAACATTATGTATTTGAGACAGTATCTAGCTCAAGTCAGGCCCCACCATTTATATTGAGCAAGGTGAGAGGCCAGGGAGGGTCACACAATTAGTTACAGCAGGTGAAGTTAGACCAGAATTACATCTCTGCCCAGGACTGTTTCTGCTAACCAGTAGACTTTTCTAACTGGATTTATAGGTCCACTTGCACGTCCTGATTGAAGCCCCTTAGGGCAGGGACTGATTCTAGGGGCTTTATTAAATATTTGCTGAGTGAAGATGTAAAACCAATTTAGGAGTGGTTACAGGTAAATAAACCCTTGATATGCTAATTACAGACCAGTGTTACCTGCACTCAGGAGTATTAATATTTGGCCACAGTTCAGTCTCCTAATCTCGATTGCTTAAATCAAACAAAATTGCCTTTCTGTGAGTATCCCGAGTTCTTCTCTATTCATTCCACATTCAGTAATTTTTTTTATAGAGTATGGGCTAGGCACAGTTCCAGATCGGAAACAAAACAGACTCATTCCCCACTCCCCGCCCTATGAACCTGCTCTGTTTGGAGGCTACATTGCTCTGTAATTGGGATTTGGTTTGGGGACATTTGGATGGTGAGAGGCCCAGTTTAGTTTCTCCAATTTGGAGGCAATTACTGCATCTAATTTTTTTTGGTCTTTTTCTTATTTTTTTTTCTATTAAGCCTAAATAAATGTTTGTACCTTAACATTTTTTAAATTTAAAATTTGTAAGGTAATACATTGTAAGAAATAACATAATGCAGAAGTATACAAAGTAAAAGCACGGAAGTCTCCCCATCTATCTCTAGTGGCCAGTGTTAATGATTTGATGGTTTATAGTCTTCCCCGTGGTGAGGATTTGTTCTTCTTAGGAATATCTATATCTATATCTATATCTATATCTATATCTATGATAGTCATATAATATGTAAATATACTCATATATACACTTGGAGGGTACAGGGCTGGGGCAATTCAGTCAGGGTAACCATCATTGTAACTGCACGATAACCATCATTGTAATTTTGTGATCTGCACTGTCATCATCTTTTATAGGCCCTGTCAGATGTCATTATGTACAAATATTTCAAAATAGAATTTTAATAACCTTTAGAAAAGAAGAGTCAAGGGTAGCACCTCACAGCCCTCTCTCCTTGCCTCTCACCTCCCCTGAAATCACAGACCCAGAACAGCCTTGGCCTCTATTTGAAGACCTCCATTGGAGTTCTTTTTTTTTTCTATTCTTTTCCTTTTTCTGTTTTTTTTTTTTTAACAAAAGTGTTTGACCCTATTATTCATGTTATTTTGCAACTTTATTTAACAACATGGATTATGTGTCCATGGCCGTGCAAATGGAACAGCTTATTCTTTTTAATGGCTGCATGCTGTTTCATAGCATGAAGATATCATGGTGTGTGTGTTTTGTTTTTTTAACAGTTTTACTAATGAGGAGCATTTTGTTTTTCTCCATTTTTTTGTTATCATAGACAGAGCTGCAAGGGAACAGCTTTGATACATGTCATCTGCTCACTCATGTGGATATTTCTTTAAGAGAGATTCCTAGAAATGAATTGTTGGATCTAAGGGTTCGTTCACTTATAACTGTGATGCTGCCAATTTCCCTGGAAACGTATTCCAATTTGCACACCAACTGGAAGGGTGCCGTTTGCCCATGTTACAGCAGACATGTGTGGCAGGAATTAACCAGCACAATAGGATCACTGACAGAACCATTAGTCAAGTAGGAAAGACAAAGCAAGACATCCTAAGGATTCAGCCTCTATTAGGTCTCCCTGAACAATCATTCCCAGCAAAAGTAGAGCTGAGCTCATAATGTTACACATGGTGATTTCTCAACCTCTATGGAGATGCTCCAAAGAAGGTGTCCTTGGCCCTTGACAGGTAGCCTACTTCAGGAGAAAGGGCACTGGGCTGAGAAGGAGGGACCAGAGGACTAGATCCCACCTGGTCTTTGCTACTTACCGGCTGTATCACCTGGAGCAGGTCACTACCTAGAAGTTCACGAACCCCCGTTCCCTAACCTGCCACGCAGCATCACATCACATACGCTTCAAACCTCACAGAGTTGCTGTGAAGATCACATGCCCCCCCCCCAGTGTAATATGGGAAAGTGTTTTGTAAAAGGTGTGTCATTTTGATAACTGAAGATTCAATAGATCTCTGTAGGGAGGACCACTGATTCAATACAGAGGCGGAGAGCAGCTTGGGTAGTATTTAACTCTATGCATGGATATGAAATGGTAATAGAAAGAGACCCTGCTTTGGAAGAGACGGTCTTGGGTTGAGTATCTAAATCATGCTTCTTCGGGCTTCAGAGAAGCTTTTGAGGACTGTGATGAGTAGTGAGGAGCTTCTGGGGCTGCCTTGTAATAGGGCGAGGCGGGTGGGGCAGGATGACAGAATGGTGTGTAATCACCCAAGATATTAGGTTAGCTTTTCTATCTGCTGGGCTTGGTACATAGTAGGAGCTTTAGACACACGGAGTGAACGCATGAACAGTGCTCACACTTACAACCCAACAGCTTGAGTGTCCTCTTTGACACATGGCAGCCCCTTACATGTTGCTCTCTGATTTAATGGCATGATGCACGCTAATGCCTACCACTGCGTGCCCGACTTATGGTTGGGTGCCGTTAATGCTTCCATTTGGCTCCATCCACCCTCTGTGTCCTGACCTTCCCTTTGTGACACAGTTCCTCTCCCATCTTCCCCCCTACTTTAAAAAAATGTTTGCATAAGGGAGGATTATGTACATCTTTGCAGCCAGGCACAATTATGTCCTGATTGCAATTTCGCCATGTACTTGTATGATATTGGACAAAGTCCTTAACCTAGCTCAGCCTCAATTTCCCCATCTGCAGAACAGAGATGCTAGTAACAGTCTAGAACTCCTGTGAGGCTTAGATGAAAGGATGCAGAGTGCTATTCCAGTGTTCATGGCCCAACAGAAAGAGGCTTTAGATCCGTAGCCTTTACATTATTTTAGTTGAGCATCAATGACAATAACAAGTAATGTTCTGGTGCCTTGTTGCTTCCAAACTCCTGTAACTTCTTACTCAAATTCCATTCTTACAAGATGTCATGAAACTCGCAGAGAGGGGAGGTAGCTTCTCCAACATCCCACCCTGGGAGTAGTGGACCTACACCAGGCTGCATCCCTCAGGCTAATTCCATCCTGCTTCTCTGACTTGGCTTCTGTTCCGGCTTCAGAGGCCCACGGGCATTTGTCAGGTTCTGAAGTACATGGTACCCCTCACCTGGGTTAGTACAAGAAGACCTGTCCTCCTTGCTGGCCCTATTCCTGCTGAGTTCTGCCTGGATTCTTTCCTTGGAGCCCCTGGGAAAACCAGGGAGTGGGAAGGGTGTGAAGCCCTTAAGTTAATAAAGAGGAGTGAGCCTACTTTTTTGAAGTCTGTGCTGGGACATGATCTCATGGGGGACAGGTCCCTGGGGAAGAGTGAGGTTAAAGAAAGCCAGACGAGGAGTGACCTCCGGACACTGGCCTCTCCCTTCTGGCCTCCATCCATCACAGCTCCTCTCTCCCAGCGTCTCCAGTCTCCTGGGGGATGGCTGTCTCCTTCTTTCTTTTTTTCTTTAGCATCAGAGAAGATGACTCAAACACTGCCTTAGGGCACCAAGGCGTCCACAAATTGGTCCCAACCCCAGCTAATGAGGAAGGCAAGAGAGGAGACTGGCAGGCTGTGTCCTGTGGCTTTGGGCTGTGAGAGGGTGGGAGAAGGCGGCAGCTGGGCCCTCCTCTGACCCCACACAGCTCTGAGGCCCAAGGCCTCCTGCCCTGGGCTTGTGGATCGGGCTTTCTAAAATCTCTTCTGTTCCAAGCCAGTAAATAAACAGATCTCTCTCCAACCTCCCTCCCTCTTTTCCATACACACACTTTCCCACATTAGATCAAGCAGTGTAGTGGAGAGGTTAGGAGCACGGACTCCAGGGCCTCAAAGATGTTAGTTTCCATCCCAGCTTGTCCACATAGAGCTGTGGGACCTGGGACAAACCACTGGATGACTCTAAGCTTCAGCTTTCTCATCTGTGAAATGGACAAACTTCCGCTCATTTTGGAGAGCTGTGACCAGGAGGTGAGTGAGTTCAGACATGTGAATTGCCTGGAACCCAATCCTTTAGGAAGTAGAGTCTTTTATTATTTTAAAAACCTTCTTCTCCTGACTCCCTTCCCCCCACAACCTCCCACCCTCAACACATACACAGCACGGATGTAAACCCAAGACCCTTTCTTTTAAAATTGATCCTTATATGACTTCTCGCAGTGTGGGAATCCTGCCCAAATTGCAACATTAGCATCTCTCACTGATTAAATGCTCACTGTCAGATTGGCTCAGCCATTCCCGCCAATTACATGAGTGTGGGGGAGGGGAAATAGAAGCCAAATAATGGCCAAGAGCCTTGTGAAGCCTTCTAAGTTAACCCCTTTCCCCATTGCCACACAATCTCTTCTAATTTAAGGTGGTTTCCTCAGTTGATAAACTCAGCTGACTTCCTTGTTTTTCACGCCCGGCTTGAAGTCGGAAATTATATTGGTAAGACTCGTGATGGTGGATGTTATTAATGTGCTTAATGGGCACTCAAGGCAGTTTAAAGATCTTAGCCTTTGCACTGCGCCTTTATCCCACCCTGGGGGTAAATAATGGAGATGCTAACACAGTCTGTAAAGGGGAGAGAGCAGAGGTGGCCTGCCTGCTTCACAGGCCGGGATGCTTTGATGGCCTGTCTGCAGGCAGGGTGATGAAATCAGCTTTCCTCGTTTTTACACCCCTTTCAAAAGGCCAATTCTCCCAACACAATGCACATTTCCAAGTCATTTTTAATTTGGCATGAAAATGTCTCCTTTACCCTAGACCACAGCCAGCAGAGTTAATGGGAAACACACATCTGGGCAGCTGTGCTCTCCCAAGTGGGGAGGTGAGCAGTGGGGGCAGGCGTGTGGAGGAGATTAAAGATAGCGCCTCTCAGCCCCCAGCAGCCCATGGGGATTTAACCCATCGCACTAGAATTGCACATTTTCACCCCTATCTGTGGCTCCTATGAGTGGCCATAGGGTTCCCTTTCTTTTCCCCTCTGGGGTAGTGGGGGTGTCAGTTCACCTTCCGGTGGTTCTTAGTTTCTGGTCCTAGGTGAGCAGGGGCGGGGTGGGAGGGACATTCGCTTTGCGTTCTCTACTAAGTGAGTCTAAACTATTTCTGGCTGGTCCCTCTTCTGCTGCAGACATTCTTCAGGCCTGACCCTCTCTGCATGAGTGCAGAGGACGGGGCATTTGGCGGAGGATAATGGCATAGGCTTTGAGCACATTGATGCCAAGCTTTCAGGATTCTTTGTGGCTTGTTCCCTCTCCTGTCCAGATTCTTGGTGTGTGAATTCAATTAGAATGAATCTGTACCTAAGACCAGGACACAAAGGTCCTGATATATGTCAACAGTGACTTTGTCTATGAATGTCTAGTGTCCCAGAGAAGGGTTCCCTTACTTCAGCTCATCCCATCTTTACTTTGGCCTCAAGTTTTAGGCACATATTTATATATATATATTTTTTACCATATTGTAATTTGCATATTCTTCTTCTTCGTTACTCTTCAGGGATTATGTGTAACCTGAGGAGCCACGAAGTCTGTGAATTCCTTGGGATTGTCTGCAAAAAAAATGTGTATGCTCATGGCTTTCATCTGATTCTCAAAGGGGACGGTCTCCAACACTAAAATTAAGGTGATTATATAGTCTAATTTGCCTGGGACAGTTCCAGCTCATACCAGTTGTCCTGGTGTAATTGTTAATCATATTGTAGTTTGCATATTCTTCTTCTTTGTTACTCTTCAGGGATTATGTGTAACCCGAGGAGCCACAAAGTCTGTGAATTCCTTGGGATTGTCTGCAAAAAAATGTGTATGCTCATGGCTTTCATCTGATTCTCAAAGGGGACGGTCTCCAACACTAAAATTAAGGTGATTATATAGTCTAATTTGCCTGGGACAGTTCCAGCTCATACCAGTTGTCCTGGTGTAATTGTTAATAGCAACTTTTTTCACTCATAAAAGTGTCTTGGTGTGGCTGATAAAATATAGTGCATCCTCATTAAATGGAGATTCTGTATTTGCAGTTCGCCTACTTACTAACATTTCTTCGTAACTCCCAAAGCAATACACACGTCACTTTTGCAGTCATTCGTGGCCATGCAGAGAGTGGGAAATGATCGAGTGGCCTGGTGTGCCCATTTTAGCTGAGGTCCAAGAAGGTGATCCTTAGCCTTTTTGTTTCAGCTCTCATATTGTGTTCTTTCTGGCATCTATTTAGAGCTAACCTTTTTGCATCTGCACCTTTCGTTGGAGATTTTACTGTTTAAAATGGCCCCCGAGCCCATTGCTGAGGTGCTATCTAGTGCTCCTAAGTGCCAGAAGGCTGTGATGTGCCTTACAGAGAAATCACATGTACTAGCTACGCCTCCTCCAGGTATGAGTTATATATATAGTGCTGTTGGGTGTGAGTTCAATGTTACTGAGTCAACAACATATATTGAATAAGATGTCTTAAGCAGAAACACACACAAAACAGGGTTGTGGGTTGATTGGTTGACAGAAAACAGGCTCACAGGAACCTAACCCTGTCTGTGTTTCCCCGAGGAGCAATGGTTCTGTCTTTGATAATTCAGGTCTCTTTACAAACCATAACTGCCGTGAATAATGAGAATCAATTGCACGTGGTCACCCTTGCTAAAATTCATTGTTTTATGATGATAACCAGACAAGCAGTGGGCAAGACTTGGTTCCAAAACCTTGCCGTGCTTCTTACCAGCTATGACACCTTGAGTAGTCACTCCCTCCCCCACCCCCACCCCCAGCAGGCATCAGTTTCCTCTCAGTAGGATGAGAATAGCCACTTGGGGTGCCCTTCCCCCTTTGCCTTAAGTTGAGGAGCCTGTCACTTCCTTGGAGAAGCAGCCCTCTGTGGAAGGCAGTTCCAGATGACAGTGGCAGGTCCCTTCCTGTGTCTGAGACAGACTGATCTCTCTGTTGAGGACCCTTGTGACAATAACTGGAGGGAACCTCTCCTGGGGCCTCTTTGTTGGGGAAGGAGGTGGTCATTGCACACCACAGTGGAATCCATCCCCTTCTTCATGGCCGCCTCCTTGCAAGAACCATCCACCAATTTGAAGATGTTCTCAGTTGCAAGGAGCCAATAGTCCTCCTATCCTGGGAACATCCTGGTCTATTTTACAGGTACACTACCAAGCCAAGTGAGGAGCACCTAAATGAGCCAATAAAAACCAGGGGGACAAAGGGGTGGGAACTATCATGTGCTGAGAGCCCACAAAGAGTTGGCCATGGTACTGTATACTTCAACCAAGGACCTATTTCCTATGACAGTGTTCCTGGTTAGATATTATTATGTCTATTTGAAAACAGATGTGGAAACTGAAGCTAAGAGAGAGAAGACATCTGCCCAAGGACCTCAGTAAGTCAGTAAGTCAGTGTGAGCAATTCAAACTCCAGTCTTTCAAACCTCATCATTTTCACGTCTCCACCATATTTTCCAGTAAAGCCTGCTCTTGGAGGGTAGGGACTAGCTTTCAAAATGTCAGGACCTCATTCTCCCAGGGAATTTTCAGAAAGAAAGCAGATCATATTGTATAATGGAAATTCCAACAGTTCACACTTGAACAACGTGGTTTGAACTGCACTGTCCACTTACACATGGATTTTTCAATAAATACTGCGACTCTATTTTCACTTCCTCATGATTTTCTTAATAACATCTTCTCTCTAGCTTAATTTACTGTAAGAATACAGTCTATAATACATATAACAGACAAAATATGTGTTAATTGACTTTATGTTATTGATCAAGAGTAGGCTATTACTATTTAAGTTGGGGGGAGTCAGAAGTTATACGTGAGTTTTTAAAAATATATTTTTATTGATTTCAGAGAGAAAGGGAGAGGGAGAGAGAGATAGAAACATCAATGTGAGAGAGAATTATTGATCAGCTGCCTCCTGCATGCCCCACACTGGAGATTGAGCCCACAACTGGGGCATGTGCCCTTGACCAGAATTGAACCTGGGACCCTTCAATCTGCAGGCCGATGCTCTATCCACTGAGCCAAACCAGCCAGGGCAATTACACATGGATTCTTGACGTTATGGAGAGTTGCTGCCTGTAACTCCTGTGTTGTTCAAGAGTGAACTGCAATTTCTCAGGAACCCTGGTTTCCAGCTGCCCCTTTACAAACCCTCCTGAAGGAGCAATAGCGAACCTCCAAATTCGTCGTTTCCCTGCCTGGCACTAGGACCTGCTGGCTGCTGTCTGGTGAAGGTCATCCTCTTAGCCCTGCTTGCTTTTTGCTGCTTTCGAGCACCCTTTTTCAGAACAGGAGTTCAGTTGCAACTCTCTCTTTTGCTTGGCCCCAGGACAACTTTTCCACTGTCACCACCCTGTAGCCTCAGCTGGCACAGAAATTCCAAAATAAATGAACGTGTTGTAAATGGGGAGAAAATATTGTGTCCTTGCGGTGTTGATGTTGATTGCAGCTCGGCTGCTCAGGCAGCGATGACCACAGCTCAAGCTGCATATTTCTTTACCCAAACACGCAGAGGGCCTGCCGAAGCCAGGAGCTCTGCAGACGACTCCATTCAGTATGCACTTTAGCTTCTAGAAGGTGTGCCTGTCGGGGCTGACAAAGTGCCATTGATCCGCAGCCCCCAGCCAGGCCAGGGACCCGGCCCGTCAAAGTCAGGCTGAGACCAGCCTTCCAGCCACGAAGCCTGATGATAACACTTTGGCAGGAGACGGCCCCCTGGAGCAGTGTGGTGCTGGCCTTCAGAACGGTCCTCGAGCCTGGGTGTGATTGGGGCTGGCACCGCACAGGCTGTAGCTTACCGAAGCCCTGTGGTAAGAGGCTTCTTGGACCACGGGTGGGGCCTGAGCTTGCTTGTTCGGGTCTGGCTGCAGACTCCCAAGGGGGCTTGCAAGTTTGACCACCCAGTGTCAATTTGGTAAGGACACGAATAAGAGAAAAACAAAATCTCCTTTGAAGGGGACTATGGGTAGGCAGAGGGAGAAAGTGATTTGTTACAAGGATTTAGTTTTTCCTCTCTGTCCAAAGATTGGGCTTGAATTTTCCAGGGAACAATGGGGATTTCTTGTGCAGGTCACATTCCAGAGAGTTTTGAAGAAGACATCTGTTCATTTTTTCTGTCTGTCCAGCACCCCCCACCCCCGTCCTTTAAGGCATTGCTTCTGATTCCTAATCATGTGATTTGGTGGTCCAGCCAATCACAGTTTCTCCTGTCCCTGGATGTAGGGGCAGGACATAGTCTTGATCTGCCAATCACAGAACTCCATTTCCCCCAAAGGAATGGACTTTCGACCCAAGCTGGATCCATCAGAATCCTCTAGGACTTTTTTCTTTCTTTATCCCTAGGTCTTTGGATTTGGAGGAGAAGCTAAAAGGATATGAATTGAGGCTGGCTGGTGGGCATCTTCTTTATAATTTGGGAACACCCATTTGTAGACTAGGAGAGAATGAGACAATACACAGGAAGTCAGTTCCAAGTAGTGGGGAGGAGAGAGAGAGAGGGTCCCGAGGGTCATGTTTGAATTCCTGGATCTAGGTATGCTTGAAGCTTCTTAGACTTCTGGTTAAATGGGCCAATTTAGTCCTTCTTTTTAATCCAAAACTAGGACAAATAAAAATCCTTCTGAGGGGGCCTAGATGGGAACTAGGAAAGACATGATGAACAATCATTTTATGAAAATCATGCATGGCAATGGTCTACAGTCCTCTATGCCTTCCCATTGATTTGTTCAACATGCATTTATTGAATGGCCTCTATGTGCCAGTCTTGTGCCAAGACTGAGACTATTAAAATGAACAAAGTAAAATCTCTTCCCTCAAGGAGCTTGTAGTCTATTTGGAAAAACAAACAATGATGGTACAATGTGAAATAATGCAGTGCAAAGATTACAATACAATGCTAGGGTGGAAGATTGGTGCTCTGGGAATATAAAGGAAGCCAATTCACCCAGGAGGAAAGGGAGATCAGGACAGACTTCCCAGGAGAGTCAGCACCTAAGCTGCAATAGATGCGGGTTGGGGACAGATGAGCAGTAGCTAATCCTTGACCTGGAGCTCTTATTCTGGGGTTGGGGCTGGAGCCACTGGGGATGAGACCAGCACAGACATTATGACAACACATGACTAGGTCATGAGACCATGGGGCCCTAATTGATTACTAATCGGGAGCTATAGACATTCATAGGAGGTTCAGATATTCTTATCAGGAGAATAATGATGAGCTTTTCAGACTCATCATAATTAATCTGCTTGCTTCTCAATCCTCCACTACATTCTCTCCATTTCTTTTGGCCACTAAATTTGTTATCTGCTCTTTCTAACTGTGCGTTTAAAATATTTTAAATCATGTCCCTTATCAGTCAAATATTTTTGATGAGGTGTTCACAATATTTGTAAATAACCGTAAATTATATATATAGCTGCTATGCAAATTATTAATCAATTATACTAGTAAAATATATTCAGGAATAGGAAATCTAAAAGAATAAACATCAAATGAACAGTGTATTAAATGTCTTGCTAACAGTACTAGCTAAATGCACATTAGCCACTATGCCTTTGGGGTGAGGGCGATGGTAAATGAAGGTGAATTTATAGCCACCCATTTTGCAAATAGTCTTGTTAATTTGATTTTTAGATAATTTTCTTATCATATTTGGTGGTGTAGCTGATGGAGAGCTCCAACTAGAAATAGGAAAAGGGGAAAAGTCATTGCCCATGTTCTCATTGGTTGCTGTACTTGTTCCATCAGTGTTCTCCTTCACTCACACTTTCTTTGCAAGAATTCTTTTAAGCCATTTGTCTATTTTGTGAAGATGAGTTTGGTTAAAATTAGGGAATTGTCTTAGTCCTTTTGGTCTGCTGTAACAAAATACCACAGACTGTGTGGCTTATATAAACAATAGAATTTCATTCTTTCTTTTAAAAAAAATATTTTATTGATTTCAGAGAGGAAGGTAGAGGGAGAGAGAGATAGAAACACCAATGATGAGAGAGAATCATTGATTGGCTGCCTCCTGCACGCCCCAAACTGGGGATTGAGCCCGAAACCTGGGCATGTGCCCTGACTGGGAATTGAACCATCTCCTCTTGGCTCATAGGTCAGTGCTCAAGCACTGAGCCATGCCGGCCGGGCAGAATATATTTCTAATAGTTCTGGAAGCTGGAAGTCTGAGATCAGGGTGCTAACATGGTCAGGTTCTGGGAAAGGCTCTCTTCCAGGTTGCAGACTGCTGACTTCCGGCTGCATTCTCACATGGTGCAAGGGAAGAGGGAGCTCTCTGAGGTCCCTTAACACGGGCACTAATTCCATCCTCATGACCCAATCACCTCCCAAAGGTTTCACCTCCAAATGCCATCAAGCAGGTTGTTCTAACTTTAGCTGTACCCCTGGGACCAAACTGAAAAATCTGACACATAATTCCAAATTCAAACATTTTGGTGGGCTATTTCGAAACTTAGCCATGCGCAGCATCCTGCTCCACCTCTCTCATTTCCTCCCTCCCTGTATTGGTTAGGTTCTCTGAGATGCAGATGCTAAGAAGGCTTAGATCAGCCATTTTTAACCTTTTTCATCTCATGGCTCACATAAACTCATTACTAAAATATTGTGGCACACACACAAAAAATATATTTTGCCTATCTGACCAAAAAAATTGCTATAATTTTGATTCATTCACACTAGACAGCTATTGTTATGTTGGCTGTTGCCATTTTTAAAATTTGACAATTTAACGGGAAAGAGGTCAATGCCCCTGACTAAATAGTTAGGTTTTGCATGTTTTAAACATTCTTGTGGCACATTTGTTGAAAATTGCTGGTTTAGATTTATGGGGAGAAATAGCCATGAAGAAAAAAGAAAGGTTGGAAGAGCTATTAGACCACGAGGCAGTCTGACAACACCTGTGAAGAGGAAGGGAGGTTGGGTAGGTAGAGTCTCAGACTGTAGTTTTAGTTCTAACAATGTTTAGGCTAGGTCAATGGGCAGTCCTTGAGCCAAAGTCCGCATCACAGGAGTCCTATATTTTACAGGAACTATCTGCCTTGGTACCCCAGCCCTGCGTACTCTTTGGCTGAGAGCCCCTGTGGGATGCATGGCCTCAGTGCACACGCAGGGATGCATTCAGAACTCAGCAGCTGGAGCCATCAGTCAATTATGCCCTGAGTTACAGAAGATCTGAGAGGCACACTTCACGGTTTCTACCCTTCTTCCCTTCTTCTCTTTCTCCCTTCCTTTCTTCTTTCAGATACTATTTTTGGAGTGCTGTTCAGGTTCCAGGCGGAGTGCCAGGTACGGGCGATATACAATGAATAAGACAGACGGTATCTCTACTCTGATGGAGCTTCATTAGTCATTCTTCTTTACGATTATTTGTATGGTTCTGTCGAGAATGAACTCAACTGAAAGCTCTTTTGAGTGGAGGGAGGGAGACTAATCTAGCTCTCCACCCTCTAACCCACAGAGCTTAGTCAATTGCCTGGCACATCATAAGATAACTATATATTTCCTAAGCCCCAAACCAGGCCATTATTATTTGTGAATTTATTTACAAAGAAAGTCATAAAAAAAAACTGCGAAAGTTAAATCACATTTGCCCAGCTGGCATGGCTCAGTGGTTGAGCATTGACCTGTGAACCAAGAGGTCACAGTTTGATCCGGTCAGGGACACATGCCTGGGTTGCAGGCTCCATCCCCAGCAGGGGGCGTGCAGGAGGCAGCCAATCAATGCTTTTCATCATTGATGTTTCTATCTCTCTCCCTCTCCCTTCCTTTCTGAAATCAATAAAAACATATATATATTTTTAAAAATTACATTTCTTTATATTTTAATCAATCCCCTTTCAAGAACAAGGGCAAATTCATGAAGTTAGACTGATCCCAGGAAAGCCAGGACATATGTTAAATATAGCAGGCAGGTTGAGTTAATCAGATTTGTTTTGGGTGCAAAAACAAAGATTCATTTAAATTATTCCTAGGTTTGTCATAAAATTACGTGTGTATGGGAACTCAGGAAAAGCTATTCAGTTGGCCTTGGGAAGGTCAAGAACTCAAGCAGAATTTGGGCCACACAGAGACTGAGAGTAGAATTGTAAGGTCATTTGGAATCCTGGGAGGTTCCAGGAATGTTGGAATCAGCAGAGCATGGATCATGACTCTGATGTTCCATCATTTTCATGACTCATCTCTTCTTCATGGCATGTTCTCCTCTTCCTACAGACAGATTTCCTCAACCTCTGTCTTTTATATTGTCTTGACTTCCTAGTTTCGGCACTCTCATAACTTCATCTTGTTCATGCATTATGGTCCCTCTGGTTTATTTCTGTCTCATGATTTGTCTTCTGTTGCTAAAGACTCCACTCTCCTGCCATTTCTCAGTTCAGATTCTAGAGAGAAAAAATCTGGTTGGCCCAGGTCTTGTTTTATGACAGTGAGGTGATCAGTACTGAGCTGGGGACCCTTGTTCAGAAGTCCACTTGTGGTCCAATCAATTGGGAAGGTTGGGTTGGGTTTCATATGACTCCACATATGCTGCCCAAGGCTTTCTCTTCTCCCGGGGAATTGGCATTCCAGTTTCCCTTGGAAAAGAACCATGACTTCATTGTAGAAGATATACCATTTTAAAAGTCTTGTATTGGTCTGCATGTAGTCACGATGAATGAAATAATGTTATTATATACCTGCCATATCCCAGTCCTTTTCATATAAACTAATCCACTCTTCCTATTTCCCAGACTGATGGAAGAGGGGTGGATGTAAGATTGATCAAGTCCACACCATATGCCTAACATTCATTATTTCCTTTGATGATGACAATAACCCTAATGAGGTAAGTACTATCCACATTTTACAGATGGCAAAACAGACTCAGAGAGTTTAAATAACTTGCCAGAATTAGCAAGTAGCTGGCCCAGGATTCAAACCCAAGTGTTCAACTCTATGTCTGTACTATTCTTTTTCAACAACCTACTTTCATGTCCTCCCATAGTTCAACTATGTCCAGCTTAGACAGGACTCAAAACACTACCTTTTCTGCCTTGCTTGGCCTGGAAACATGGGGTCCAAGAGCATGGGTGTGTGTGTACCTCTCTTTGTCCTTTACCTAGCTCAGAATCCCAGTGACTATTTTTCATGAAGACGGCGACTATATGCTACCTGCTTCCCTCTTCATGTCGTGTTGGCCTCTACTATATACCTCCCTCTGGGTGGTAGAAATAATTTTGGATCAGAGGCTGTCAGAGACCTGAGTTCAAGCCTTGGCTCTGCTACTAATGAGGTGGGTGATTTGGGGCCAGTTTTTTTCAGGTGACAAGTAAGAAGGACATTTTTTTAAAATATATTTTTTATTGATTGTTTACAGAGAGGAAGGGAGAGGGATAGAGAGTTAGAAACATCGATGAGAGAGAAACATTGATCAGCTGCCTCCTGCACACTCCCCACTGGGGATGTGCCTGCAACCAAGGCATATGCCCTTGAACGGAATCGAACCTGGGACCCTTGAGTCCGCAGGCTGATGCTCTATCCACTGAGCCAAACCGGTTATGGCAAGAAGGACATTTAAGCTTCTTTCAGTGTTGATAGTCCATGCCCCAAAGGACATCTTTCAACTTCTGTCCACTTCTGAAAGCTCATTGACTTTGGCTCATGGACCTTCTGAAGACTCAGTCCTACAAGGTGGATCAAAGCTCTCTCCCTGCCTCTTGATGGTATGAACCACCATATATGCTATTTGGAAACCTGGAGGATGCTGGCCTGGAGCTAAAAAGGGCTTGGATTTTGAGTAAATGTTACTTTCCATCTGATTCAGGTCCTTTCAATGTGGGAGGAATGTGAAATATAACCGAGTGGGAGAGAATAATTCTCCATAGTCCGAATTCATTTTCTCCAGCTGTTTTCCAGGACCATGCTTTTGATTCACCAAAGCCCCACAGTTTCACACATATCCTCTTAGCCTCATTACTTACCCCTAGTCCCGGGATGCAGAAGTCTACTCAGTGGGGGAGTCCATCAACCATTGCTTTCATTCATTAAACATTGAGTGCCATATAGTTCTGGATGCTAGGTCTATAACAGTGAACAAAACAGACATGGCTCCTTCTTGCCTATTGCTTGCTATCTGGAAGGAAAGATAATCAATAAACAAGTGATAAATAGATGATTCTAACTTCTCAGGCAGTTCTTCTTTAGAAATCTCATAGGGAGTAAATTACACGGTGGTAGTACCTTTTTTAAAAAACTGCCTTTTAGTGTTACGCATTACAAATAAGATCTCATTGTGGAGAATTCCTGCACATATCCCAATGGATTTGTCACAGTCAAATTCAGTTACAGTGAGATCTAAAATATCTGGCATATAGTATGTGTTCATTAAATATCAATCCTTTCACTAAGAGTGAATTAAATAAGTGACAATTTGGATCTTGAATGACACAATGGAAGAAGGAAAATGTTATGTAGACAGTTTTGAAATAAGCCTGTTGCTCCATTCAATTATTAGATTATTTTTGCATTATTCCAATTATTCATTAAATACTTAATTAAAGACTTACTATGTGCCAGGGCTGCTGGGTATGCTAGGTTATAAGGGTATATGGTAATCAGGACAAACATAGTCCTTGATGCTGTGGAGCTGTTTTTAAAATTTTTTTGCTCTTCCTTCCCTCCCTCCCTCCATCCCTCTCACCCTCCCTCACTCCCTCCCTTCTTTCTCTCTCTCTCTCTCTCTCTCTCTCTCTCTCTCTCTCTCTCTCTTTCTTTATTGCTTAAAGCATTGCAAAGAGTATTACATGTCTCCATTTTTTTCCCCACCCTTGACAATCCCCTGGCCTCCCCTACCCCGCAGTGTCTTATGTCCATTGGTTATGCCTGGAATTATTTCTATGGAACAAGGAGGCTGGCAAGAGGACCAGTACAGTGGGGCAGGGCAGATGCAACGAGAGTGGCCTGAATTAAGGGAGAGCTAAGGGAATGGAAAGGAGGAGGTCAGCATCAATGCGGGGCATATGCTTCAGGCTTCTGTGTCTGACAGGTGCTGGGAGATGGGGAGGAAGGGCTGGGAAATAATAAACAGAGACAGAGAAAATCATGGCAAAATTAATGGGGGGGGAGGGCTCAGTTTTCCTTTCTTTCCCCCTTTCCCCTTGTGTGATGAAGAGCCCATAATTCAAATACTATTGTAATAGTGACTCTTACATAGAAAGGATAGAAAGAGAGAGTACTTGTTGTATTGGAGCATTAATTACAACCACGTGAGCCCACAGCCTGTCATGGAAATAATTCTGTTATTTACATAGCTCTTTGCAGCAGTGGATGTGCCATCCTGGATGCTGACCTGCTCTCCCTTGTGCAGGGATGGTGGCCAGGGACTATTTACAAGTCTCTATATCCTATGGCTGCTCTAAACAACTGGTAACCAAGGCGATGAAGGGGCCAGGGCTTTGCATAAATAGAAAAGCAAATGTATATTTGTCGGTATTGCTCTCCTCTCCTTTGTTTTATCCTCTTTCCAAAAATAAAGCGCATTGTTCCCAGGGAGTGGAATTTGAAGTGGCAGCTGTCTGCCTGGCTGACTCCTTCCCAAAGAGCCGAGCTCAAGGAAGTAACCAGGGTTAACTTGAGTTTGTTCTGTCCTCTACCGACACAGGGATCCAAGCTGCCAAAATAGCTGCATTCACAGGGTATGTTGTGCATGGAGCCAAGTATGCCCATCGCTCACACACTTACAAGTGACGCACAAGCTGTGCGGGTACCTGTGTCCTTGGGCTCCACACAAGGGTTGTTCATTGGAAAGATTCCCCCCCAATAGTACCATTTGTAAGGAATGGTCTAGCACACAGCTTCCGTCCGCTGCTCTCTCAACATGGGCTGGAAATCACTTCACTGGGTCTGGGTCCACAACAGTTCCAATGAGGTTTGACTTTGATTTTGCTATTGTTTGGGTGCCCGTGAACTTGGGGGAGAGGGGCATGCACACTGTGCTATGCTGGAGGGCTGGCTTTAAGAATAACTTACAATTCACTGGCTGACAGCTCATGGGTACTGATCTAAAGCTCTTTGTCCAGGAGAGGGGACATGTTATTCAGGAGAATTCTGTAGGCAAAATGCAGGTGCATAATCAAGGTTTCTGGTATTGAGTTAAATTGATATGACCCAATTCAACAAACACTGAGTAAACCCTTTGGTATCGTTAGTATACCAAGAGATCTTTGTAAAATAATCTATCTTTTCTTCAAATGGCTGGTTCAGTGTTTTATATGAGCAGGGATGTGTTCGAGGGATAGTATGTCTGCAATCCAAGGAGCATCAGTCTTTGGTGGGGGGAGAAATATTCCCTAGAGACGGCATTACAGCGTGGGAGAAACCATTCCCAGCACACTCTGTAACAGGCACTACCTAATGTGCTAGGGGTTGCGGATGTTGGGGTAAAATGGCAATGAGATATGTTTCTACCATAAAAAGGCACTTACTGGGTTGAATGGCAACCTCCCAAAAGAGATATATATATATATATCCTAATCCCCAGAACTGGTGAACGTGACCTCATTTGGAGAAAGTGTCTTTGCATATGTAGTTAAGGATCTCGAGATGAGATCATTCTGCATTATCTGAGTGGGCCCCAAATCCAATGACAGGTGTCCTTAGACGAGACACACAAGGGGGAGACACACAGAGAGGAGAAAAAGGCATATGAAGACAGAGGCAGAGGTTAGACCTATGCAGCCACAAACCAAGGAATGCCCGGAGCCAGCAGAAGCTGGAAGAGGCAAGGAGAAAGTCTATTCTAGGGCCTTTGGAGGGAATGTGGCCCTGCCAACCCATTGATTTTAGACTCCGGGCCTCCAGAAGGGGGAAGGAATACATTTCTGTAGATTTGAGCCACCCAGTTTGTAATAATTTGTTAACACCAGTCTTAGAAAACTACTGCAGGGAATAAGCTAATAACTTATTCTGGAAATGTGTACTTGGAAGCTAGTTCTTTCTGAAGGGTCAGAGGCCTTCCTAATTCATTCATTCATTCCCTCCACAAACACACAGCTCAGGGCTACTAGATGCTGGGCTCTGTTCTTGGTGCTGAGTAAACAAAGACAAGTGAGGCTTAGCTTGGCCTTGCAGGGAGCTCAGGGAAGCCAGCAAGGACCCAACAGAGAGAAAGGCTCTCAGCGGTGTGCATGGTGGGAGCACAAAACAAGGTGGGTCTCCTCTGTGCTTTTGCAGGGAGATAGGTCATTTACACAACAATGGCATGTGCCTAAGGTCTGGATGGGCTCAAAACCAGGGGAAATCTGCTCCAACAGAAAGCACTTCCGCAGCGTGAGCTAAGATTTCTTTACACTATCCTTAGACTCAGTTAAAAAAAAAAGAAAAGAAAGACAGTGGCTCATAATTTATGGGGCCCACGGGGAAGAAAACAAAAGGGTCCTTTTTTTGAGTAGACTGATGTGTGTTGAGTTTATGTACAAAGTTCCCTCTGAGGTTGCCAGCCTCGGTTTGGAACCCTTTGAGCTGGAGATGGGAAGTGGTGGTAGTGGATGAGTGAGGAGCTGAGGGATGGTGAGTTCTGCCGGAGGAAAGACATCCCCAGCAAGGACTGGGCCTGAGTTAAAGTGAAATTCCCCGCACATGCTGTTTGGTCTCTCAGACTTGCTTTGAATACAGTCACTCATTTATTCATTCATGGAACACCGATTTACTCTTGTGAGATTAACAAGGTAGTTCTGTGCAAGGGGTCAAGATGGGATGGTACTTAACTGGAAGGCAAGAAAATTCTGTCAGGAGCTGATTAGTCATATGGGGACAGAGACACAGACCTTGACACTGAGGACCAATGCAAGGCCAGGATTAGCCCCAAATGTAAACTGGGTAGACAGACATAGTAATGCTATAGACAGTAAAGGGAGGTTATTAAGGGGCAGCCTGACCAGGAAAGGCTTTCTGGAGAATGAGTGGCTCACGGTGGGTGTTGAAATATGGGTAGGATTTAGCCAGAAGGGAGCAGGTGGGGTTGGACACATCTTCCTTTCTCCCTCATTCTCTCCTTAATTAAAGACTTACTATGTGCCAGGGCTGCTGGGTATGCTAGGTTATAAGGGTATATGGTAATCAGGACAAACATAGTCCTTGATGCTGTGGAGCTGTTTTTAAAATTTTTTTGAATAAAAATCTTCCATCCTAAACATAATAATGCTCATTACCGGAAGTAGAAAAATTATGGAAAAGAAGAGAAATAAATCACCAGTAATCCTCCTCCAAAGAAATAATTACTGTCAGTATTTTTCCTGCATGTAATTTTTAAAATAGTTGTGGAAATCACATATAGATTTTTTTTAATATCCTGCTTTTTAATCTCACCATTACAACACAAGCATTTCCGGATGTTATTTTAGTTCTTCAAGAACACGGTTCTTAATGCCCGCATCCAGAAGATGTACATTAATTTACTTAATCTTTCCCCTATGGTTGAATATTTGATTTACTAGCATTTTTCATTATTGTAAATCATGCTGGGATGAGCTTCTTCGTGTAATAATCTCCTCCCATATTTATGATTATTTCCTTTGGCTAGAGCCCTGGATGGGGAATCACGGAATCAAAGGGCATGAACATCTTTCAGGTTCTTTGAACATTCTGCCAAATTGCTTCCTTGGGGGCTGTTGAGCTTTGGAAGTACATGATGAAAGATGAGTCTCATAGCGGAGGACAGGCAGGGCCAGGCCAGAGAGAAAGAGCATTCCAAACATTCTCGCAGGAAGAGACATTCCGGAGTCACCCAAGCCGCAGCCCTGGTGATATGCTGCCCTGATATGAAAGCATTGCTGGTGGCCCTGCCATTTTTAGAAAGCCACTTTTCAGTTCTTCCCTACAAGGACAGTTGTGCTTAGGACACAGGGGCCTTTCTTCTGTTCCTAGAGCACGCCCAACTCACGTCCACCACAGGGCTCTTGCATTCGCTGTGCTCCTCCCCTGGGAAAGCTCTTCCCTCAGAACTTGTCATGACGGGTCCCTTCTGGTCCTTTATGTCTCAGTTCAAAAGTTGAATGCTCGGAGAGGCCACCTCTGACGACCTGCTCGAAAGAAGCAACATCCTCTGCCTCTAGTCACTTCTATTGAGTGGACTTCATTCATAGCACTTACTCTCCCACCCTGTGTCAATCAATGTTCAATAGCTATTTGTAGAATGACTGGATCAAGGTCATTCACTTATTCATTTCATCTACAAATATTTTCTGAGGGCCACTTTAAAGTATTCCCATTAGCCCAGCCAGGGTGGCTCAGTCGTTGAGTATTGACCTATGAACCAGGAGGTCACGGATAGATTCCCGGTGTGGGCACAAGCTTGGGTTTCGGGCTCCATCCCCAGGAGGGGGCGTGCAGGAGGCAGCTGATCAATGATTCTCATCGTTGATGTTTCTATCTCTCTCTCCATGTCCCTTCCTCTCTGAAATCAATACAAATATATTTTAAAAAATGTTTGTGTTAAGCCATTAAGTTTTGGAGTTGTTACACAGAAATGGAGAACTGAAATGCACGTATGGCATTGTATACCTTGGAGCATGTCTTCCCCTCCTTCGCTGTCCTCATCACAGCTGAGATTGTTTCTCACTTGGTTATTTATTAATGATTCTCCTTGTTAGTTGTCTGTAAGCTTTATGAGGATTAAGGCCACATTGGCCATGTCTTTTCTGTTTGTCTTTTTGACTCACCATGTATAGTGGACAGTTGTCACTTCAGGGCCATCAAAAAATGTTTGGGGAGCCTGCCAGGGTGTGAGTTTCAGAAGGGGTAGGGTTTTGCCTCCCAGCAAGTGGAAAGTCAGATACCCCCTGTTTGCTCCCTGACAGCCAGGGCATAGTACATGCCCTTGGCCCAGCCGATTGGATGCTCCTGCTGGGCCTTTGGATCTAGTGACTCAGACAGAGAAGCAGGAGGGGGTAGGATTCATTCTAGTGGTTCTGATAGTAGCATCTAGTGTCCAGTGGCAGAAGCCTTGAGACCCTAACCGCTTCTGAGTTAGAATTGACTGTGTTTGGGCTGCCTGGCTTCCCTTAGTCCCCGCCCAATCATTTTACAAGTTGGTTCTCCAAACTTTCTGGTGATCTCCTAGGCTACTTGCTAGACCTCCAGAAATGTCATTTCTGGGTGAGCTAGACCTTTCTCCCTCATTCTCTCCCGTCCTTCTTCCTTCTCTCCCTCAAGCCCGGGGTAGGAAGAGGATAGCATACCCAAATGTCTGTCATCACAAAGGATTGTCATCTGTGGGGAGGGCAAAACTTGTGCTAGCTGGGATACCAAATTCTGGTTATAATAAATCTTGGGAAACAAAAATTTTATATAATTTTATTAAAAGTAGAAGATGTAATTTGTGGCCAGATAGTAGAAGCCTGCTAAGGTGTGTGTGATCCTAAAAGCAGTTGAGCCATTGTTGTTGATTTTTTCCTTTTTCAGGAGATAAAAATCTATTTCCATCCTAAACGTAATAATGCTCATTACCGGAAATAGAAAAATTATGGAAAAGAAGAGAAATAAATCACCAGTAATCCTCCCTTAAAGAAATAATTACTGTCAGTATTTTTCCTGCATGTAATTTTTAAAATAGTTGTGGAAATCACATATAGATTTTTTTTAATATCCTGCTTTTTAATCTCACCATTACAACACAAGCATTTCCGGATGTTATTTTAGTTCTTCAAGAACACGGTTCTTAATGCCCGCATCCAGAAGATGTACATTAATTTACTTAATCTTTCCCCTATGGTTGAATATTTGATTTACTAGCATTTTTCATTATTGTAAATCATGCTGGGATGAGCTTCTTCGTGTAATAATCTCCTCCCATATTTATGATTATTTCCTTTGGCTAGAGCCCTGGATGGGGAATCACGGAATCAAAGGGCATGAACATCTTTCAGGTTCTTTGAACATTCTGCCAAATTGCTTCCTTGGGGGCTGTTGAGCTTTGGAAGTACATGATGAAAGATGAGTCTCATAGCGGAGGACAGGCAGGGCCAGGCCAGAGAGAAAGAGCATTCCAAACATTCTCGCAGGAAGAGACATTCCGGAGTCACCCAAGCCGCAGCCCTGGTGATATGCTGCCCTGATATGAAAGCATTGCTGGTGGCCCTGCCATTTTTAGAAAGCCACTTTTCAGTTCTTCCCTACAAGGACAGTTGTGCTTAGGACACAGGGGCCTTTCTTCTGTTCCTAGAGCACGCCCAACTCACGTCCACCACAGGGCTCTTGCATTCGCTGTGCTCCTCCCCTGGGAAAGCTCTTCCCTCAGAACTTGTCATGACGGGTCCCTTCTGGTCCTTTATGTCTCAGTTCAAAAGTTGAATGCTCGGAGAGGCCACCTCTGACGACCTGCTCGAAAGAAGCAACATCCTCTGCCTCTAGTCACTTCTATTGAGTGGACTTCATTCATAGCACTTACTCTCCCACCCTGTGTCAATCAATGTTCAATAGCTATTTGTAGAATGACTGGATCAAGGTCATTCACTTATTCATTTCATCTACAAATATTTTCTGAGGGCCACTTTAAAGTATTCCCATTAGCCCAGCCAGGGTGGCTCAGTCGTTGAGTATTGACCTATGAACCAGGAGGTCACGGATAGATTCCCGGTGTGGGCACAAGCTTGGGTTTCGGGCTCCATCCCCAGGAGGGGGCGTGCAGGAGGCAGCTGATCAATGATTCTCATCGTTGATGTTTCTATCTCTCTCTCCATGTCCCTTCCTCTCTGAAATCAATACAAATATATTTTAAAAAATGTTTGTGTTAAGCCATTAAGTTTTGGAGTTGTTACACAGAAATGGAGAACTGAAATGCACGTATGGCATTGTATACCTTGGAGCATGTCTTCCCCTCCTTCGCTGTCCTCATCACAGCTGAGATTGTTTCTCACTTGGTTATTTATTAATGATTCTCCTTGTTAGTTGTCTGTAAGCTTTATGAGGATTAAGGCCACATTGGCCATGTCTTTTCTGTTTGTCTTTTTGACTCACCATGTATAGTGGACAGTTGTCACTTCAGGGCCATCAAAAAATGTTTGGGGAGCCTGCCAGGGTGTGAGTTTCAGAAGGGGTAGGGTTTTGCCTCCCAGCAAGTGGAAAGTCAGATACCCCCTGTTTGCTCCCTGACAGCCAGGGCATAGTACATGCCCTTGGCCCAGCCGATTGGATGCTCCTGCTGGGCCTTTGGATCTAGTGACTCAGACAGAGAAGCAGGAGGGGGTAGGATTCATTCTAGTGGTTCTGATAGTAGCATCTAGTGTCCAGTGGCAGAAGCCTTGAGACCCTAACCGCTTCTGAGTTAGAATTGACTGTGTTTGGGCTGCCTGGCTTCCCTTAGTCCCCGCCCAATCATTTTACAAGTTGGTTCTCCAAACTTTCTGGTGATCTCCTAGGCTACTTGCTAGACCTCCAGAAATGTCATTTCTGGGTGAGCTAGAGTTGCTTTTTGTTGTACGCATGGAGGATGCTGAGTGGTTACTTAGTACTCAGCATTGTAATGAAAGTACGAAAGGTATTTAATATATATTGTTAAAGGAATGAATGAGTATGTGTCAGGGACCCAGGTGGACATCAGGGATCTCAGGATGAATAAAGCTCTCATTCAGAGAAGCTTACATTTTACTAAGTTATACCTAAGCAAAAACAGTAATTGCAGGTACGTGCTGCAAGAGTGATAGGCACAAAATTATGAGAACAAACTGTATCTAGAATGGGGAGGGGAAGGGGACTCTCCATGACTTATATCAGTGACTATGATTAAATGAACAGTACATGTTTATTTATTGATGAATGGATGAATAAATAATTGTAATATTGAAGTAATGTGTATGAAAAAGCGTTGCCAATTATAAAGTGCTACATACATGGAAATTGCTATTCTTAGACTAATGCTTAATATCTGTATTAATTAGGACTATTTATATTGCAAATGTCAGAAATCTCAACTCAAACCGTCTTAAGTAAAAAGACAATTGATTGGCCCATATAACAGAAAAGGCCAGGGAGTATGATAACTTCAGGGGTTTAAGTGTTGTTATTAAGACCTCTTGCTCCTCTTTGATCTTACCTGCATTGGCTTCATTTTTAGGTTCTCCCTACCTGGTGGTTCCTAGACATTTAAGGCCTCCCTATCTCAGATTCATGGTCAGAAGAAACAAACAAACAAGAAACAATTTCTGGTTGTTCAAGCATAACTCCTTGGGTTGGCATTGATTGAACAAGATTGGCCTACCTTGACTCATATGCCCCTTTCTAAATCGATCACTGATGGAGAGGGATATATAAAATCCGGGCATTGGCCAGACCCAGTTCATGAGTTCATGTTCCTATTCCTGGAATTGGGGTGGAGGTCAACCCTGCTGCCACCTCTAGTGGTTAAGACCATGGCATTGGACCCAAACGACTTGATTTTGTAAATTTTGCTTCTACCACTTCAGAGCAAAGTACGTATTTGCTTCTATTTTGGCTGACACATTTTTTTTGAAATGGAGATAATAATACTACTGACATCACAGAGTTGGTATAAGGAGTAAATGAGTTAACATATGCAAGATGCCTAGACCAGTGCCTGGCACATAGTGAGAGCTTACTGCAGGTTAGTCACCATTCTTAGCAATTACTGCATGGGCCAAGAATAGGGAAGGAATGGCTCTCAAAGGAAACTCATGGAACCGTTACCAGAAGAGAGTATGAATGAATGCTTGAAAGGCAAAAACAACAAACGTCTACTACGCTTCATCCCCAAGTTCTAACCGACAAGCCACTGTCTTCCGTCCTTCTTCCTTCTCTCCCTCAAGTCCAGGGTAGGAAGAGGATAGCATACCCAAATGTCTATCATCACAAAGGATTGTCATCTGGGGGGAGGGCAAAACTTGTGCTAGCTGGGATATCAAATTCTGGTTATAATAAATCTTGGGAAACAAAAATTTTATATAATTTTATTAAAAGTAGAAGATGTAATTTGTGGCCAGATAGTAGAAGCCTGCTAAGGTGTGTGTGATCCTAAAAGCAGTTGAGCCATTGTTGTTGATTTTTTCCTTTTTCAGGAGATAAAAATCTATTTCCATCCTAAACATAATAATGCTCATTACCGGAAGTAGAAAAATTATGGAAAAGAAGAGAAATAAATCACCAGTAATCCTCCCTTAAAGAAATAATTACTGTCAGTATTTTTCCTGCATGTAATTTTTAAAATAGTTGTGGAAATCACATATAGATTTTTTTTAAAATATCCTGCTTTTTAATCTCACCATTACAACGCAAGCATTTCCGGATGTTATTTTAGTTCTTCAAGAACACGGTTCCTAATGCCCGCATCCAGAAGATATACATTAATTTACTTAATCTTTCCCCTATGGTTGAATATTTGATTTACTAGCATTTTTCATTATTGTAAATCATGCTGGGATGAGCTTCTTCGTGTAATAATCTCCTCCCATATTTATGATTATTTCCTTTGGCTAGAGCCCTGGATGGGGAATCACGGAATCAAAGGGCATGAACATCTTTCAGGTTCTTTGAACATTCTGCCAAATTGCTTCCTTGGGGGCTGTTGAGCTTTGGAAGTACATGATGAAAGATGAGTCTCATAGCGGAGGACAGGCAGGGCCAGGCCAGAGAGAAAGAGCATTCCAAACATTCTCGCAGGAAGAGACATTCCGGAGTCACCCAAGCCGCAGCCCTGGTGATATGCTGCCCTGATATGAAAGCATTGCTGGTGGCCCTGCCATTTTTAGAAAGCCACTTTTCAGTTCTTCCCTACAAGGACAGTTGTGCTTAGGACACAGGGGCCTTTCTTCTGTTCCTAGAGCACGCCCAACTCACGTCCACCACAGGGCTCTTGCATTCGCTGTGCTCCTCCCCTGGGAAAGCTCTTCCCTCAGAACTTGTCATGACGGGTCCCTTCTGGTCCTTTATGTCTCAGTTCAAAAGTTGAATGCTCGGAGAGGCCACCTCTGACGACCTGCTCGAAAGAAGCAACATCCTCTGCCTCTAGTCACTTCTATTGAGTGGACTTCATTCATAGCACTTACTCTCCCGCCCTGTGTCAATCAATGTTCAATAGCTATTTGTAGAATGACTGGATCAAGGTGATTCACTTATTCATTTCATCTACAAATATTTTCTGAGGGCCACTCTAAAGTATTCCCATTAGCCCAGCCAGGGTGGCTCAGTCGTTGAGTATTGACCTATGAACCAGGAGGTCACAGATAGATTCCCGGTGTGGGCACATGCTTGGGTTGCGGGCTCCATCCCCAGGAGGGGGCATGCAGGAGGCAGCTGATCAATGATTCTCATCGTTGATGTTTCTATCTCTCTCTCCATGTCCCTTCCTCTCTGAAATCAATACAAATATATTTTAAAAAATGTTTGTGTTAAGCCATTAAGTTTTGGAGTTGTTACACAGAAATGGAGAACTGAAATGCACGTATGGCATTGTATACCTTGGAGCATGTCTTCCCCTCCTTCGCTGTCCTCATCACAGCTGAGATTGTTTCTCACTTGGTTATTTATTAATGATTCTCCTTGTTAGTTGTCTGTAAGCTTTATGAGGATTAAGGCCACATTGGCCATGTCTTTTATGTTTGTCTTTTTGACTCACCATGTATAGTGGACAGTTGTCACTTCAGGGCCATCAAAAACTGTTTGGGGAGCCTGCCAGGGTGTGAGTTTCAGAAGGGGTAGGGTTTTGCCTCCCAGCAAGTGGAGATACTCCCTGTTTGCTCCCTGACAGCCAGGGCATAGTACATGCCCTTGGCCCAGCTGATTGGATGCTCCTGCTGGGCCTTTGGATCTAGTGACTCAGACAGAGAAGCAGGAGGGGGTAGGATTCATTCTAGTGGTTCTGATAGTAGCATCTAGTGTCCAGTGGCAGAAGCCTTGAGACCCTAACCGCTTCTGAGTTAGAATTGACTGTGTTTGGGCTGCCTGGCTTCCCTTAGTCCCCGCCCAATCATTTTACAAGTTGGTTCTCCAAACTTTCTGGTGATCTCCTAGGCTACTTGCTAGACCTCCAGAAATGTCATTTCTGGGTGAGCTAGAGTTGCTTTTTGTTGTACGCGTGGAGGATGCTGAGTGGTTACTTAGTACTCAGCATTGTAATGAAAGTACGAAAGGTATTTAATATATATTGTTAAAGGAATGAATGAGTATGTGTCAGGGACCCAGGTGGACATCAGGGATCTCAGGATGAATAAAGCTCTCATTCAGAGAAGCTTACATTTTACTAAGTTATACCTAAGCAAAAACAGTAATTGCAGGTACGTGCTGCAAGAGTGATAGGCACAAAATTATGAGAACAAACTGTATCTAGAATGGGGAGGGGAAGGGGACTCTCCATGACTTATATCAGTGACTATGATTAAATGAACAGTACATGTTTATTTATTGATGAATGGATGAATAAATAATTGTAATATTGAAGTAATGTGTATGAAAAAGTGTTGCCAATTATAAAGTGCTACATACATGGAAATTGCTATTCTTAGACTAATGCTTAATATCTGTATTAATTAGGACTATTTATATTGCAAATGTCAGAAATCTCAACTCAAACCGTCTTAAGTAAAAAGACAATTGATTGGCCCATATAACAGAAAAGGCCAAGGAGTATGATAACTTCAGGGGTTTAAGTGTTGTTATTAAGACCTCTTGCTCCTCTTTGATCTTACCTGCATTGGCTTCATTTTTAGGTTCTCCCTACCTGGTGGTTCCTAGACATTTAAGGCCTCCCTATCTCAGATTCATGGTCAGAAGAAACAAACAAACAAGAAACAATTTCTGGTTGTTCAAGCATAACTCCTTGGGTTGGCATTGATTGAACAAGATTGGCCTACCTTGACTCATATGCCCCTTTCTAAATCGATCACTGATGGAGAGGGATATATAAAATCCGGGCATTGGCCAGACCCAGTTCATGAGTTCATGTTCCTATTCCTGGAATTGGGGTGGAGGTCAACCCTGCTGCCACCTCTAGTGGTTAAGACCATGGCATTGGACCCAAACGACTTGATTTTGTAAATTTTGCTTCTACCACTTCAGAGCAAAGTACGTATTTGCTTCTATTTTGGCTGACACATTTTTTTTGAAATGGAGATAATAATACTACTGACATCACAGAGTTGGTATAAGGAGTAAATGAGTTAACATATGCAAGATGCCTAGACCAGTGCCTGGCACATAGTGAGAGCTTACTGCAGGTTAGTCACCATTCTTAGCAATTACTGCATGGGCCAAGAATAGGGAAGGAATGGCTCTCAAAGGAAACTCATGGAACCGTTACCAGAAGAGAGTATGAATGAATGCTTGAAAGGCAAAAACAACAAACGTCTACTACGCTTCATCCCCAAGTTCTAACCGACAAGCCACTGGAGGTGAGCAGCCATTAGCTCTCGGTGCCTGTCCTGTCCCCGCCAGGAGAAGTTACAAAGCACAGTCTTGCCACCTGATCAGCACCCCAGCAGCGCTGAGTGTCTCCCTGGCAACAGTCCTTGTTTTCTCCCTCAGGCTTTACCTTTGGGGCAGTTGTAGAAAATCCATGCCCAGGCCAGCCCAAGTGCATATTAAACCATTTCAAAATGTTGGAAGAGGAAGTCTGCTTGCTTAATGTGTAATTTAGCTGAAAGAACTGGAACAACTTGCATTTTGGTATGTTCCTCATTTTGCAAATGAATGTTATTTTCGTAATGGACCATAATGGCTCCCTCAGAGTTATTCTGGTCTATCATATTAATGTGGATGGTGGTGCTTTAATAAGAGTTGACTTTTGACTCTTTGGGCGTGCAGGATGGTTGCTTGGCTCCTCATATGCCAAAGCATCAGCCATTCTCCTTCTTGTGAGTTGATATTTCTTATTTCACTACTTTCATGGGATGAGCAAGAACATGAATAACACATCAACAAGCCCAGAGCTATGTCAATGGCTTGAAATGATGAAGAAATTGTTTTTAAGTCCTTACAAAATTCCAGTTGAGGAAGCATAGTGTCCATCTTGTCTAATTTTGTGTGAGGTCTCTATGTCTCCATCATTCTTCATGTCTCTCTGGAGACAGACAGGAGGGATGGTCCAATTTCCCCAATTCAATTGGTTTCAAGATGGAGGTGTTCACACCATGAGATAACTGGGTAAGAAGGACATTCACAGGCAAGAATTCCTAGAGAGCACTTTTGGCAGAGAAGTGGTTTTGAGCTAGGTTCTTGGAAAGAAAACATAAATCCTTTTCAAAAATTTCTTATGGGAGTGCTAGAAAATCTATAGACCTGTCAATACCTCTGCTTGGGGACACCTGGGTGGTGGTTGTGACAATCTATAGCTGGAAACCTCCTGTGTCACACCCTTGCTTCTGCCCAGAACATAGCAAGACTCAAGGCTTCCTTTGATCTCTGTGTGCTGAGTTCCATGAGTTCTAGGCTCACTTCTGGAGGGTAACCTTAGCTCCCTTGTCTCCCCAGTGCCTAGTCCTCTTCTCTCACTGTCCAGTGGGTCATACTTCCCCAATAGTTCTCATCATCTCTTGCCTGTGCTGTTACCTCCTACCTCAGCCTTACTCTCCTAAAGGATAACCACTTATTGTGCATATTTCTAAGGAAGACCCCATATAAGATGTTACATGGCTGTGTTATAATATGTATTAAGCTCCGTATTTGTTCTTGGTTTGGAACATATGGTCACATCATTCTCCCCTCATTAACCTTGTTATTGAACAGACCTCCTTTGCTGCTCCATGTTTCCCATCTAAGCTCGACAATCTCACTAGCTGTGCGTTTTGAGGCAGGTTACTGTACCTCTCTGAGCCTCGTTGTTTCCATCTGTAAAATGGGCACAAACATATGTACTCTAGAGGACTTTTTAAGAAAATTAAATGAGATTGTGTCAGTAACACACCTAGCACAGTGTTTGGCTCAGCACTCTCAATAAATGGTTGTCCTAGTTATGGTAGAGATCATTCTGTGGAGGACATTGTTGCCCATTCTCTTCTCCTTTTCTAAGCTCCCTCGGCCCCTTCTCCTCCCCCCGCCCTCCCCTTTCTTTTTTCTTAGCCTCTGGTTCTCCTCCACATTTTTCAATCCCACCCACAACTCTGAGAGGATGGAAGAGGATAGAATTGTTTATTTTGAGACTAAATTCAACATTGACCCTCAGAAAAAACAACCCCTGCAATACGCTCTATTACCACATAAGCGCTACATTTAAACAAAGCCTTTGGGCCTGAACTGAAAATTACCGTCCCGCTGGGAGGCATAAACCAGAGGGGCTGCGGGTGTGAAAGAGGGACGCGCAGCAGCTGGCGGGGGCGGGCTGGGCTGCAGGAAGAAGCCCAGCTCCTGGCTGCATGCATTGATTTCACATGGAAAATTGGGCCCCCCTTCTCCTTGCACAGACAGGGAAAACAATAGCAATCTGTTAAAGTGTGGGAGGGCAGGAAAGCAATGACTGTTATAGATTGAAATCAATAAGAGCTCCATTCAGCGACTGGCTAGAGACTTCTACCGGGGCTCACTCAGATGAGATAGCCTGGAAATGGCATGTGGCTATGACTGCAACCATTAAAACCAACCAAACAAGTCCTTTGGTTGATCTCTTACCCCCTCAGCCCCTGCCTTCCCTCATAGGTTGTACAGTCTGTTCGATGCTTCTATGTCTCTGGTTCTATTTTTGTTCATCAGTTTATTCTGTTCATTATATTCCACAAATGAGTGAGATCATGTGATATTTATCATTCTCTGACTAAAAACCCCAACCAAACAACCAACCAACAGTGGAGCTGAGGACTCTCCCTTTGACTGGGTAATGATAATCTGAGTACCAAGAAAAGCAGACATTTATCGAGCACTTATTATCTACTAGGCACAGAGCTCAGTGGGAGCTTTCCATATACGAATTCGTTTAATCCTCATGACCGGCCTATGTGGTAGGTACTGTATTTATTTATTTGACTTTTTAAAAGAGTAGTTTTAGGTTAACAGCAAAATTAAGAGGAAAGTACAGAGATATCCCATATACCCCCTGCTCCCATACATGCACAGCCTCTCCCATTAGTAATGCCCTCCACTCGAGTGGGTAGATACTATTTTTATCTTTACTTTTACAGATGAGAAAGCTGAGGCACAGAGAGGTTTAGTAACTTCTCTAAAGTCACACAGTTTGTGGATTGAACCCTGGGATTCTGGCTCCCGAGCCCACATGCCTAATCCCCATGTTGATTTGCCTGGTTCTGTGTAAGATTCACTTAGCTGATGGCATTGAACAAACAGATGTGAAACTGGGTGGCTCTTTCCAATGGACCTGCCACTATGTTGTCTTGGATGCGTTATAGTTATTTGCATGCCTGTCTTGTCATCCCCTAAGAAACTGTAGGATCCTTCAGGATCTTTTCATTTCAGTTTCCCCTTCGGGCCTGCACACTGTGCCTGGCACATAGAAGGGGCTCAGTAAATGCTTCCTGTGCTCTGAGCAGGTAGATGCTAAATGAGGTGATACTAACTGTTAATGTGAACTAGACATTCAGCAAAGATGGAGATCAGAGAGGGATGCAGAGGCTGGAGAAAGGTCCATGGAAGAGAAAGGTAGGGCTTGAAAATTTGAATAGAGCAATGGTTGGAGGAAGGGAGCTCAAGGTGGGGCGACCACACGGGCAAAGTGCACAAGTGGGAAGGAGGATGGCATGGCAGATGCTCATAGGGCGATCTGGTCAACCAGAGTGAACACTTGAACTTGGTACAGTTGGCCATCACCTGAGTTGGCAGAGGTTTTGAGTTGGGGGGAGCATGAACAAGGCAGTGCTTTCAGACCCATGGGGGCCAGTATTGCCCAGTGGTTAAGCACTTGGAGTCTTGAGGTCAAAGCCAAACTCAGCCTTTGCTCAGTTATGGGACCTTGTGCATGTCTCCAGGCATATATACCTCTCAGGGTGCTGAGATTTAAAGACATAATGTGTGGACAGTGTCTAATGTTGTCCCATAGTCAATATTGTCAACTGCCATTATCTTATCAGAAGTCTCAAGACAGAGGATGAACTGGAGAGAGACTGAGCAAGGTGAGGGTTCAAAGGCCATGGCTGTCACAATAAACACAGTAGTAAATTCTGATACTTATGGAACTACACTCACACAATAACCCAGGGAGGTGAGTAATGTCCATGTGATTGCATAGGAATGATCACTTGATTTGGGTTCACATGCATTCCAGGCCGATGGACTACCCCTCACCATATCCCATCGATTTCAATCAAGATGTGAAGGAGAGGATTTTACTGGCAGAAACATCCCTGGGCTGCAAATTGGCGGCATCAGGGAAGTGCCCTGAGTTTCTGGAGGCCTCACGTAATTCCTTCTGCCTTTTGAGAAACACACATGCCTCCCTCAGCCCCCACCTCCAGGAGAGTCTGCCAAGGTCACCCACCCTTTTGTCTTTCTAGAACAGAGTGGGAACGTCCAACCCAAGGGCCGTATAAGCCCCTGAAATCATTTGGTCTGGCCCTGTCAAGGCATTCGGCATGAGTTGATTAAATGTTTGACCAAATATAGCGGGCTCATTTTCAAGTTGATCATTTTGTATGGCCCACAAATGATGTTATAAAGATCCAAATGGCCCTTGGCAGAAAAAAGGTTTCCCACCCCTGCTCTAGAATCACATCTTTATCTCCATTAACTGAGAAGCATTGTGTCAGGTTAACTTTCTGTAGCTTGTTTTATATTTCACTGCCATTTCCAAGCGGATTTATAGCATGGAGTGTTTCTTAATCTCTAGGACTAGACGTTAAGCTCCATGAGGCTAGGGGCTTTGTCTTGTTTACCATTTATCCTCTTTACCTAGAATAGTGACTGGCACATAGTAGGGGCTCAAGGAACATTTGTTGAACCTCTTTACCTAGAATAGTGCCTGGCACATAGTAGGGGCTCAAGGAACATTTGTTGAATGAATGGATACACTTCTTCAAACTACACACGTCCCTGGGCATCCTGTCTCCCTGGCACACATCCAGAACCTGGTAGCTAGTGTTGTTATCGCAGTGAGCTTGCTTGTTTTCTCAACCCCACTTCCCAAAGTCTCCATTCCACCGCGAGCCTGTCCATCCTTTACACGCAGTGTCCTGGGCTCTTTAGGCACCTTTATGTCTCCTTTCTGAGTTTGTAAGGGGCGTTGCTTGGAGTAGGTGCTCAGTCAGTGCTGAGAGATTGATTTGTGGGTGTGGCGTGCGTGTGTTTGTGTGTATGTGTGTGCAGGTGGACACAGGCGTGGTTTCCATGCCAGCCCTCCTACCATGGAACTGGAGGATGTTTGCTGAAGTTAGTCAGAGTGGCTGGGACTCGGGACTCTTGGGTTCTCTTCCTATGATTCATGGGCATTCTGGGGAAGTCTGCGAAGCCCTTACACTGCGGTGAAAACTGGTACTTAAAAAAGAGGATGACTTGGTTCCTCGTTCCCTTTTGTACATTTTTCCACTAGCACACAGGCTCCTCCAGGAAATTTTGGATTTTTAACCATCTTTAGAGCAAGTCATTATTAGTATTTATTTTGGCTATTTTTTTTTTTGCATAAGCTGACTACTAACTAGGCATTTGTTCATATCATTTCATTCATTCATTCATTCATTCATTCATTGTTTTAACTGTTACTTACTCTGCCCCTACTATGTGCCAGACACTGGCTGGCACTACAGAGATGAGACACATCTGTGTCTTTGAGTAGCTCCTTGGGCGAGGAGACAGACAAGTGCCTGAGAGCAGAGATGTGGTGGAGAGGTGTGTGAGGTTGGGGGAGGGAGAAGGTCAGGGGTTCAGGGAAGATTTCCAGAGGTGGGAGCATTTTCTGAATGGGGGCCTACAGGGTGCCAAGAATCATGCTAAACATGTTGCAGACATTATTTCATTCATCCCTCACTGATCTATGAGGTAAGTGCTGCTATTCCTGTTTTCCTGTGATCTTGGGTAAATTACTTAATGGCTCTAAGTCTCAGTTTCCTCATCTGTACAATGGAATCTGTAAAGCCTCAGAGAGTTGTGGTGAGGAATACATATTTACAAACATATATAAGGTACTTGGCAACATGCTAAGTTGGAGTTACTCGGTGGACTCATAGGTGTTGCAATAATAACAAAGAGGAGATGAGGCCTGGAGGGGATGAATGACTTGCCCAAGTTCCCAGAGAGAGTATTAGAAGTAGAATTTGGATCCTGTGCTCTTAAGGACAAGCCATACTGCCTTGCATGTTTGCCTGGGAGTCTGCAATAGGTTTAGAGAGCTTTTCCTGGATGGAAAGCTATATTATTGAAAGGTTTTCAGCAGGGGCGGGGGGCACAACATATTTCTACTTTGTAATCCCATTCATAGTAAATATGCCAGTTATCTGGTCAACCTCTGAAACAGACATGGTCACCACCTTCCTTTGTTTCCAAGCATTCTAGCTCTTGCTGTAAAGTCTCCCCTTTCTTTTGAATTACCAGGGAATTACCTAGAGTGGAAACCATGAAGCCAGTAGAGGACCAAGGATTCTCACTGCAGAGCTCCTGGGTGGCAAAAAACAAAGAAGTCATTCCTAGGGGAGGAGTAGGGGAGGGAAAGAAAAGAGGAGAAAAGAAAAATAAAAAGCAGGCCATTTCTGGCTCTGATGTTGTTCACTGAAATAATTTTTTATCCTCTGTACCGAGTCACCACCCAGCTCTTCTTGGAGCCACCTCCCGGGGCAGTTGTAAGAAGCCCTGATAAAGATTTATGTGGTTTGTTTTCTTTCCCCAAGCCTTTGAAGATCAACAGAGGAGGCAATGTTTATGGTTGGTTGGTTAACCCTACGGCTCTCTAGGGTCTCCTTCTGCGACCCCCAGGCTGACTCTCAAGGCAGGAGGCGGCAGGCCATGGCTGCCCCATCTGGGGAGCTGGCTGTCTACAGGCCAGGGTTGGAGAGAATTTCAGACCCAGTAGTCCTGGAGGCTTTGCTCACCACAATGGGCGTCATCACAGCAGAACGCCCCCACCGTCTTCGGAATAGAACCAATTCATCCCACAGGGGAGTGAATTCGAGAAAATCAGCGTCAACAGGAAAAAAAAAAAAGAGGTTGAGGGTGACGCTCGTAAGGTTGGGTGAAGCGAGACATGAATAGATTTGGCTCTGAAATTGTTAACCCTGGTCAGGTGAAGGCAGAATTGTCCAGGGTTCTCTGGTGTGAGGGATGTTATAGGCAGATATGTAGATATTTAAAAAAAATAAATGGATCTCTGCTTTGTTTTTTCAAACTCTAATATTTTCCTGGCACTGCTGGTTAGAATTACTTGCTGGGTGTCTTGAACTCCATTTCTGAGACACAGCTGAAAACCGTGGACAGCTGGCGGGAAGTAGACACCTTGGAGATTCGAAATATTTGGTATGCCTTTCCGACCTTATTAAAAAATGAATCCATTTGTTTTTCTTCACATGTTCCTCCACATCCTAGGATAGCTACTGGAGGAACATTGGAAAAACATGTCTTGTTGGAGTTACGTTGGTCAACAGTTCAGGGGAGGAGAGGGCTTTAGTTCTTTGTCTCATAGAGGAGACTCTGTGGATTTATGGCTCCAAATCTGCCATTCTTGTTCAAGAACCAAGGAACGAGCAGTGGACTCTTAGATTCCTCTGAGTAACAATGGGACTTACTTGAGAAATTAAGCTGGAAAGAGATGTTAATCCATATATCGATTCATTGGTTTTCTTTTGGTCAACAAACTGGCCACAAGTTACTCAATACATTTGAAAGTCATCACTAAAATCTCAGCTGTCTATATTAAGGGTGTTCGTCTCCCACTTTTTTATGGCTGAGAAAACTGAGGCATGGTGAGCTTGAATAATTGGACCACACAGCATTCCTGAGTCTTTTCGCTTCTCTAGGTTGCTTTCCCCAGAATGTATGATTGAATAATCTGAAACGTGGGAGCCCAAAAGTCCTGAGTTCAAATCCTGTGTCTTCTACTTTTTTCAGGAAAGGCCTTGGACAAGTTACTTAATTTCATGGAGCCTCAGTTTGTTCATCTGTATAATGGAGATAAACAAAAAAACAATAACAACTTCACCAGGGTTGTAGCAGGAGTGAAAACAGACAAGGTGTTCAGAGCCCTATATGAATAGGTTCTCCATATGTAGCATGGATTTTGGCATTATTAGGTTAAAACCGTGATCCTTTACTCTGGTCCTAGGGTCTGAAAGGAGTGCTTCAAGTTCACCAAGGAGCCTAATTGGCCTTTCAAAGGTTAAGATCCTGCCTTGGGTGCCGCGCTCTCTGTGCTGGGCAGAGGTGGTCTTGAGAGCAGTCAGCTTTGGTTTCTCTACCAGGAGGTAGAAATATTTAACATAACAAGGTGACCTCATCAGGGGCATACCAGATGCTATCATCCATAAACAGCCATTTATTCAAGCTGAGCAGGCCCCACATGCCACAGGTAAGCTGGGGAAAGAGAGATTGAATTGTTCAGTTCTGCAGGAGTGGAGGTCGAACAGAAAAGCAACACAACCCTTACTCATAACTTCCAATTGCTGCAAGTGTTTTTTTTTTTTTTTTTTAAAGCAGGTTAAACAGGTTTTCCATGGAAAGGTGCTGAACAGACCCAAAGCAGGACAATGACAAAATTTTCTTTTGCATAGAACCCTCCTCCTCCTTTCTGTCCCCAAACTCTCTCCTCATCTCAATCCACCCTGCCCCCTACCCCACATTTCAGCAACTGTCATTGCTCTTGCTTCCCATCCCTGAAAAAAAAATGAAATGTGTAAGGCACAAATTAGGCAGACTCAACCGCATAAAGGCACACTCTTCCCAAATGAGCAAAAATATTCCCACTTAAAAATGTATATAAAATGTTTATGAAATGAGGGAGATTTAGAAGTTATTGTAGGAGCTGCCAAACGTATGTTGGAGCACCTCTGATGGTTTCCTTTGCGATTGCCATTTAAAATATGGAGACATGTTCTTGCTCCCTCCCTGGAAGGCCCCCCACTCCCCACCCCAGGCCCAGCTGCACACGCACACAAGAACCCACATATATATGCACGCACGCTCTGACCAAGGAATCCAGCAAAACACGGGCTGTTCTTTATAGGCTGAGGAGCTTGTTGTTTTAGTCTGTTGTTTTCATTTCGTTGCACCTGCACCCCTTGCCTAAGCCCCCCGCCACACTGCCCCTGCCTCGGCCAACAACACGGGGATGTGTGTTTCTGAATAAGCCATACATTATTCAATTTGGTTTCCTCAGGAATTTGGTAGGAAAACTCTGGATCCCAGTGAATTGAGCTTAATTGGATCCTTTAGGTCCTGAGCATGTTCCACCTGCCTTGGGTTTGTTCTCTGGGACTACCCAGTCCCCATCAGTCCCTTCCTCCCCACCCCCACCCAGGAGCTGTGTGCGTCTCTACTCTTAGCAGGAGCAGGTCAATGAGCTGGGTATGTGGGTGGTAAGAAGAGTCTGGGCTTCCCGACATTCTGGTGGCTACAAAGTGGGCGGAGAGGGTGGGTTCCAAGCTCCAGATTGATGAAGACCTACTCCATGTTTTTGATGTCCAGCCACTACAGAATCCTGTTTGCAAATGCCAAGTGACCTTGTCAATATGGTACAAATTATCAGTAGCAGCAGGGGGAATGTTGACTACTGCAATTTGGGCTTTGCAGGGATTACTGTGCTCTTGGTGCAATCCAGGGCCATTGGTGTTTTAAACTCAGTTTCCATTTGGTGGGTCTCTGAGTCATGCCAGAGATAGCACTGCAAAAACAAAGCAATGGCTTCTTCCTGGTGGGGGGACAAGCCACTCGAGAGTCAAAAGATTCAGGAGAAAATCATCCATGGTTGTCTTGCCTTAGTATGAAGGTAACTTTCCTTTCTTAGCCAGAGAACAGAGTGAAGGTCAAGCGATCAACATGGCTGGTTGAGCACGGAGAACTCACTGCTTTAGCTTCAGGTGGCATCATTCATTCCATTGTTAGATAACTGTAATGATCTGAAATATTTTCTGTTATGATTATATTGGATTCCTTGCCAGACCCATTTTTTTGGTAATTATATTAGTTATTTATGCATAACATATTATTCCAAAATTTAGCAGCTTAAAGACAGCAAACATTTATAATCCCAAGGAGTTCCTGAGGGTCAGGAATTCAGGAGCAGCTCAGCTGGTTGGTTCTGGCTCAGAGTATTTCATAAAGTTATAGTCAAGACTGTAGTTAGAGCTGCATCCTCTAAGTTTTTTTATTTTTTAAAAATGTGTTTATTGATTTCAGAGAGAGGAAGGAAGAGGGAGAGAGAGAGAGAGAGAGAGAGAGAGAGAGAAAGAATCATCATAGATCTGCCTCCTGCAGCCTCCTACTGGGAATTGAGCCCAAAACCTGGGCATGTGCACTGACTGGGAATAGAATTGTGACCTCCTGCTTCATGGGTCAATGCTCAACCACTGAGCCACACCAGCTGGACACATCTGAATTTTGACCAAGTGTTGGAAGGTCTGCATGCAAGATGGATCAGCCATGTGGTTGTTGGGAGAAGGCTTCAGTTCATCATTGGTTGTTGGCAGGAGTCCTCAGTTCCTTACCAGGAAGACCTCTCCATAGGACTGCTTGAGTGTTCTCATGGCATGGCAGCTGGCTTCCTCCAGAGCAAGTGATCCAAGAGAGAGAGCAAGGTGGCATCCACAGTGCCTTTTATGACTCAGTCTTGGAAGTCACACATTGTCACTTCTGCCACAGTCTCTTACTAAGAGACTAAGTCCAGCCAACATTCAAGGTGAGAGAAAATAGCCTCAACCTTTTGAAGGGAAGATTATAGAAGACTTTGTAGATGTATTTTAAAACTTCTACAGACATAATTCTCCTAAATGATACTATAGAAAATAAATATTTAATTATTGCAGTCATCCTCCAGATATTTGATTGCAGCTATCATATCTAACACCTCTGGCTAAATATCCTCAATTCCTTTGACTATTCCATGCATGACTTGGTATATATCCATTTACCATCCTTGTACAGTGTGCCAATGAAGCTAAAACAATGTACCTTGGATTGAGCATAAGAGTCAAAATATGAATGCAAAAGACTATGTAAGTTTTAGAGCTTATTAACCCATGCTTAGTACAGTGCCTGGAGCATAGTAGGTATTCCATTAATCATTGCTATTGACAGAATGAACAAATGAATGATTAGATAGATAGACTTATTTCTAGTAAAATACCTGGAGACTGCTGTTTGAGATCGTCCTGCATCTGAGTTATCATCTAAACTCTCTTCTACATTAACATTGTCCAAAAATCTAATCTACGAGATCGTCCTGCATCCTGAGTTATCATCTAAACTCTCTCTTCTACATTAACATTGTCCAAAAATCTAATCTAGGAGTTGTACATAGTAATTGATTAACTATTGCTTCTTCAGACTACCTATTTATTTCATCTGTATATATTTTTTCTCTGCCACCAGGGCTCCTGACTTCCTGTCTCTCCCTCTCACTGGGCTCTGTATGCAATCAGCTCTCCCCCAAATGGCAAACCGCCCATAACTAGCTTTTCCTAACTGCACTTAAATCTAAGCCATCCTCCACAGATGTGGCTCTCTCTCCTGGTAAAGACCTTTAGAAAGGGAGATTCCACTGCCTCCCACAGGCACCCATTTCCAGAGTCCACCCTCGGGAGGGCAGGGAGAAGAGTGGGAGAATGATGTATTGGCAGAATAACTGGGGTGGAAAGGATTTATTCTTGGCCTTTTTAGCGGGGACCAAAGTCTTTTTTGGGGATGAGTGGGTGGAGGGAGAAGTGGGAGTGGGGAGGATGAGTCTCAACTAAAGTCTTACCATCCAGCAGAGAGGGCCATTTTGAAAACCAGTGTGGAGAGTGGAGTTTTCTCACAGATGTCAGTGTCTGGGGCGAATTAGGATTGAGTGCATTTGGTTGAACTCAAAGACATCAATGGAAGGAATCTGAGTTTTCTGTGCTCAAGTCAGACTTGGTAAAATTCTGGTCTCAGTTTATTTTTATCTTGATCTACTTTATTATTGTTTAGAAAGATAATATGTGCTTTTTTTTTCATTGATCATCTTCTCCTAGTCCAAACTCTGAAGTTATAGCTTATGTTTCTTTCCATATTTATTTCTATGTGTGTATACACAACATACTTATACATTCACATAAATTTTTTTTAAAAAAATATATTTTGTATTGATTTCAGAGAGGAAGGGAGAGGAAGAGAGGGAATAGAAACATCAATGATGAGAGAGAATCATTGATTGGTTGCCTCCTGCATGCCCCATACTGGGGATTGAGCCCATAACCAATACATGTGCCCTGACCAGGAATAGAACCATGACCTCCTGGTTCATAGGTCAACACTCAATCACCAAGCCAGGTGGCCGGGCCATTCACAGAATTTTTAAAAATTACTTATAGCAGGCTGGGTCATAAAATACATTTTACTGTCTCACCCTCCTTCCCCTTCTTTCCCTCCTTCTTTTATTCTCAACCCACATGGATCTTTCCAGGTTAATATAAATGGCTCTTATTCTTTTTTTATTTTTTTTATTGATTTCAGAGAGGAAGGGAGAGGGAGAGAGAGATAGAAACATCAATGATGAGAGAGAATGATTGATCGGCTGCCTCCTGCTTGTCCCGTACTGGGGATCAATCCCACAACCCCGACATGTGCCCTGACCGGAAATCAAAAACAGGACCTTTCAGTCTGCAGGCCAACGCTCTATCCACTGAGCCAAACCAGCTAGGTGCTCTTATTCTATAATTGTACCGAGGTGCAGGATAATTTGTCCAACTCTTCCGCTATTTATGGACACTCAGCTTGTTTCCAGTTAGTTTTACCACAACCAGCAAGGCTGCAATAAGCTTCTTGAACAAATCTTCTTATCTAGTGGGGCTTTTCTCTCTATTGGATAGATTTCCCAAAGTGGGAAATCTTTGGTTTTACTTGGTAGCATGTTTTACATTATTTTATGCTGGTTAAATGTGTAATAAACAACGTACTGCCCTCTCTCACTTAAACCAACTCTCTAAGCTATTATTCTATTTGGTTCAGGCAGTAGCTGATTTCCCAAAGTGGCCATGTGGCTGAAGTAAAACCCAGGAAAATGCATCTATTCACTGTTTGGGTGGGAGTGTAAAGTAGGCTGATTTCTATGGGCCGAGTTTGAATGTTAGTCTATATGTGTTGGTGAGTATGTGTGTGTGTGTGTGTGTGTGTCTATGTGTTTTTTAAATGACTGAGCTTACATGCAGGAGTAACCATGTCTCAATATCACTCCATGTTAAATAAAATAAATGTATGGCAATACTGAGGTGTGATTTAGTAGAGATAGCATGGGATTGAAAGTCAGAAGACCTGGGTCTGAATTATCTAGTTCTCTACCTACTAGCTATATTCTCTAAGAGTTGAAACCTTCAGAAGAGAAATGGGCACCATCGCTATGCCAACTTTACAGGTTGTGAGAATGAAGAGAGAGGACACATTGTAAGCCCTGCAACTCTCTATATGTGGCTTAAATGTACTTAGTGCAAGCAAAACACTCCAGGGAAGATGTTGTTCATTTTAACAAACTAATAAACAGATAAAGTCTCCAGAGGCCACCAGGACCTTATGCTGGAGGGTCGACCAGAAACTCAGGAGGCCAGATCCTAATGATACCCAAAGACTAGAGAAGGGCTGGCTGGGTTGAGTGGAAGATATCAGAGTCTTGTACTCAAGAGTGTATTTTAAAACAGCCACACACACAAAGCTGCTCAAGCATTTTCTGCACTAGAGGACCCGGATGTCACCTGGCTGACCAGGAGCACTTTCTTCCAGAGAGCTGTTTGGTTTTGATATTGGGTGTCAAGGTTCTTTTTGATGGACCGAAGCTGTTGGCTGCAAGTCTTTGCTGAGGAGCCCATGGATGCTTCTCAGGTATTTTCTTCTTTCACGAAGGCCATCAGCTCAACGGTGTGCCTGGAACTGTCCTGGTTTAAAATGGAAAGTCCATGTCCCCAATCTTGGGCACATTGGATGGCCTTGCTCTCTCTCTGGGATGACTTGCTCTGGGAGAAGCCATCTGTCACACCGTGAGGACACTCAGCAGCCCTATGGAGCTATATGCCTGGTGAGGGACTGAGGCCTCCTATGTCTCAATCTTTATCCCTGGATGGCTACAACAGTTTAAAAAAAACGTAGGTCATGGTCATGAATGTTGCCCTCCATCCCTCCCTCCCTGGGGCTGATTCTTGATTCTTTAAGGCTGCACTTCTCAAACTTTGGTTTTATGGAATAAAACCATATTCTGTGAACTGAAAGGAGGGTATTTTTTTTCTAGTGAAATTGAATTGAAAACCGAATAAAATTTTCCCCATTAGCAGAAAAGAAGAAATTAAGATGGCAGTAGAATTATATATCAATTTCCAGTCCTTCATCAAAATATGACTTCTCACTTACCTCTTGTCACTTACCTACAGTCTTATGATTTAAAAAAAAATTCTTACCCAAGGATATGTTTATTGATTTTAGAGGGAAACGAAGGGAGAAAGAGAGAAAAACATTGATGTGAGAAACATTGATCAGTTGCCTCCCATATGCGCCCCAACTGGGGATCAAACCCACAACTTGGGTATGTGCCCTGATGAGTAATCCAACCCAGAACCTTTGTGGTGTACAGGATGATGCTCCCACCAACTGAGCCACCTGACCGGGGCATGATTTTTAAATATATAATAAAATGATATTTTAATTAAAAATTTATGCATGAATATCTTGGTATATCATAAAAAGCTGTGACTTCCAATGGGCTTCATGGTGTAGAGTAAACCTTAGGGACATTGTAAAAAGGATGCTCTTGATGGCATGTTAGATAGGGACCCTTCAGAAAATTATAGAAAGAGGGACTCATGTGTCCCAGTTTCCAAGGGACCCTGGTAAGCCAGTGTCCCAGGGTCTGTCCAGTGAGTGCCCACTCTTACTATCAAAAGTCTTTTAGTTTGAATGATAAATTATATTTTCATTATGGTTATGGGGAATCTGGTAAGAGAGATTTCATTTTTTTGCTAAAATTTGCTAGATCATGCAAGGCATTGATTTGACCAATTTTCTCCTTTAACCTTATGGCCATCAGTAGTTGCTATTAGAGATAAAGAACCCAAGTCCCAGAAAGATTAAATAAAATTTCCCACATTCTGAAAGCTACTAAGTGGCAGAGTCAGGATTAGAACCTGTGTCTGGCAAGCGCCAGAGCCCGTGCGCTTGGCCGACAGGTAACTCATCTTCATCCTTCTGTATTAGCAAGTGGTCTGAGAGGTTGAACTTGAGTCCCAGCTGCCTAAAATCCTCAAGAATTCCAAGGAAGCAGACGTAGCCTCAAGTGGCCAGCAGGGCTTCCTTCTGGGGAAGCTGTGTTGCTTGGGTAGGAAAAATGAGGTGTCTGTACTCATCTGAGTATTTCAGGTAACCCCAAGGGAGGCCCTGTCTGTCCCTCATTAGTAGAGCTGCCTGTTTACAGGCTTGTCGAGATTTCTTTCCAATTAAAGTATAACGAATTCACTAAGCCTTCGTCCCACATCACCCTGCCAGTTGGGTGTTTGGGGGTAGATAGACTGAAGTGTGAGTCCAGCAGCCTGCCCTGGGGTGAGAAGAGAAAAGAGCAGATCTGTGTGCGTCCTAGCAGCCGGCAGCTCTCCCTCTGCTGTGGCCTGTTCTGGGACTGTGGGCCAAAGGAGCCTTGGAATTGCTTAGACCTGCCTCTGTGCCTCTAGCTGTCCGGGTAAAAACATCACCTCTCTGGAGGCCTGTGCTGGAGCACAAACCCACGTATTGTCTGGCCCCTGGCAGGCTGGTCTGTGGAGGGGACACTCTAAGAGCTCTATTTTAATCTTTTGGAGCTGGGCCAGGGTAGGAATTCAGCTGCCAGCACCAGGCTCCCCACCCCCATGCTCTCACCCCAGCTCCCGTACCGCTACCCCCCCTCCTGGTTTCATTTGCTCTGACCTCCCATCATGAGAGGTGCTGGTGTTCTTTTTTTCTCCCTTTCTCTTTTTTAAACTACCAGGGCTCTTTCATTGATTTGACCTCCCAAAGTGAGGCAGACCAGGGCTCCTCAGTGGGCTACTTGGGGCTCAGAGCTGGCATGAGGCCAACCCTTGAATCCCTGAGTTTTACCTCCAGATGTGTGTGCCTCTGTGCTTGTGTGGATGGGTGTGTTTGTGTTGTGTGTGTGAGTGTGAGTGTGTGTGTGTGTGTGTGTGTGTGTGTGTGTGTGTGTGGTGGGGGGGGGGAGAACTGAGCGTTGGTGCATGTATGTGTGTTTTTTGTATCTCTATGACTTTTCTCTCCCATGTGAAGAAAATGATAGGGTCGGAAAATTGAAGGGATAGAAGCGAAAGGAAAGGGTGGCTGGAGTCCACACACCTCCCCTGTTCCCTCTGCCAACAATACTCTCCAGCCCCAGTCAGATCATTTCCGTTGTCTCCCCTAATGGGTCTTCCTATGTGTCCCCTGAGTCACGGGTTTGTTTCTCTGGGTAAGGATGAGTCTTGTAGAAGGACCACATGGTAGAGTGGGCATGGGACTCCTTGAATTCCAATCCTAGCTTTGCCACTAGCTGTATGATATCGGGCATGTGATTTCCCTTCCTTTGAGCCTCAGTTTCCCAGCCTGCAAAAGGTGGATGATAATGTTACCAACTTGCACAGAAAGTAGAAAGTAGAAGATTAAATGGCACTCAAAAATGACTCACAATGTTAGCTCCTTTCCTGCCTACCTATCCTTTCCTGGGAACAAGCCCTAAGGCAGCTGGCGGGCTTGGTCTCTGAAGAAGAAGCCCCCACTGGGAAGGAGGGGTCACGTTCTTCCTGAAGGGGGGGCAGGGGTCAGAGGGCGTGGAGCTCTGTCTCCCACCCGGAACCTCCCATCTTCTCTCACCCCCATCCTTCTGGCCTCTGCCAATGATGTGCATTTTCCTCTCTGCACCAGCCTCCCAAACTGACTCATTACCTCGACAGGGTAGCAACTTCCAAAACAAAACTTTTTCAACCAAGGAAAATATAACTATGGGGAGGAAAACATTTCAATATCAGGCCTCCTGGGACCCGAGCAAATGTGCTGAACGTTTGTCAGAGAATGATGCTGTCCTGACTTCAGGGACTTCGCTGAGGGTAGAAGGAGAACAATGACCGGCTCTTGGCTCCAGCCAAGCCAAAATGGCCCAAGTGAGGTCCAAGGTGGTGCTCACGTTGCCCCAGACTTGGAAGAATCAACGTGTGTCCAACATTGTGCTTCAAAGTAGGTCCCCCATACATAGGGGAGGGGCGTGCTCTGTCCCATGCCAACCTCTCATCTTTTCTTCCACCCCAGAGGAGATGCCCATTGCAGGCTTGCTGTCTGGCAAAGGGCCTGCTTGCTTCCCTCCTGGGCTCTTGGAAATGGACAATGCAGCACATTCCACACTTAATTATAGTGCCCCCCAGAGTTGTGCAGTGCTTTGACCTTTTGCAGGACAGTCCAGGGAAGGGATCTTAAGGTAGTAATTGGGCAGGATCTAAGAGCACAGCTGGTGGGTGCCTGTTCTGTCAATCATTGCACTAAGTTATAGGCCACAGAAGGCACTGGTATTAGATATAGGCTAGAGGAAGTCAGGCACCAGGTGTACACTCAACTAGATCAGATGTTCTAAATCAAAAGCAACTGCCTATTTTCCCCTCCATCATCTTCCCAATACATTTCACAACTCCTGGCACAAATACTTGTTAAGTAGTGCCCCCTAGAGTTGTGCAATGTTTTGACCCTTTCCAGGATACTCCAGGGAGGGGATCTCAGGATAGTGATTGGGCAGGATCTAAGAGAACAGCTGGTGAGAGATGCCAATAGCAAGTCAGGAAAGGTCCAAGGGATAGTCCAGATCTCATTCATTCACTGTGATTCCACCATGGCCTAGATACCCATGGACTAGGGAACTGAAATAAATGGAACTGTTTTCTGAGAGAGACTGGTGGAGGGTGAAGCAGAAGGAGGGATTTTTGGGGGGGGGCGGGTACAGAATATTGGGAAGGGATGCTGAACATGGATTGGTCAGTTACTTTTCTTCTCCATTCTCTTTTAGCTGCTATGGGCTCAATGTCATCTCCTACTTATCTTCCACCACCTACCTTCTCCACTGAGAGCAATGACAGCACAAAACATCTCCATAACACAGAAATGCTTAGAAGAATCCTGCCTCCTCCAATAGGTACTCAGTGTCTGAGTATTTTAGATTCGTGGAATTTCAAAGCTGAAAAAGATCCTACACATTTGATGAAGTGTCTTTATCTGGAAGCTCAGAGAGGAAAAGTGTCTCTTTTGCGGATTCAGAGTGCCTGTCCCTGCGCTAGAACACCAGCCTCATGGGAAAGTGTCCATGTGCTTTGTTGTCTTGTTTGGCCTCATTTACGGGCATTAGCTGTGGGGTATAAGCGTCCCTTCATGTCTGTCTATGCAGGTGTCTGTTCCAGAGAAAGAGCTTTCAGTGGCCAATTCAGGCAATGCTTTTTCGTTCTCATAGGACCTAAGTCAATGGCACAAGACACCCTGGAAAGTCAGGAGTCCTGGGCCCTAGAACTCACTTTCCTAAGCCTCTAGCTCCTTATTTTAAAAACAGAGATACAACTTCTTGTTCTGAGTAAAGTGCTGTTTATCAAGTTTAAATAGGGTGGTGCTTGTGAAAGGGTTTTATAAACATACTAGTAGCCCTGTGCACGAATCTGTGCACGAGTATCTAGCTGCCGCTTGCCTCAGCTGGCCAGCCCGCTCCCCCCCCCGCCCCCTCTGCCACTCGTAGCTTGCTGCCCCGCCTTCCTGTAGCTCTCCGCCACTTTTAGATCAGCTGTGACATTATGGTGTCCTGGCTAATTTGCATATTCCTCTATTATTATATTAGATAGGAAATTGCAGTTACCAAAAGCATGGTGAAAATGATGTGTACAAAAGTGGCCTTCTTGGGCATTGGGGCCAGACGTTGGTAGGTTCCATACTCAGAGGATGTAGCAGGGATAGATGATCTGCATATCAATCTCCATGGTGCCCAACCAGGGGGTATGGTTTTAGGACTCTCAGATAACTGTTGGCTGTCTGGAAGTGCATCCTGCACCATAAGAAAGAGCAGGTTTCTCCATAGGCCCTTTGCTTCCTTCTGGGGGTGGATCTTAATCAACACATTCTGGTGTGTGGGTGGGTGGGGGAACTTTTCAGGAAGTCCTAAAAGAAGTACTTCCAGGCACACAGAAGGGACAAACTGAGCTCCATCTGAGCTATTTAGAGACCCTTGTGCTGGCAGGCATTTGGAAAGGCCTTTGAGTCCATTTCTTTATGGAGAAGGTAAGCAATTTATGGGAGTTAATCTGACTTTAAGTGATCTCTTCATCAGTTTATCACTCACTTAACAGTTATCTGTGCCAGGAGCTATGAAATGTGTTGGGAAGATGATGGCCAAATAAACCTAGGGGGTTGCTTTTGACTTAGAGCAGCGGTTCTCAACCTGTGGGTCGCGACCCCTTTGGGGGTCGAACAACCCTTTCACAGGGGTCGCCTAAGACCATCGGAAAACACATATATAATTACATATTGTTTTTGTGATTAATCACTATGCTTTAATTATGTTCAATTTGTAACAATGAAAATACATCCTGCATATCAGATATTTACATTATGATTCATAACAGTAGCAAAATTACAGTTATGAAGTAGCAACGAAAATAATTTTATGGTTGGGGTCACCACAATATGAGGAACTGTATTAAAGGGTCGCGGCATTAGGAAGGTTGAGAACCACTGACTTAGAGCATCTGATCTAGTTTAGTGCACACCTGACTTCCTCTAGCCCAGGGGTGGGCAAACTTTTTGACTCGAGGGCCACAATGGGTTCTTAAACTGGACTGGGGGCCGGAACAAAAGCATGAATGGTGTGTTTGTGTGAACTAATATAAATTCAAAGTAAACATCATTACATAAAAGGGTACGGTCT
>NW_005364711.1:1203900-1212250 GCF_000412655.1 Myotis brandtii
TCTTTGGTCCCTTCAGTGTGGCTCTTCCACAAAATACCACGTGTGGGCGTGCACGTACAGTGTGATTGAAACTTTGTGGCCCATGCGCAGAAGTCGGTATTTTGTGGAAGAGCCACACTGAAGGGGGCAAAGAGCCGCATGTGGCTGGCGAGCCGTGGTTTGCCGAGCCGCAGTTTGCTGACCACTGCTCTAGCCTGATATCTAATACTAGTCCCTTCTGTGGCCTATAGCTTAATGCAATGATTGACAGAATGGGCATTACGACAGAACAAGCATTATTATTATTGACAGAACAAGGCACATTATGCAGATTTGAGAATACCATATGCTACCTGGAGAGAAAATATGTATTCACATTCAAGAAATCATTGCAAAGATCTAAATTACTTGGTGGATAATATTGGGCAAGAGAATTTCTTTGAGATTTTTTTTTCCCCCTGCCTGATACCATAAATTGGTAAGAAATTCCTGGTTTAAACTTGCTTAATTCCCTAACATTATTATTATTAATATTAATATTAATATTATAATAAAGAAGAAATTAGTTTTCATTGGCATATTGAAATACTGGGTATTTGCTCAGCATACCTTGTCAAGGGCCAAGCATTCAATACAGGTATACTTTTTATTTAGCAGTTTGAATTTGAAAGGCCTCCTCTTGCTCTATACCCCATTCTGTCCCTCCCCCAAAACCTCCCCAGGAGTATTCATAGAGGAAAGGGGATATTAAAGAGCAATGCCATCTGTTTGGTTTGAAAAAGAAGGTAAACTTTTATTTAAAGACAGAGTTAGGAAAAGAAAGTAATGGTTTACTTAGAAAGATGACAATTTACGTAAGGAAAACAGCACATTGGGCCAGGACAACAAAACAGCCCTCAGAGGCTGTCAGGAAAACTGACCACAAACATGCCAATACAGAGTTGGATTGTGTACGTGTGTGTATTTAAAAGAATTCTGTAAAACAGCATAAGACAAATACATGGTCTAGAGCAGCATATTTCCTGTCCTTGGGAATTCAGGAGAACCTTTGTGCAGGTTCTTGGGATTGAAGTCATCGCTTTGTAGTGGTCTCAAACACAGAAGAAATCTCAGTTCTCAGCCAGAGGGAGCAAGGGTCAGGGGGAGCTTTGTGGGTGTGGAAATAAAGGGATAAATAGAGATAGGACGGCACATGCAGAAATGCACTGAAGACATTTAAACATGCACGCAGTGGAGGAAGGAGCAAGGTGGAGAGGGCCAAGCTCCCTCTGAGTGCAACTTGGTGAGAGTGTTTGCCATTGCAGCCTGCTGCTATATTTTCAATACTTGGTAAGAACCAATTATGCAAGAGAAATAACCCAAATGCTGTTGACTAATCAAGGGCCAACCAGACAGACTTTTCTGATAGTTGTTAAAACAGTGCCCCAAATAATAACTCTTCCAAAGTATCAGTGAGAAGATTTTAAAAGCTCAGGCTAAAAAAATGTTTGTCTTATTGAGACTTGGAAAAACAATCAGTTAAGCCAAGTACTGACAATTCTATTAGTTTATTATTTAATTGACATTTCTCCACACTGAAGACAAAGGGCTTGGAAATTGTCCTTTAAGCAGCAAAAGATTCTATGAAGAATCAATAATATTATTGACTTCTTCACCCTTGAATTAGATTTTAACAACATCAGGTTAGAACATAAAGTACATTAGTATTACTTAATGCTTAGGAAACAAAGTCATCCCCTCTAATAGCTAAGATTTCTTCTGCTGACAATTTTTCTTTCAAATACAATTAGGCAGGTAAGAAATTATCAAAAATACTTGCCATTAGAAAAATTATCTTAATTCTTGTTAACCTCTGACCTCTTGTTATAAATTGGTATGTTGGAGAGGCATGCATTTTTCCAGTATTGTTTTTCATTGAGGTTACTGGCCATTTACAATATCCTTTTAAAATTTCCAAATAGTTTGTAAAAGTACATACTATAAAATATTATTGTTTCAAGATCAAAAGTCACATTTAACACATAGTACATCATGATCCATCTGTACATTTACAGAGGTTTAAAGCACACAAAATTGTGCAGATAACATACTGAAGTCTAAACTTTTACATACACTTCGTTGCATTCATAGCAACAAGATACAATAGATTCTGAATACCAATAATCAGCCAAATTACTATGTACACATTAGGCAGGAAGCAATTAAACACTGCCTAATAGAATGTCACTTAAATTACTTTTTCTATGAAACACCCCTTCCCCACTACACACACACGCGCGCGGACACACACACATACACACACACACACACACATAGACTTCTTTAATTCTTTTTCCATCACAAACATTACACTGATGCTTGTGACCACATACAGAGGAAACCCTCAAACATCTGGTTTGTTACAGGGCAAGAAGTAACACAGCAACTCAGAGTGACTTAACACAATAATTTTCCAAACTTGGTTTTTCTAAATCAGCTACTGGATGGTGGTTGCTGTGGAAGCATATTTAGACTTTCATGTCATGGACTGAAGGAAGAGGAGCAAAGAGCATTAACTAATAGCTTTATAACATTTGTCACTAAGTTAAATATTGGCTTTTGCTAAAATGAAAAAATGTATATATCTGGAGGGGAAAGACCCTAAGGTAATATTTAAAACAACAACAAGCCTCCTACTTCCTTTATCAAAACAGCATATTTTCACAGTCTACTTTATATGACTGTTAAATAAAACCAACTATCCTTTTGATTAACCATTTTAAAAATTCATTATTAATGGAAATAAAAGAAATAATTGAAAAAACTCCCAAATATAACTACTGTGTGCAGATGTAGTGGAAAAACCAGAGACCTGAAATATGGCAAAATCAGTGCTTCATAAACAGTCAATGGATTTTTCTAAAAATACTTTTTGCTAATGGCAAAGTTCAACACCTCAGAAAAACTCTGAATTAAGATCTCAGAATAAGTTTCCAAACTGTACAACATAGTTTCAAATACACTACCCTTGTTGTTTGTAAGGCCGCACTGAAGTTTAGCTTAACAGTCATGAGCCATGTGTTTGAACATCTTAGGAGAGGTGACCCACAAAGAAACAAGTTTTTTCCTTGTTCACCCTGCTACCTGCAAAGAGGTATCACTGTTTTCTGGATAGCTCCCTTAAAGGTATCACCAGGAAAAATAATTCAGATTTGCTTTATTGAATCATCTGAAAAAATATTTATAAAGTGAAAAGGTTGCACTTTCAATTCTCTGAGAGTGTTCTCTTGTTAATCTATAACTACCCTCTCTAATGAGTATGTTATCCTGTATAATAAAAGGTTAATATGCAAATTGACTGAAGGGTGGAACAACTGCTCGCTATGACACACACTGACCACCAGGGGCAGACACTCAATGCAGGAGCTGCCCCCTGGTGGTCAGTGTGCTCCCACAGGGGGAGCACTGCTCAGCCAGAAGCCAGGCTCATGGCTGGTGAGCACAGCGGTGGTGGCAGGAGCCTCTCCCACCTCCATGGTAGTCAGACATCCCCCAAGGGCTCCCAGACTGTGAGAGGGTGCAGGCTAGGCTGAGGGAGCCCCCCTGAGTGCACAAATTTCATGCACTGGGCCTCTAGTATTTCAATAAACAAATATACCAAAAGATGCGTACTCCCTGTTGTAGCTCTGCTATACAAAGTTGAGAGAGCTGTAGAATCATAGCATCATCTTTCTAACAAGTGTCAATTTTAAGAAGCCAGTGAATTCTGTATGTTGTTGACATAACTACAGATCTTGAGTTGATAGTTCTCCAAGAGAAAGTGAGTATATCTTGGGTGGAGTATGAAGAACAAGAGGAGGCCAAGGAATAGGGATTTTCCGGTATGCCTCCTTGTATAAAACTGTCTTCAAATGAAGAGTTCAACCCTTACCGGGGCGCACATTCATGAGGCAGGATAACAATGAATGAGAGGCCAGTCCTCTTTCCACTTGTCTGGCATGATCTCCTGGCAAGGATGGGGTAGGTGTTTGCCAGGTGGCTCCCAGACAAGGTCTTTTTAGGGGAGTACAACAAGGCTTCAGTCATTGCTTTCCATAAAGTGCTTTGGGATCCTTTAGGAATGGGGGCTGGAGGAATATTATTACTAATTGGCTTCAACTTTCAAACCAACTGGAGCCATTTTCTACAGAGTAATTATTGCTTTGAGCATCAGTGAATGTTCTTAAAACGAAATGGGTCTCTTCTTTAAGTACCCACTTCTTAAAATACTCATTTCCTAGAGTGAACATTTTAAATTACTGTCTCCCAGATATCCTCACCAATTAAGAGGATGTGATAGCCTTTTAAATGGTTGCAAGCATACACATCAAAGACTTTCACTTTCCAGGCTGTTATCCTTATGATTAGACAGTGAGAGTGAAATCAAAGATGTCTGGCCCAACATGTGCTATGTCAGCCAGGCTGAGGGGACAGGCTCCTGCCTCTTCTAAGACATTGGTGAGATGTTTGGTGATGACGTCTACACTCATATCAGACTGTGAGCTCCTTGTAGCCTGGGAATGCATTTTATAGTTGATTCTTTTGTTCTCCGTAGGACTTAGAATAGAGAGCGATGTGTGGGAGGGGCTCGGTCAATGATTTTTGAGGATTTTCACAAATGATGAGAGCTGGCTAATACTGGTGAGAATTAAGCATGTTAGGAAAACCATGGAAAAGAAGATCTGGGATAGGAAAGTTTCCTCCAGAGGCTCCCAGGTTGGACTTAAAAAGAATGAAAGTCAAACATCCATCATATCCCAAACCAAACCAAACCAAACCAAACCAAAACAAAACAAACAAAAACAAACAAAAAAATCATCATACATTGTAAAGTTCCCATAATGAGAAGACTGGCCAAGTGAATAAAGGACTGTGAATTAAAGAACACAATATTCACTCACAAGAATGAATTAAGTTAAACTAAGTTCACAAGGTTCGGGTGGAGGAAAGCTATTGGAACAAATAGCTAATTACTGAGGATATACCACCCACTTTTATATAGGAATAGTGCTAGGAAAATGCATTTTCAAGTTGATTAAGCAAGCCCATTTAAACCTAATGTGCATTATTCATTTCACGGGTGTGCATTTATTTTTCTCATAGAAGGTGAAGAAATAACCCCGTGTCCTCACTATAAATTAGTGCATTTGGATTTAATGCAATTTCACTTCATGAGTCATGATTTGTTCCAGTATGCCAGAGCTTGCTGACCAATTGAGGGGTCCCCGGAGGGGTCAGTCTCTGCTCTTGGTGCCTGTCAAATGCCTTCCTTCTAATTCACAGTCACAAACTTCCTTCCATGCCACCAGACAGGTCATGATCAGAGAATTATTTGGTTTCTTAGTTCTTGACAATTCCAGCATCTCATCTCACCCTTGTTGAACATATATAATCTATCTTATAATTAGCAATAAATAAACAATGATGCAGGTGACCCTCATTTTTTTTGTTCTTAAATAGGAATCAAATGGTATGTAATTTTAAATGATATTTCTCCTAAATTTGCATTTTAATTAATTAGCTTAGATGTTTATTATATGAAATTTGAATTTCCTGGCGACAAGGAGCTCTGTGATATTGAAAACCTATTAGATAACAGGTTGAGAAAAAACGTTGAGTTTGGAATTAGAAGTAGATAGATGATTGGAAAACCAGATAAGTAGCCTATAGACAAGAGTTGGTCTGTGCCAATTCCCAATGGGAGAGCCTGCTATAAAGAGGATGGTTCTGGGTTCTGAACCTAACTCTGAGACTAAACTAGCTTTTGACTTTGAATAAGTCACTTATCCAGTCTGGGTCTTAATTGCATCATCTGTAAATGCAAGGACTTAAGACTAATTTTATGGTTCCTTCTAGCTCTAACACTCCATACACATAGAATTCACTCAGAAAGAAGAAAACTGCCCTTTAAAATTCTCCCAGGCATGGAAAGGGAGTTGCAATGATTCCGATCAGATTCTTTGGGAGGCTGATTGAGTATACAATCTCTTAAAAAAAATAAAGACTGAGCTCTGGGCTTTAGTTTTCTAATGACCATAGGCCATGGGCCAAATCTGTACCTTTGCACCAGGGTAATTATTTATGTTTAAATCAAATGTTTCAAAAATGGAAGGGACCGGAATAACATTGTGAACAGGGGACTTTGTATGACTTCCCATGAGGACAGATGGTAGAACTGTGAGGAGTAGGGCCATAAAGAGCAATATTTAACCAAAATGCCTATGAAGCGGAAAAGGACCATTTAGAATATCAGTGAACTGAATGGGTCTTGACTCCAGGACATGAGGGAAGGCTCCTCATGCCTTTTTGAACATGCAGTGTGATTTCTCTTTGATTTGGGCTTCTCTTTTGTGAGAAACGCAGGTGGGAGGCAATGAGACCAAACCAGGATTTTCAGGTGTCTTTGAGCACAGCCTTGGAGCCACTGGCAGGGTCTTCCAAGGAAAGCTTTTCCCCGAGGCCAATGGACCAGCTGATGTCAGGATAAAACTGACTTTGGAAAGGGTGGATTAAAAAGAGAAGGCAGCAACCCAAGCCCTGGACAATCTGTCCTGTGACTTGTGATGTGGGGGTGAGTAGATGTGTCTGTGTGGTTGTAAGGATTGCATCATTGCCTGGCTATAAATGCAGGGCATTTTCTCATTCAATGACAATTCCATCACCTAAGAAATCCGGAGCAGATCCATGATCATTTTCAGGAACACAGCCCCCATGGACATAATTATTTTAGGTTTGTAAAGATAATACATTTTTGCTCATGTCTTTCTCCCGTCTCTTATCTTGACTATAATCCAGGCTTTCACTTAACTCAGCCCTCTTCTTGCCCCCGGGAATAATATGCAGCCCCTTTTCATGCTTGAATGGGAGCTGAGTGTGCAGGAAGGGCTGCTTCCTGCCTTACTCCATCTTTGGAAGACAGAGCTAGAAGAGAACCATCCTCTACTTTTGTTTCTGGTGGTTTCCACACAGCACTAAGTGAAGAAAAGACCTGTCCAAGGCTTCCCTAAGCAGATCAGTGCTGACAGGGAACCCAGGACAAGTCCACTTGACCCTCTGCCCTAGAGGTACAACCTGGGCTCCTTTTCCCCAAACTCCTTTAAAGGTTTGGAATGGAGAAAAAAACAATGCTCATCTTATTTTCATCTACAGAACTCCTCCTATCAATCACAAATTCGGGAAAAAGCCCTAAACCCAGTGTTCAGATGACAAAGCCAGCTGCAGAACTGGGGGTGGCTCCTTGGGCTGCCCTACCTTAGTCACAGGTGCCACCAAAAAGCAGGCATGTTTGAACTGTTACATTCAGGACTCTATCTTCATACAAAAGCTCCTCTATGCCTTTTGTAGGCTGCACTGGGAATGACACTGGCAACTCTTGCCTTTACCCCAACTCTTACTCTTAAATAAAAAAAAAAGGAGGGGGGGGAGCTTGAACCTGTAACCTTTGGATTTTTTTTTTTTTTTAACATTGGAACCGTTTGAAAATGGGTGGGGACATGGTGGGGGCAGGCTGGGCCATAGAAAATGCAGGGACTTGCTGTGGAGTGATGCACAGCCGATGGCGGCCTCCCTAAAGCATGCTGCTGAGTATTTCTGACACCTGGGAGGTGGTCGGAGCCTCCGGGCTCCTCTCTGGGCGGGTGGGGCTGGGCAGGCGGGAGTGGCCCCCAGGAGGTGGCCTCAAGCTGGCCCAGGACTTTGCGTCCATGTCCACCAGGGCCTCGGGGTAGGGCTCCACGTAGATGCGGTGCAGGGAAGGCCTCGAGTCCTGGAGGAGGCTCTGCCGCCCCTCAGGGAGGCTCGCGGCGTGGGTCAGAGCCAGGCCCCGGCCCCCACTTCTCTTCCTCTGCATCGAGGCCACTGCTCGTTCCTCACCCACACTCCTGCCTCAGCCTCCACGGCCCATGTGCATCATCCTCCACACACCGCGCCAATGGTCTTTTTAAAAAGGCTAAGCTGGATCTTGGCGTGGTTCTTGGGCCCGAAGCCCGTGAGGGTCAGGCCGTGGAGGAACTCGGCACACGCGTGGTCGGGGTCTGGGCCCGGACCCTGGCCCTGGGGGTCCTGGCCCGACCCCGTTGAAGACTTCACGTCGTGCACCTGCAGGACGTCGGGGGCACTGCCGCTCAGGCCACTGAGCGCCTGCTGCGCGATGTCGTTCGAGGACAGGTACACCAGGTCCAGGTCTCGGGGGCTCAGGGCGTCGCTGGAGTCGTAGTCACTGTCGGTGGGGAGGAAGACTTCCGAGCAGCCTTCTTCATCCGAGCAGGGCTGGGAATCTGCTGAGGTTAGGAGAGAGAACAGTTCTTGGCGGGGGGTGCTTCGTGGGCATGGAGTCCATGGACTGCAAGTGACA
>NW_005364711.1:1212475-1219206 GCF_000412655.1 Myotis brandtii
AGGGCCCTGTGCTTCCTTGAATGGTTTGCTCTCACCTCTTGAAACTATTAAGCCATTTTCATTTGGCGTAGGGCTCTCTGTAAGAGGTGTAGTGGGTCCTGTACTTAGCGCGCAGCGGTTCTCAACCTGTGGGTCGCGACCCCTTTGGCGGTCGAACGACCCTTTCACAGGGGTCGCCTAAGACCATCCTGCATATCAGATATTTACATTACGACTCATAACAGTAGCAACATTACAGTTATGAAGTAGCAACGAAAATAATTTTATGGTTGGGTCACAACATGAGGAACTGTATTTAAAGGGCCAGAAGCTGGAGAACCACTGGGCCTTAAGGGGAAGGAAGGGGAGGAATTCCAACAGGTTCACCTGGACAGCGTCAGGGGGAGAACTCGTCCTCATTCCCCACAGACGATTTTATTACTCCTTGGGCCCTTGGGCATGTGTAGAGAGGATGACACAGATGGATGTTACTCCTTTGTCATTACCTATCCTTCAGATATAAGGTGTTTTTTTTGTTGTTGTTGTTTTCCCCCCAAGAACTTAAAAGGGGGAAAGGAAGACAAAGGAGGCAGTACAGTGGCTGAAGTCCGAAAAACCTGGTTTCAAATCCTAGCCTTCCTCCTCCACCTGTGATCTTGGGGCAGTTACTTAGCTTCTTTGAGCGTCAGTTTTCTTATCTATAACATGGGGATGATAATAGAACTTACTAAGGGTGACTGTAAAAAGTAAATTGATTATGTGTGTAAACACCACGTTGTAAGGCGTTTAAAAGGGGGAAAAAGGTAAGGCCAAAACAAAACAAAAAACAAGTAAAATCAGAGACAAAAACAAACCTTGAAGTGCATGCTATGATGACCATAAGGGAGCCACAAGTTTAATTCTATAGGCAATTGTCATTGAATGCACCAGTTATTTATATGCTTTCCCCCAATCAGATTGTATATTTCTGTAGGGCAAGGACTGTCTTAACATCCTTTGAATTTCCCACAGAACTCAGCCTATAATAGGTACTTGATAAATATATGCTAATTTTGAAAACATGCAAGTGCTCTTAAAAGGAAGAACTCTCTAATCTACAAATCTGAGACAATCCCATAAGATTTAAAAATGGACTTTAGTAAATTTTTAAAAAATATATTTTTTTATTGATTTCAGAGAGGAAGGGAGAGAGAGATAGAATCATCAATGATGAGAGAGAATCATTGATCGGCTGCCTCTGATCCAGGCAATCCATGCAAATAAGATCCATGCAAAGAACTGGTAATTGACTTTAGTTGAACTTCTCTATTTATCTGATCACTGTGTCTGTTCAGCTGTCCACAGGTATTCTTTTGTGTCTATAATAGTAATAACAAGAACTGTGAGCCAGTCATTACGCTAACTGTTCTAGGCACTTTATCTTATTTAATGCTTACAACTATTCCTGTTTCACAGGTAAGAATACTGAGCCTTAGGCTTATTAAATTTTCTAATTCATATAGTTGATTAAATGACAGAATAGGAACCCACATACAGATTTGTCTCCCTCCAAAGAGCTGCTATACTGCCATTTGCCTTAGCATTTGCAGGGCTTTCCGTGGAAGCTTCCTGAGGACTTGGATTTGGCTCATCTAACCCACTTTGTTCAGTTATATTAAGTTCATAGTAAGGGCGTCTTGACACTGCTGCTGCTAGCGAATCATTAGGTCTTATATTAGTTTCCTGTGGCTGCTGTAACAAATAATCACACACCAGGTGGCTTAAGACCATAGAAATTTATTCTCCCACAGCTCTGGAAGCCAGAAGGCTGAAATCACAGGCCCTCAGCGCTACACCTTGGAAGCTGTAGGGGAGAACTTTCTTGCCTCCTCCAGGTTCTGGTGGCATTCCTTGTGGCTGCATCACTCCAATCTCTGCATCTATCTTCATGTAGACTCTCTTTTTTTTCTTACGAGGACACTCATCATTGGATTTAGGGTCTACCTGGATAATCCAGGTTGATCTCATTTTAAGATCCTTAATTACACCTTCAAAGACTGTTTTTCCAAATAAGGTCACATTCACAGGTTCTGAGGGTTAGCACAGGAACATAGCTTTTTGGGGCCTACCATTCAACCCACTAGAAGTCTGTTAAGGAAAATGACTATAAAAAGAAAAAAAAATGACTATAACTAGGAGCTAATGCTGAGGAGTTTGTGACACATTTTTCCCATTTCCAGCCCACACTCAGGTTAAACACTCTGAAAGGAGTTTGCACTTTGACCTCTCAACCTACAAATAGTGAACATTATTGTTTGCAGGAGACTAAGGAGTATATGAAGGTGTGCGTTTAAGGGCTGACATTCTAATATTGCAACAGATCATCATGTTTTAAGACTTAGTCTCTCAGGAAGATCCTGTGCTGATTTCCCCAGGTGGAGTTGATTGCTCATTTCTCTTGGCTTTTATAGCATTTTATTTATATCTCTGTTACTGCATTTATCAAGGTTTATTATAAATTATTCATTAGCGTATTTATCTACCTCAGTGAATTATGAACTCTAGAGAGCATGCCTGTGTCTTATTCATCTCTGCTTAGCAAATGTTAAAGAAGTCAGTCAGTGAAGGAATAGACTAAAGAAGGAGTCAAGCCAAGGGAAATGTAGGATCTTCTGTATTTCCCAGATCAGTGGTCGGCAAACTGCGGCTCGCGAGCCACATGCATCTCTTTGGCCCCTTGAGTGTGGCTCTTCCACAAAATACCGACTTCTGCCCATGGGCCACAAAGTTTCAATCGCGTGCCCGCATGTGGTATTTTGTGGAAGAGCCACACTCAAGGGGCCAAAGAGCCGCATGTGGCTCGCAAGCCACAGTTTTCCGACCACGGTCTCAGATCATCTAATCTGAACTTGGACATGTGAGCAGGCTATGAGGACCTCTTAACTAGACTGTGACTGAATCATCATTGTATTATTAGCTTCTTGTGCTGTATTTGGTACATTCAAAGCTCTCAGTAAAATATGTTGTGTTGAATTGAAACTGAAACCAATATTGAAATCTGGGAGCATAAAGAGTGGTAAAATTTGACTGCCTCTTAAAAAAAATACTGTAAGCGGCCCAAAAAGACCTAAGTTACTTAATTTGCCATAGAAATTTCTGAAAACAGTCACCCAAATCATTTTGTTTTATATTTGACTTGGTGAGTCAGCCCAGTTATAGCAGAAAGAGCAATTGTCTTTAAATTAGATAAACCTGGGCCAAAGTCCTGTCTTACACTTTGCTGTGTATATGATCTTGAGCAAATCACTTAGCCCCTCTGAACCTTTCTTCATCTGTAGCCTGTAGGTAATTATGTTGCCTACCTTCCATAGGTGCTATGAGGATTAAATTAGTTTGTTAAAAATACTTAAAGTGCTTTACAAACAGAAGGTATCAATATTATTGAGACCCTTTCCAACCTTAAATAGAGAAAACTAGAAAATATATCAAGAGGTGGCTCATTAAAATACAAATCAGTAATCTGAAAAACTTCAAGATTTTGCTGTGAGAATGCTATTAATAAAAGAGAACAATCTCTTGTATGGTGTTTTGTGTTGGCGATGACCTAGTCTGGTACTGTATTTCTCAACCTAGATTTGGCAGTGCCGTAGTAAATGATGTAACTTCTTTACTGTAGCTTCGAGGAGCAAGGGAGATAGGAATAAATCAAGAGAAGAGCTAGTTGTAACTGTAGTAGCCCAGGAAGGAGATGAAAAAGGGCCTGGGTATGGAGTGGTAAATATTATCTTACACGTTCATGGACCCACATTTGGGAAACACTGCTCCAGTGGGAATCTAAATATTTGACTTCCATGGTGGTTGTATTGTTTATTATAAGACTTAGTGGAACCTATTGCTTAGAGTGGATACCCCTCCCAGAACAATCTCCAGGATGCCAGCCAGGGCACTGAGGAGTTTCCAAGGACTTAGGCCACTGCACTCCCTCCCTTCCTGGAAAAGAATGCAAAGTGCAGCTTCCATTCCCAGATCCAGCCATATGCTCCATTAAGCATTGGAGGTGCCTTGCCCAGTTGTTATTTTAATAAACCTGGTTGTGCTCCTCAATTTCCTTTAGAGGGCCCACTGGGCAGGCTAGCACTGGTAGAACCTTGGTTTCCCTCTGGTTGACCCAGGAGCTGTTTGATGAAAGTTCTGCCCATAGTATTAGTGCTGGCGTAGGAAGCTTGGCTTTCTTGCCATTGTAATGGGTGTTGCAACTCCTGGGCTCTGTGGGTCAGGCCAACAACAGCAGGGTAGAGTTGATGTGGATTTTGAGGGCGTTATGGAGAGATGACATTTCAGGAAAGAATAATTGATTTAAAAGCTATTGCTTTTCTCTTCAAAGCAGGGGGCATGGCAAGACAAAAAGAAAGGAACAATAAGCAGCATTTGTTCTAAAAATATATCTTCACATTTTTAATGTATCTCTGTCAAATTTTTATTTCTTTTGTGCTTCATTGAATCTATTTCCACTGTATTTAAGTAGAATTTAAACAATTTGTACATAAAGAATTTTAATAAATCTCTCAACAGGCCTTGGGTAGAATCTCCAGGGTTTGTTCACCTTGTAATTTTCCAAGAGAAATAGCATCTTCAGATTTCTGTTGAATTTTTAAGCTGTTTAGTTTATGCCATAGTGTTTTTAACGTCATCTGGGAAAAGGCTACCAGGAAGCTCAGGATAATCTTCAAATGCATTGGAAGGAAACAACGCCCCACTCCCCTCTGTTGCCTCACCCATGCGTCAGTAGGAGAAATAGCAGTATCGGAAAAAAAAATTACTGCTGCCTGTGACCACTATACCCACAGAAAAGGAGTGGAAGAGAAAATACCCATGTGATGGACCAAATCATTCCACCCCCTGCCTTGCACTGCCTTTTCTAGGAGCCAACTTTCCCCCTTGGGTCCTTGGGAGATGCTTAATTTTAATAGACTCAGAGGAGTTCTACTTCATGTTTGAAAACCACACAGAAAAGAGAAGTAAGTTAAGAGTTCCACTACCCTCCCCACTCCATCCCCCCATTACCCACTACAGATATACACAGACAAATCCAAGGTATTCAACAGCCTTAAAACAGAATCTTGGCCTGGCACCAGAGGCCAGGCTTGTGATAAGCTCTGTAATTCCAGCAGGTTCCTCAGAAGTTAAGTGAACCCTACCCATACAGAATGGAATTATGTTGCAAACGTTACCCTGTAAGCAAACCAGTGGGGATGCTCTTCTAAATTGGACTTTTTTTCTTCCTAAATGGTTTCCAAACAAAAGTCATCACCTTAGTGGAGATGATAGAGTGTGCAGGAATAGATTTCATTGCTCAGAAATGCTTTTGATTTTGTGAGGGGATAGGATACTAAATATTTCTCTCAGCTCTCAACAGTTTCCCTGTCACTGGGTTCCATTTTTCATTTGCTGCCCTCCACATCTTCGTGTTTCACAGCCCATGGAATCTTGGCTTCAGAGAAATAAATGGGCCCAAGAGAGAGTTATATTTTAAGAAACAGAATGATGATCGCTCACATTTTAAGCTAATAATAAAATCTGAATGTAATTGGCCAGATCCTCTCAGCAAGGAGTGTGTGTAACCCATCATCTGGCCAACGTGAAAGTTTGGCACTCCTGTGGCATAGGATAGGACACCCTCATACAGCCGGGGGGAACCACTTAGGGCCCTGGGGCCAAGAGAAGATTAAACATTGGGAAAATTCTGTGAGCAGACGGCAGACAAGGAAAGGTGGACAGAGAATTGAAGAGTTATTTGTAGAACTATGTGAATTGTGGAATGGCAGAGGGCATATCTAGCCTGCCTTTAAAAAATGCCCTTTCAACCCAATACCTCTCTAGCTACTGCCCTTCCTTCCTCTTCTTTTTCATAGCCAAGATTTTGAAGAGTGTACCCTTACTGGTCCCCCTTCTTCACCTTCCACTTGCTCCCGATCTACTTCTTTTTCATTTCCAGCTCCTTCCCTTCATAAACTGCTATCATCAAGATTACTGATGACTTTCTTGTTCAAAACAAAACAATAGAAACTTTTCAGTTTTATTTAATCTTTAACCATCGTTTGACATGCTTTAATTTCTGTGACACTTCTCTCTCTCTCTAATCATCTTTCTCTGGTCAATCCTTCTTGGTCTAAGATGTCTTGCTGTTCCTTCCATAGTCTCCTCTTCTTACTACACCTACTCTCTCTAGGGAATCCCAAGTATTTTTGTAGCTACATTATTCATATATCAATAATTCTTTTTTTAAATATATTTTTTATTGATTAAGATGAAGATGTCTTGTTCCTTCCATAGTCTCCTCTTCTTACTACACCTACTCTCTCTAGGGAATCCCAAGTATTTTTGTAGCTACATTATTCATCATACAATAATTCTTTTTTTAAATATATTTTTTATTGATTAAGATATTACATATGTGTCCTTATCCCCATGTTACCCCCTACCCGCCCACTCATGCCCTCATCCCCCTGTTGTCTGTGTCCATTGGTTAGGCCTATATGCTTGCATATAAGTCCTTTGGTTGATCTCTCCCCCTTACTTCTACCCTTCCCTACCTTCCCTCTGAGGTTGGACGGTCTGATCTATGTGTCTCTGTCTCTGGATCTGTTTTTGTTCATCAGTTTATATTGTTCATTATATTCCATAAATGAGTGAGATCATGTGGTATTTATCTTTCTCTGACTGGCTTATTTCACTTAGCATAATGCTCTCCAGTTCCATCCATGCTGTTGTAA
>NW_005364711.1:1220540-1226263 GCF_000412655.1 Myotis brandtii
GGAATCAACAGGGCGGAGCAAGCAGCTATGGCTGATCCTCAGCCCTGCCCTAAGGGGCCTCGCGTCTCAGTGTCCGGGTAATTGCTGCAAGCACCTCTGAGTTCTGCCTGCTGCCAGACAGTCCAGTTTCTCCCCGTATGAGTCCTGGGCCCCCAGAGACTTCCTGGAACCAGAGTTCAGAGCAGTCTGGAGCTTGTGACTCCCTCCCGATTCAAAAAGACAGCCGCGTCCTCAGGTGCCAGCCCCTTTCCTCGCTCGCGCTCGAGCATCCGTACCTCTGCACTTTACTTCCGCAGCTCCTCTGAGTCTCAGTGTGCTTTTCTCTTTCCTTCTAGTTGTAGAATTTCCACTCAGCCAGCCTTCCTGTAGTTCTGGATGATGTCCGTTTTGTCTTTTCGTTGTATTTTTGAAGTTGTTGTGGGAGGCAGCAATTTCCGGTGTTTACCTATGCCGCCATCTTGGTTTCTCCCAATAATTCTTAAATCTACATTAGTCCAGTTCTCCTTCCTGAGCTCCAGACTCCGTACGTCCCATTTTCTCCTGAATGTTTTCTGTTATGTGGAATGTCCCAAAACTCTCAAATTCAGTGTGCCCAGTCACTCAAGCTTGCTTCTTCTCCTGTCTAACTCCCCCCCCTTTTTTTGCAAATGGCATCATGATATCCTGAGGCAGTCAAGCCAGAAAACTTGGTATTTCCTCTGTTAATAGCTTCCTTATTGACCTCCATGTTTCCAGTATTGTTCTTCTATACAAATAACAGCCAGCTTTGGTTTTAAAGAGTAATTCAGATTATATCAATCCTTGCTTAAAAGTTTTCAATGGCTTTTCATGACAAGCAAAATCCAAACCTCTTCCCATGGCCCTCCCTGATTTGGCTCCTGCCTTTCTCTCATTGCTACCCTTTTATTAACTCTTCCCCAGTGACTGTGGCCTTCTTTCCATCCCTCGCCCATTTCAGAGCCTTTTGTTGTTTTGTTTCCTAGAATATTCCAATTCCAGATTTTTGCCTTACTGGCTCCTTTTTCTGTGGTTGGTTTGAATGTAACTTCACAGACAAGTCTCTGCTGATCATCCCAGGGAATTCAGTGCTCTCCCTGCCCACCTGGATTGCTGTTTTGTATTATACATTGGAATTTTCACTATCTGAAATTATCTTGTTTGTTTATGTTTTCATTGTTTGTCACTCTGCTTAGAACAGAAACTTTGCTTTGTTTATTACTATATCTCTGTTACTTCAGAGAGTGCCTGGAACATGGTGATTAACCAAAAAATATTTTTTAAGTGAAAAAAAAAAAGAACAGTATACTCAGATCCTGACTGCTTACAGTTGTCTGAACTACAACATAGTTGCACATTCTGCTTTCTCTACTTCTTTGCTCTCCTCTTTTCCCTTTTTCTTGGTTCAACTCCTGCTATCCTTCAGTATGTGACTTTGTTACCTCCTCCAGGAAGCTCTCTTTGATCTTATGAGTTAACACCTCCAGTAGATTCTATAGCACCCTATACATATCCTTTTCAGAGTACATATGCAATTATCAGAAAAATTTTTGTTAGTCCATTAGACTTCTGCTAGGGATGGTGTTTTAGCTCAGTGGGAATCTGTTAAAATACACTTGAGAAACTACTTAAAGAATTCTTTTGTGGAATTATTTGCTAAATCATAGAACCCTTTGGTAATGTAAATTAGCAGTCTCTCAAGTTCTTCCACTTGCCCAGTGTTGATTTTTAGACAGTGCGTTTTTTTAAAACATAGGAGCATACACAAACTTACTTATAGAAAAAACTCATATCCTCACTAAAGTTTTCTATAAGAATAATAATGACATTAAATATGGTACCTACCATTTATTGTCTATTATATACCACGCATCTCTGACATAGATTGTCTTATTCACAAGTAGCTATATTATTCTCATTTTATATCTGTGGAAAGTGAGACTCATGTAGTAATCTGTAGCTAGTAAAATAAAGCTGGGATTTGAATCCAGGTCTCTGATTTCTAAGTACAAGCTCTTTCTACTACACCATGCTGCCCCCTATGGGACAAGCCCATGTTTCAGTGCTGTTTATTAAAAACACCAATTATTATGATAAGGCTTACAAAATGGGAACTCTTATAAGCTATAGCAGCGATTTTCAACCAGTAATAGTCAGGTATTGAATGTTTTACAAATTCTTGTGATACACTGGTTGAAATTGCTGAACTATAGAATTAAGAAAGATGCTTTGAATGCCGTTATTTTAATTGACTAAAAAAAAAATGGTACTAATTTCAACATGTCCTAGGCAAAAACATATTGCCTTTGACTAGTATGCTTTCTCTCTGTTTATAAGCATAAAGGTTGTTTTTGTAGAGATTTGTGGTTAGCATTTGCCGTGTAAGTTGAAACTTGATTCCCAAGAGTAGAGGTGACTTGTTAGATATCTCTTCCCGCTTGTTTGTAAGTTGTCTCCTGCTTGCTGTATCCATGGTGGTGCCAATCTACTTATTTGGTCTTAGTCTCTGGATTCTAGTTTATCCAGGGTTTCTCTCTTTTCCACCTCCCACCCCAGGACACTGGTGCCATGTGGATAAGAAGTTTACCATGAACTCTTAGTCAGGTGGACCTACTTCCTATCTCATTCTTGTCAGACCTATTTCCTAGAGCAGTGGTTCTCAACCTTCTGGCCCTTTAAATACAGTTCCTCATGTTGTGACCCAACCATAAAATTATTTTCGTTGCTACTTCATAACTGTAATGTTGCTACTGTTATGAATCGTAATGTAAATCTCTGATATGCAGGATGGTCTTAGGTGACCCCTGTGAAAGGGTCTTTCGACCACCGAAGGGGGCGCGACCCATAGGTTGAGAACCACTGTCCTAGAGACTGGGCCTGTTCTCCTTCCTTACCTGGTTTTGATCAGATTCCCTCACTGACTTGGCCTGCACATGGTACTGCAGCCCTCTCCACTCCACACTTCTGAGGCCTCATCCCTGCTCTGTGTCCTTTTGTATCTCAGAAACTTGGGATAGAACTGGGCTGAATCTTTTCTACTCTAAATGACGTTGTCCTCAGGTTACTGCCTTGGTTTCCTATCCCTCCGTTGCTCCAATTTTGTTCCCTCTATGCTTTTAGACTCTTACACTGAGCAGTGTTTTCTAGTGCTTGATGGAACCAATGCCTCAGCACAAAAGAACATCATCAGTGGAGATAGGATTGAGAATATGCTGGACTGAAATAGGTAACTTTAGATCATATTACTTACCACTCACTGCCTTTCTTCTGTGCATCTCTGGGGATGGGGATGGTGATGGAAGACAGTCTATATGTGATGATGTAGAGCTCATCTTCTTTAGGTTCTGCTCATCTGAGGGGTCTATAAGCTTAGTGATGGACAAGCCCGACATTGATTGTTTGTATCTTGCATACTGTAGAGCATCCATGATCCATCTCATTTCACGCCAAACTTCATCTATTTGCTTTGAAGTAAAATGGTAAAGGACATTGTTATCAAACCAGTATGAAAAAGAAGTAAGTTTTCCCGAGGGTCCAAGATGATACATTTTGCACTGTATTGGTTTTGATCAAGAGTAAAATATTTTCAACATAGGTTTGCTAAGTTAAAAAATACTTCTTTATAATCACTCATGTCTTGCATACTTATCTGAGACGCTATATCATTTAGTTCAGTGATGGCGAACCTATGACACGCGTGTCAGAGGTGACACGCGAACTCATTTTTTTGGTTGATTTTTCTTTGTTAAATGGCATTTAAATATATAAAATAAATATCAAAAATATAAGTCTTTGTTTTACTATGGTTGCAAATATCAAAAAATTTCTATATGTGACATGGCACCAGAGTTAAGTTAGGGTTTTTCAAAATGCTGACACGCCGAGCTCAAAAGGTTCGCCATCACTGATTTAGTTCAAATAGCAAAAGACCTGGATTCCAGCTGGGATCTACCACTTATTAGCTCTCTAACAACCTTTGCTAAGTTACTTCACCTCTTTGAGCCTTCGTTGCCTTATTTGTGAAATGTGGACAAAACATCTCCCCTTTTATACCTCACAAAACTGCTAAGATGATTGGGTGAAATGATGAATCTGAAAGTGCTTTGTAAAAACTACATATGAAGTGTTATTAATTTTCAGCATATAATGAAATATTCCTTATAGGGCCTTAATCTATACTTAAAGAATATTCTTTAAAGAATATCCCTAAACCTGGTGCTCCCAACAGAGTAGAGTCTGAAACTGTGACAGTCAGCCATGCTCAGAGTGACTAGTTGTGAACTAGTGAATGGCACTGCATGGTTGATAGCCATTTCCCCTTGCTTTCTAGTTCTGTTCTGCCCTAGAGTGACGGGACTCGGCAGAGTATTCAGGGCTGGTAATGAGAGCATAAGTTTGAGCTTCAGGCTTTGTTACACAGTGAGTTGGGCAGGAGGTTCAGCAGTGGGCAGGCCCATGAGGAGGCACTAAGCATTAGAAAGGGGAAGTCTGAATGAAGTCCAGCCAGAGTGGGAATCCCAGACAAGACTCAGACCAATTTTCTTGATGGAATTGTTGCTGTCTCATCTGGCTCTAATTGCTCCTACCTTATGTAACATACTCTTGTCTCAGTGTTGTTTTAAAGGCACTATGTGACTGTGGACAGTTTTTAGAGTGCCAGCTAAGGCAGGGACTGTGCTTCTGTATCTGTTACTCTTGGCTGTGCAGAATAAAATAGGTGGGTACTCAATAAATGATTGCTCAGGGAATGAATAAATGAATAAATGAATGAATGAATGAATGAATTAGTGGTTACCTAAAGATCTCTACCATCAAACAGAGTTATTATGAGGACTAAGTAAGATGATGTGGATGAGTGCACTTTATAAACTGTACATTATTATAAAATTATCAGTTGTTGCAATGACAATTGTAATTATTGTAATGGGCTGAATTTGGCCTCTCAAGTGATATGTCCATGTTCTAATCCCTGGCATTTGTGAATATGACATACTAGAGGCCCGATGCACGAATTCGTGCACGGGTTGGGTCCCTAGGCCCGGCCGGTGATCAGGGCCAATCAGGGCCATCTCATCCAGTCCTGATCAGGGCTGGGATGATCGGGGCCTGCCGGCCAAGGGGAGGGATGGGGAGAGGGACCGCGGGAGGTTGGCCGGCCGGCTGGGGGGCAGGAGGGGCCGCGTGAGGTTGGCCAGCCAGCCCTGATCAGGGTCAGTCAGGGCTGGCTGGCCAGGGGGAGGGACTGGCTGGAGGGAGGGACTGGGGGAAGTTGGCCGGCCATGGGAGGTTGGCTGTGGGAGCACACTGACCACCAGGGGGCAGCTCCTGTGTTGAGCATCTGCCCCTGGTGGTCAGTGCACATCATAGTGACTGGTCAGCCGGTCATTCCGGTTGTTCGGTTGTAATGGTTGCTTAGGCTTTTATTTATTTACTAGAGGCCCAGCGCACAAAAATTTGTGCACTGGTGGGGGGGGGTGTCCCTCAGCCCCACTTGTGCCCTCTCACAGTCTGGGACCCCTCGGGAGATAATGACCTGCTGGCTTAGGCCCGCTCCTGGGTGGCAGAGGGCAGGCCCAATCCCTAGGTGCAGCCCCTGGTCAGGCTCAGAGCAGGGCTGATTGGGGAGTTGGGGCGCCGCCCCATGTCATGCACACAGCAGGGCGGATCGGGAGGTTGCGATGCCACCCCCAGTCACGCTCAGGATAGGGCCGATTGGGGGGTTGGGG
>NW_005364711.1:1226672-1245852 GCF_000412655.1 Myotis brandtii
GTGGGGGTCCCCACTGGGGTGCCTGGCCAGTCTGGGTGAGGGGCTGAGGGCCATTTTCAGGCTGGCGGGTGACTGAAGCTCCCAACCTCTCCTTTTTTTCTTTTTTTTTTTTTATTCTGGGATTTATTTACCTTCTATGGCTGTCACTGGAACTGAGAGCCAGCTTTAGCTCTGAGGCTCGGCTCCAGCTCTGAGACCTTGGCTGCTGAAAGCAGGTATCTGGTTTGTTTGCCTTCTATAATTGAAACACTGTTGCAACTCCAGCTTGGCTGGCTGGCTGAAAGCATGGGGATTGTTTAGCTTCTATAATTGCAACATTGTTTCTTAGACTGCAGCTCGGCAGCGGCAGGCGGGGAACCTTGGCTTCCTCCTTCACTGGAGCAAGCAAGCCTCCTGTTCGCTTCAGCTGCCTGGCTGCCGGCCGCCATCTTGGTTGGCGGTTAATTTGCTTATCGCCCTGATTAGCCAATGGGAAGCATGTCGGAGGTATGGTTAATTACCATGTTTGTCTATTATTAGATAGGAGATATATATATATGGCCCGGTGCATGAGAATTCATGCACTGAAGGGGGGGGGGGGGTCCCTCAGCCTTGCCTGCTCCCTCTCACAGTCCAGGAGCCCTCAGGGGCGGGAGGCAACCTGGTGATCAGGGCAAGGCGCCGCCGCATCACACCTCTGCTGCTGCCACTGCCAGCAACGCAAGCCTCAGCCAGCCCTGGTTACCTGAGCCTTGGGCGGCCCTGGGTGGGTGGGCAGCTGCCATCCAAGGCTTGCCTGTGCCTTGGGCCAGCCCTGGGCAGCTGGGGGGCTAAGGTGACTGGGGGACTCTGGAGGCAGGCGTGTGGCAAGGCTGGGCCCGCCCTCAGGTGTGTGCCTGCCGCCCTGGTGGGGCTGAGAGGACTGGGCGCCACCATCTTGTGGCTGTGGGCACCACCATCTTTGAGAGTGTGGCAGTCAATAGCATATTCCCTCCTTATTGGCTGTGGGCGCTGCCATCTTTGATGATGTGAGGGTCAATTAGCATATTCCCTCTTCATTAGATAGGCTGTAGACTAGAGACCTGGTGCATGAAATTTGTGCACTCAGGGGAGTCCCTCAGCCTGGCCTGTGCCCTCTCACAATCCAGGAGCCCTCGGGGGATGTCCGACTGATGGCTTAGGCCCATTCCCCATGGAGAGTGGGCCTAAGCTTTCAGTCAGACATCCTTAGCGCTGCTGCGGAGGCAGGGGAGACTCCTGCCACCGCTGCTGCACTAGCCAGCCATGCGCCCGGCTTCTGGCTGAGCGGTGCTCCCCTGTGGGAGTGCAGTGACCACCAGAGGGCAGCTCCTGCATTGAGCGTCTGCCCCTAGAGGTCAGTGTGCATCATAGCGAACAGTCGTTCTGCCGTTCGGTCAATTTGCGTATTAGCTTTTTATTATATAGGATGATAAAAGGAGTAAAAATTACCTTATATGGCAAAAGATGTGATTGATTAAGTTAAGGATTTTGAGAGGATGAGTTTATCCTGGATTATCTGGGTGGGACCTAATTCCAATGATAGATGTCCTCATAAAGACATTCCTATAAGAGTGAGGCAGAGGGAGATTTGGCAGACAGAAGAGGAGGAGGCAGTGTGGCTACCCAAGCAGAGGTTGAAGTGATGTGGCCACAAGTCAAGAAGCTGGGAGAAGCAGAGAGCAGATTGTCCTGTAGAGCCTACCTAGGACGTGTGGCCCTATCAACACCTTGATTTCAGATTTCTGGCCTCCAGAATGGTGACAATAAGTTTCTCTCATTTTAAGCCACCCTGTTTGTGAGAATTTGTTACAGCAGCCACGGGGAACTAATTACAATTATTAATAGTAACTACTTGTTTTCTTTGGATAAGATTGTTTTTGCCTATTGCTGAGGATGGATAGTGAGATTTAGTGTAGAAAAAATTTTAAAATTATGTGTAGAAACAATGTTTATTTCTTAAATATTCTCAGTGATGAAGTGAAGAGGTATTAACTGAAGAAAAATTAAAAGCATAGGTACAGAGAAACCTGTGGACTGAATTTTACAGACTTAGCTAAGTAGCTTTAAAAGAAGTACAATTTTCACCCATTTTACCTTATACTGTTGATCTAAAAATAACTGACAACATAATCCCCCTGATTTTAAGGTCCAAATTCAGCTTCTAAAGACTTGCTGACATGTTTTTAAAAGAAAGACCATGAACTCCCTAGGTCTATTGGTTAAAAGTTCTGCATCCATTTCTCACCCTGCCTTTTAAAATTTTTGGTTTTCATCCCATGAATTACACCCCTTTCTCTGTACTCAGGCAAGATAATATTTTTATTAAAATGTAAAGGTGATTGGTTTTCTTAGAGCACAGTTACAAGGTGCTTGAGGGGATGATAGATTGGCTATATTTAATGAGCTGTGTTTCTATTACAGCTTAGGAGCATTTGAAGCATTACAGTATATAAATTATAGCATAATTGCCCTTTAGGCTTTAGCAGCTCAAACTACGCTGAACTCCAAGTCTCTGCACTTTGACATTTCTGCTGCATGTGCTGTCTATAAAGCCTGTCTACCTTATCTATGATTTTCTGCACCTCCCTGGTCTAGCCCTCCCCCTTTTTGGCCACACTCCTTGGCTTCTTTTCCTCACTGTATTTACATAGACTCCCTTGCTCTTTACAATGTTTGGTTTGTGTAGTAACTTCAACACTGTCTTAGATCTGGAATCATACAAATGCTCTCGTGGCTGGCGGTTGCCTCTGCAAGTTATCGTGTGTGGTGGGCTGAGCTGTTAATGCCAATGGGTGAGTGGCTACAGCTGGTTTTCATTCTGAGCGAGAGACTGAGAAGCCCCAAATAGATAAGGGGGTAGGTAATATCACATTGTCTTCCGCCAGTGAAGGTATCCATGCTATGTGGAACAAGGCATCGCACGGAAGGCTAAGGGTGCAGAGAGGTGGTCTGGTTTTATCCTGGCCAAGAAGTGGTTTTTTGAACCCTTTGGAAATTGGCTTTTATCCACGTCTATGTGTACCTGGCTGGGTGGAAGGAGTATGTAGAGGGGCTCTCAGGTTACCTGCTTTGGGAGACCAGAGCAGGCTAGAACTTTGAAGAATTCCTGGCCTGGCCTGCCTTTATCCATCCCACTTAATGGTGCAGTGAAAGGGAAGGAGAAAAAGGCAGTGGAGCCCAAATCTGGGTGACGAAGAAAGGAGCAAGGGTGGTAGCATCAGGGAGTAAGACTGCGGTGGGGAACTCCTGGAGGGGTTTGAGAATGTGACAGCCTGGAAAAATTCAGCCTTCTTATTGGATGAACCGACTGAATTCAGGGAGGCTTAACGTGGAATAAAGCAGAAACCGAACCTAAGGCATGGTTAAAATATGCTTCTCTAAAAATATCTATGGTGGTTAAAGAAGCTATGAAATGTTAGAGTCAACCAGGCTCTTAGAAGTCATCTAGTCCAGCAGTCGCCAACCTTTTGGACCTCACGGACCATGGGTAGGTGACTGCTGATCTAGTCCAATCCTTTCATTTTACATGTGAGGAAATTGAAGACCCTGGAGATCAAATGAATTGTTCCATACTCCAAGGTTTATCAGAAGATTCCAGACTAAAAATGTATGTTGATTGACTTCTGGTCATTATTCTTACTCTGTTCCACTGTCTCTTATATTAGGTTAAAAAAAATAAGCCAGTCTTTCATATTGTCCTTATGCTTCATTCTTCCTTTTCTCTCCCACCCCCACCCCCACCCCTGTCTGTGTTCCACTTTTACTGGAAAAAATAAATGATGTAAATGTTTTGATTTTTTTAAATGGTACATTCCCAGGTCAAGAGAACAAGTAACTTCCTAAAAGGTTTATTTCTTTAGTTTGAAAGGTCACCTGAGATATCTCATTTACAGGATGAGAGAACTTGGATAGGATTTGCCTGCTTACCACTTTGCAAGTATATTACAATATCTTCTTCCTGAGTACTTAATAAATTCCAGGTCTTGCATATTCATATTTCAAAGCATTTTCACTTCTTATTAATGAGTGAATAAATGAATATGTAAGTTATTACATACAGTGGGGCCTTGACTTACGAGTGTCCCGACTAACGAGTTTTTTGAGATACCAGCTGTCTCTCCGCGGATTTTTTGCATTGAGTTGATAGAGTAATTTGAGTTAACAAGCTCCTTAACGAGCTCCTTAACGAGCTCGGTCTCTGAACGAATTAAACTCCTAAGTCAAGGCCCCACTGTACTTATGTGCAGGCATTTTGCTGAGTGCTTTACATGATTATCTTGTTGAATTCTCTCAGTAACATGAGCTATTGTTGTTGTTATCATCCCTGTTTTACAGATGAGGTTGGGAGTTAGAGAAATTTATTTGCCCAGTTCATAGTATTTTCTCATCTTAGGTCGCCATTATTTCTCGCTGGATGGTTCTAATAGCTTTGTAAGTGGTTTCCCTGCACTTAGTCTTCTCCTTAAATCCAGGAATGATATGCAAATTATGTAGTGAGCATGGTCATTGAGAATGGGTGCTTACTGTAAACAGCCAGTATGGCCACACCCCTGTGCACAGGAGGACTATCCTGCCCTGCTTGAATCTATACTAAACATCTATGAGAACCTATAATTTACCTTCTCCAAAACTTTGGCCAGGTCCCTACTGTCTGCAGAATAAAGTGCAAATTTCTTACCCTGGCTTTTATTAAAACCCTTGTAATCTGATCTCATTGCTACTTTTATTCTTTCCCAGTTTCTTACTACCACCCTTCACTCAATTTATGCCCCAACTTATCTTGACTACTCATCATTCCCAAGTACTATTTTTTCTATACTTTCTGCCTTGTTTGTTTATAATTTTTCTTTGGATTCCCCCATCCGCCAAAGTCTGTTTCTCCTCATGATAGTTTAGCCTATCTCCCTAGGCCCAGTTCAGATCTCAGATATCAGTTACATGCTCTATGGTAACCTTTCTTATACCCACAAGAGTAAGTTCATTTTTACTTCTTTGTGTTGATACAGTTTTTTAAAAATTTCTCTTTTGGCACCTAACTCATTTTACAATTGTATTTATACACATTTCTTGTCTCCCCTAATGAATTTCAAACTCTCAAAGGTTAGGGACCATGCCTAATTTAACTTTATATTTCCCTTACAGTGCCTGACAACTGGATGTTCAATAAATATTTATCATAGTGATATTTATCACAGAGCTATTGCTATTGTACTCATTTTGTGTATTGGGTAATTATCGGCAGAAAGATAGTAAGATTTGTCCAAGGGATTTAGAGGCAATGTCAGACCAGATTCACATTTTCTTGATGACTAGTTAATACCTCTACCACAAGACCCTGAGATGGTTACTGTAAGGTCTTTCCAGACAAGACCATGGACAGGGAATACATTTTTCTAACCTCTGTAGCTACACATTAAAGTGTCAAAGAAAGTGTCAAAATGCTGTGAGAAAGAAGTTCAAAGCACAAGGAATCTTAAGTCCAATGTGATTTGGGTTAACATAAACTAGCGGATCATTTTCTCTTTTTCTGTGGGGTAAGAGTTAATTAATACAATGTTTCTGTTGGATTTGTCAGTGGGCTACTAGATAAGAATAATATTCTGATCACTACTTCTTGTGGCAGTGATTTTTCTCTCTCTATGGGAAACCACTGCTACCCGCCACAGTGGCTGATGCAGCTCTTAGTAACACTGTGATTTAACTCTAGGTTTTTCTTAAGCCTTTGTTTAAAAATGCACATTTTCCTGAGTTCTGGATTTTCACCAAATCAACAGGCTCCTTGCACACTGTGGTCTTTAAATTAGCCCAGATGGCTGTTCTTTCTCATGAGTGTTTCTCATCCCCTCCACCCTGCCTTTTCTTCCTTCCTTTCACCTCAGAAGAAACAAACTATTACCTGAATGAAATCTAAAACTTGCTGGTGTCTTTGTTTGGCAGCTGCAACCTCGCTGTCTGAGATCGCTTCCCTCAGGGACTGTTGGGTATTCAGAGAATCCAGCTCCACAACAGCAGAAAGGCGGCAATACAGACTAATAAATTTCTCTCTGTAGCTGCAAAAATGAACTGGAAAATGGACAAGCAAAATAAAACATGTTAAGATCTGGTATCAAAATAGAGAAATTCATACCTCAGAGAAAATAAGTTGAATGAAAACATGATTTATTAATCCTATCAGTGGAAAATATTAAGCCATAAATAAATTATAAATGTGCTCTTAAGGAGCCAGTTGTCTGGTTTTAGTCAGACAGTATTCCCTTTTAAGGTTTACCAAGTCCTGGAAAGGTATGGGGAAATGGGGTTGGCTCAAGCTGCAGTTTATGATGTTCAGCCCCTAAAGTTGGGGCTGAAGATATATACACATATATACGTATATATCATATATAAATTATTTATATATTGGGGAAATGAGTTTGCTTATCACTTTAAAGAAAAAAGCCAGATAACAATTGGAAATTTAGTTTTGAATCCCATGTCTGATTTCCAGTATGTATTTTGTACTGGTATGCTTCTTTCCAAGGCCAGAAGTCCCAGAAGATAGGAGAAATGTTTATCTCAGGGTATCTTTTGCCTGGCTGGTAAAGTTCCCTAAGGATCTAGTATGATGGATTTAATCCTCTTCCTGCCCCTCTGCTCCTCAGCTCCTCTGGAAGGATGATAAGAGTGGATGCCTTAACAGACCATATTTTTGTTTTCAGCAGATTTGGCCTTCCTCCCTCAAAAGACAGCGGGCCAGAGGCCAGGGTCAACAGTCTAACCTTCATCTCCATCATGGAGGAGGGAGACAGGAGTGTGGGACTCAGCCTGGTGCAGACAGCCTGAGATGGTCAGATTCTCCATACTTCTCTGACTGGCTATGATCTTGTAACCATTTTAGATGGCAGTGGAATGAGGAACGCATCCTGATTCAGATAGTGTAGTACCAGTGTCTTCCTGGCCGTTGTTGAATTTGGAGACTCACTCTCTAGAAACCTCACTCTGTACTTCTGACCTATATCAATATGTTCCATGCTTTGGAAATAGGGTTGTTATAATGCAACAAATAGGTGGAAACATTTTCATTCTGGCTTTCGGTGAGGAAGTTTAGGAAGAAGATCTAATTACTTCCTTTGGGCCTCTACACTGTTGATTTATGAGACTTAATAAGGAAGCTAAAAATCACAGGACCTTAAAATGGGGCATCTGGTCATCTCTGCACCTCAGTGAGGAAGCCCTACTTCTCTGCTTGTTGAGAAATCTCTAGGACCCTACATTTCCCTTCTTACAGTTGCCTGCTTCCTTGCTTGATTTCCTCTTAGAGTGAATCTCAGGTAGGTGTGAGGGTAGCCTGCTCTGTTTGTATTTCCTCAGGTGGAAGTGGAGGAGAATGGGGCGAGGGCTTCAGTGGCCCATTTTAACTCCAGCTGTGCACATTTCAAGGAGGTATTTCTTACTCAGGTAGTCTCAATTTTGGGGGGTTGATTTTTCTCTCTAGTGTCAGATCCTTCCTTCCTACTTCCTCTACTCTAGTACTTCCTTGCCTTACACACAGAAGAACTGATTTCATATAGCCTCTTAGTAAATAACCAACTATTGAGCTCTTCCCAAATGATCTAGTTTTCCCAGCTTAATGGCCACAGAGCTCCCTCTTGACTTCAGGATCAAATCTAAACATCTAATTGCCATAAGGAAAGTTCCTTTCGATCTAGGATTTGAATTTATCTTCAATCTTTCGTTTTGCACCACTCTCCATCTTCCACTTCCACTCACATTGACCCAAGCTGAACTTATGTAAGTCCTTTTATACTTATATGCTTTTAAACATGCCTTTTCCTTGTCCTCAAATACCCTACTCTAAGTACCTCGGGGTCAGCTTCATCTGATACTTGAATGTCTTCTCAGTGAAATCTTCACTGACACCTCTTCCCCTCCAAACACAATTTCTTTCTCTTTTGTGCTCCTAGGGCACTAGTTTCCAAATCTATCAGGACACTTATCCTGCTGTATTGTAATTATGTGTTTACTTGACTGCCTTGGTATTAAATTGCTTTGAGGGCAAGAACCATGCCTCCTATTAATTTTTATTTCCTCAAAACCTGGAACATTATAGCTTCTCAATTAATGATTATTGACTGAATAATAACAAAAAATGTACTGATCTGAAGAGGGCAGACCTTTCCTCTTTCCCTCTGTTCTCTTTTCTCACTGTGCTCTTGATTTTCCTGTTTTAAAAGATGTATTCCAGGAGTCACCGTTATTTTGTAGCTTACTCTTGACACTTGTAGCTCCCTGAATGTCTCTTTATACCTTTCAAGGAGGGATTACATCTTGTTAGTACTTGACAGATGCCCTCTCATTGGCTGGAGAGTGAAGAAAGTGAGGTGTCTCACAGGCTGCCTTTTCAAACCAAGTTGTTAAAAAAAATCTCTTTTCCCTTCTTTCTAAAATGTGACTTGGAAGATAGGGAGAGGGACTGAAGAATTAATTTAAAAGAAGCACTATCAGTTTCATCTAAATTCTAAAACACTAGGGTGACCACAATTTTCTCTTGTGTCTCCTTGTGGTAGGAGTCTTGGATCAATGGGTGGTCTCAGAGTGCCCACACCACCCGTGTCACTCACCACAGTGACCTATGAGGACATTTCAACTACAACGCTGCACTTTCCTGCTCTAGTGGTTTTTATCCAGAGCCTTTAATGTTACTTTAACAAATATTACTTTAACATAGTCTTTTGTGGTTTAGCAATGATACATTTGGTAGCCATCACTGAGGAGGGGAAGATAGACTGGAAGCTTCTAATTATTTTCTAATGTGAATCACATGCATTTTACAGACAAAATGGTATAAGGGTAAATAATGCATTATCTGGGCCACATTACTAATTTGTTAGTAATTTACAAAGTAAGACTCATTTTCTGTGGTGTTGTCTCTGTCTTTTCTCGATATAAGATAGTGACAGACTATAAAATGCAGTTGGCACCAATACTGGAAGCCAGATTGGAGTATAGTAGAGTGAAAAGTACTCAGGCTTAGGTATCAGACAGAACTGGGTTTGAATCATTGTTCTGCCACTCACTACCTGCATGATCATGGGCAGGTAACTTCTGGGAGCCTCCGTTTTCTCATATCTAAGTCAGGGATAATAATGCCTCCCTAGGATTAAGTAATATAGTGTGTGTGTGTGTGTGTGTGTGTGTGTGTGTGTAGTCCAGCACAATATGTGGCACATATAAGATACAAAATAAATGTTTATTCACACCCCTATCCCATCCTTCCAGGAAGAATGAGACATTGAGTAGTCAGAGTATTAGAACAGGATTGAGATGAGAATATTCTCCCTAAAGATCTCTAACTCAGTAAAGTTCTAATCAGTCTGGGTCATACAGCCTAGTTTGGAGGCTGAAAAATTACCTCCCGGGGTCACTTTTAGTTCCATGATTCTTTGCCAAGATGTCAGAAAGAACTTGGGCACAAGATGACCCTCTAACGATTCCTGGTAGTAAATGAGTTGACAGTTGAAATTCAGGAATGGTATTCTAAATCATGAAAAATGGGCATCAGGAATGAGGGTTGAGGCTGTGCCATTTCTTGTAAGCCTGTGGCCTGGATTCCATTAGGCTCAATGCCTGGATATCCCACAGGCACCTCAAAACTCATCATTTGTCAAACTGAACTCATCATCTTTCCCTTCCCCCAAACCTGTTCCTCCCCTCATAATTCCTATTTTGGTAGATGGCAACATTATCCATCTCAGCACCCTATTCAGACTCTCTGGCTCCTCCATCTTGCTCTTCCACCACATTAAATCAATCACAAAGTCCTATTGATTTTAACTCCTAAAATCCTCTTGCCTCTGCTTTCCCTTCTACACCCCTATTGTGGCAACCTTGGTGTGGGTTCTTATCATTGTCCACATGGACAACTCCACTCTCTTAACTGTCTCATTGCCTCTAGTCTCAGCTCTTTGTGTGTGTGTTTTGGTTCTCTTGCAATCCATCCTTCACAGAACTGCTAAAAACCAATAAAATAATATTATTTCTTTTCTTAAATCTTTTAATGACTTCCCATTGCCTATTGGATAAAGTCTAACATCTTTAGGATGGCATAAGTAGCTCTTGGTGATTTGGACCTTTAAAATTTTTAGTTTCATCTCCTGTCACTCTTCAGATGCCTTAAGCATCTGTCACAATGAGCTACTAATAATATACTTATTTGGGCTCCATTTTCCCAGGTCTCCAAGCCTTTGTGCATGCTGTTCCTTCTGCTTTAAGTGACTTTCTTTTTCTGCTCTGCCTTTTCTTTCATTTTCTGGATATTTGTTTATCTTTCAAGGCCTAGTTCATATGTTATCTCTCTAAGAAAGGATTAGGTATCTTTCCTCTGAAATTCAACAGCCTATCTCTTACAACAGTGCTTTCATTGTATTGGGACTGTTGGTGTAGATGTCTGTAGCCTCTACTGGACTCTAGGCTTCTGATAGGCAGATTGTGTCCTACTAATGTCCTTACGTCCAGCCCCGGCATAGGACTTGGCATAGTGGAAACTCAGTAAATATTTATTGAATGAAGGAAGTAGCCAAGCACTGAAGTACAAAATACACACCAGGCTTCAAATTAAAAAAAAGAAATCCCCCAGTTTTTTAATCTTGTTAGTCCAATCAGTATGAATCATAGACCCAAGGAAATCAATAAAAATTAGCTTTCCTCATCATAGGGCTGCTGTCAATATTGACTGCTCACAGGGTCAAGGCAGGGCAACCTCCTTAGTGCAGGCAAGGCAAATTCTCAAGAGGCCACATCCCTGGACAGAGTTTCTAAGGGCTCATGATACTCCTTTTCCTTTTGTTTCTGGAACAGTATAAATAGTGACCTTTGTCAGCCCCCAGCACATGCTTTATTACTGCAGAGGAGTGCTATCCTGCTTTTATCCGAAGGATGGGGGAGTGTCAGCCCTCAGGCTATGGAGGGGGAGTAGGTCTGAACTGTGTACTTGGTTGCCTCAGCTCAGCCCTGCTCACAGAGATCTCACAACATCCTATGTAACAATCTCTTTCCCCCACAATTAACTGTGGAGAAATACTTTATGGGTCTGCCCTAGCCTAGTCTTTACTCCAGGACGCAGAGGGCTAAGCTCTTTATTGTTTTGTCCTTGCTAGATCTATTTAGTGCTGGAATAGGCCCAGATGCAGTTTTCCATAGCTGGTTAGCAAGTTATTTATGATTCACTAAGGCCACTGGCAGAAACATGGTCAGTCTGCCAAATCTCAAATACTTCCATCGGGGCAGGGATGGCTTACACTAGTCAAAATGAGATATAGTGTAATGCTTTATTCTGTTATAATTTACATATGCCCATAATTTTCACCTTTTCAGGCTTTGTTTGAATTTCCCATGTTGTCAATACAGTTTTCTGAGTTCTGATTGAATTTCCAATAACCTTCTCTTTCTCAGAAATGCTTAGTGTATGTGTTGACCTTTTACTTTGGACCTATCTAAGGAAGAAAGGAGTTCCTACTTCTAAGAAACAAGTAAAAATTGCTTAGCATTTTTCTTAGAAGGGCTTAGGCCCACTATAGCAAGTTCTTAGAAGTTGCTATAGAAGATGATATTAATGCTTAGTGGGCTGTGATAATCTATCTCTGGGGAAGCTCTGATTACTTGGGGATAAGATTCTTACTAAGGCCCAGCAATATTTTAAAAATTGTTGCTGGTGGTGCTGAAGTACAGTAAGCATTGTACTAGGGTGCATTAATTTCCTGTTACTGCCAACATTTCCTCCTGATCTGTAGAAAACACTAATAGAATAGTGTATGCCAATGGAACCAAGGCCAACCAAGTGGTCTTTCCTGGAAGCTTACGTTGTGCTCATTAATCAGCTGGATCACCAATGATATGATAATAAAGGAGGACCAGGAGGGCAAGAAGGTATGTTTTACTATAGGAAGAAACATATTAAAGTTAGGAACTATTGAGACTCGGGCTTTGATTGGTGACCTGGTTTTCATAGGGGAAAAATAGTATTTGATGGTCTTACATTGCTTTTAGTATTAAGTAAGGCAGGTCAAAGAGATAAGAACTGTTGGATTCTGTTACTATGCTAACCACATCCCTAGTTCTGTAAATTCCTAAAATGTCTTTCCCTCTGTGTTCTAGGCAGCACTACTTCAAGTGTGGTGCATGGACTGGCAGCATCAGTGTCAGCTGAGAGCTTGATAGAAATGTACATTGTCCCGTCCCTTTCCCAGACCTTCTGACTCAGCATCTCTGGAGTGGGGCTCCAGGAATCTGTTTTATTAGCAGGCTCTCCAAGTGATTCTCATGCACATTAAAGTTTGAAAAGCATTGTTCTAGGGTATCATATCCTAAAGTATGTTTTCTGTGGGTTTTTAGTAACTGCCATGCCAAAAATAGTCCCAGTCATTGTCAAATGAATTTGGAAAATGCAGAGTTAAACAAAGTTAAGCTTTTTAATTTCATTTTTGTGTGTGTGTGGGGTGGACTACCAGATTTTGCAGAGCTTTTTAATATGGTACTCTACTGTTCACAATTCTCCATTGGGTTCTCAGCACACTTAAAGTAATATCTAAAATTCTCATCATGGACTGTGATGTACTGCATGGTCTGGCCCCTATTGACTCTAATCTCATTTTCTATCTCTGTTGCTTTTGCTCACTACACTCTGCCTACTATGATCTCCTAGCCAGACACACCCTTACTTTAAGGCCTTTGCACTTGCTGTTCTCATTGCATGAAAATCTCAGATCTCTGTTCAAATGTATCTTTTGCAAAGAGGCCTTCCCAGGTCATCCTGTACAAAATTGTATCTCCTGTCACTTCACTCCAGTCCCACACCCTGATTTATTTTTCTCTATAGCCCTCCCTACTGTCTGACATTTACAATATTATTTTTTTATTGATTGATTTACTATTTGTCTACTCCACTAGAAGGTAAACTCCCTGAAGAGTTTGTTCATTGCTGATTCTTCACTACCTAGAATAGTGCTTGGCACATAGCAAGTTACTTAAGTATTTATTAATGAACAAATGAATGGAGAGAGTGAATCATAGCATAGAGAGAAACAATAGTGAGACAAAATGTGGCTGCCCTACAGCAGTGCATGCGCCTCCCAGAAAGCAGAATAGAGAGGAAAACTTCCAGGGCTTGGTCATCCAGTGTCTTGGGAGTCATATACCATTATGATTGATACCAAATCATTGATTGTTCCCACCAAAGCCATTGAGGCATGGGGAAATGAATTTCATGTATTTTTCCCTGTAATTATGGAACAATAATGATCATTCCACACAGAATGGACTCCTGGTTATCTCTCTAATGAAGTATTTTTCTTAGTTCATTTCCCTGTTCATTATCTATCCCTGGGAAATTATTCACTTTCATGGCTTCAGATGTTATCAATAGATATTGGTTAATTTCTGTGGTTAGTACCCAACTTCCTCTCCTGTGTTGCTACTGCCAACTGGACATGTCCATTCAGATATTGAGCTGAAAACATCACTTTTTTTTTTCTCTGACTTCCATACTTCCTGTAATGGCAGCAATAATCTTGCAGTCTTTGAGGCTGAAAACCATGAGGATACTCTAGAAGTCTCTAGAGTTCACCTTTTCTCATTCAAATAGTTGCCCAATCTTCCTGATCACTCCCAGTGTTATATCCTATATAATAAAAGACTAATATTGCAAATTGACCGAATGGCGGAACAACTGGTTGCTATGATGTGCACTGACCACCAGGGGACAAATGCTCAATACAGGAGCTGCCCCTTGGTGGTCAGTGCGCTCCCACAGTGGGGGCGCCATTCAACCAGAAGCTGGGCTCACGGCTGGCGAGTGCATCGGCAATGGTGGGAGCTTCTCCTGCCTCCGCGGCTGTTGGACATCCCCTGAGGGCTCCCAGACTATGAGAGGGCACAGGCCGGGCTGAGGGACCCCCCCTAAGTGCACACATTTTGTGCACCGGGCCTCTAGTGTGTGTGTGTGTGTGTGTGTTTGTATATAAATGTGTGTGTATATATATATGGTTTTGTTTCTACCCTAACACTGGACTATTATAGTAACGACTGAACTATTCCCCCTCAACCCTGCTTTCAATCTATCTTAAACAGATTCTTCAGCCTGACTCTTAAGATACTGGCCAGTATGGCCATAATATCCATATAGCTTTATGTCCATGATTTTCTCACATCTCTTTTCTGATCTAGCCAAACTAGACCACTTGATCTTTTCTTGACTCTTTCTGAGTTCTTATATTCTCATGGATTTGCTCATTCTGCTCCACCTAATAAGAAAGCTTTTCTTATTATCCATGTTTATTGACATCCTGTCCATTCTTTAACACCCACATCAAATATCCTCTCCAAGAAAGTTTTCTGATATATTCTTTGAGAAAATGTGCATTCTTTTCTTATTTTAATATCACTTAATGCTGGTAATTTTGGCACATTTTACCTCATTCAATAATAATTTGTATTCTTATTTTATTCCTACCACCGTATTAAAAGCCCAGTGAGGGCAGAGCTTTTGTCTTACTAATCTCTGCATCTCCACATTAGGCCCCAGTATATATACTCAGTAACTTGAATTGAAATACCTTGATCCAAATTATATTTCATAACAGCAATACAGTTATATCATGGACTAATGTTCTTTGGGTGGGGAATTTATTAAATAGTTATATTTACATCCAGGTCTCTCAGGAGTGACATAGCCAATCATTTGACACAGAAAGGTACAGAAAGGTTAAGTGATTGTCTCTGCCATACCTCAGATGACCCAGGACTCTCAAGCCCCAGTTTGCAAGTCTGATTCAGGCTTCTCTTAAAAACGTTTCCTCTTCTGGAAAAATAACAATTGCTGTTCATCAGCTTTTGAGCCTTTGAACTACTTGGATCAAGGGAAACAGAGAGGTTTAATCCACTCATCCTCAAAGGATAAATTCAGATGCCCAAGTCTCAGAACGAGGCATCAGGCAATTGCCTGGTCTGCTTCTAAATCTGGTGGCTGGGGAGCAATCCAAAAAGAGTCTGCCTCCATTCTACCCACTAGTCACTCACTCTTCCATAAGTCTTACAATTTGAACCCACAAAACTCTTGCTAATTGCCTCTTATTGGCCTGTTACAAGATGCAGCATAGGGAAGAGACAAAGCCTCCCTACTCACATTCTCAGTGGGCAGCAGGGGTCTCTGCAAAAGTAAGGAAACTGGGGCCCAAGCTGTTCATTTCTGAAAGTCAGGACAAGATCTTCCACTATTCAGAATCTCACATAATTACAATATTGCCTCCTGGGAGACCCTGTCAGTTTATCAAATGGTCTATTAGAATTTTAGAGTATATTTAATATTAGAGTCTATTTAATAAATCAGCACTATTTAAAGTTATAGACTTTTTTCTTCAAAGTGATAGACACTCTACATTTTAATTTCAGTATTTTTTTCCCAGTTGGAGGGAGGGAGGGAGAAAGAGAAGGAGAGAGAGAGAGAGTGTGTGAGAGAGAGAGAAGTGCTTTTCATGAAAACATCAGTTCTTGTATTTATGTTTTAAGAAAGCAAAGGGGAGGCAAGAACTGCAGCCTGATAACTGAACTTTCTGTTTAGAATTCCCTCCTCTCCATTGGGCCTTAGCTGGGTTTCAATAATTATTGCTCAGGCACATAGTCTTGGAGCTTTGCTTTCTCTCAGACTTGTACACAGTTCTAGGAAGGGTTGTTGCCAAAGCCATCATGTGATTTATTGACCCTCCACTGGGACAAGGGGGAACAGATATAACTTTGTGATTTTATTATAAGGAGGTTGGGTTAATATTTCTAGGTGAAACAAGCTACTATACCAAGTTCAAACATCTGAAGAGGGAGGTTAAGAAACCCTGAGTGTGGGGTGTAAGGATTATTCTGTCCTGGGGCTGTACAGACGTCGTCTGAGGCAGGGAGCAGGAGAAGAAAGGACACATTGTGACCCATTTCCAACACCTCCTGTGTGTAGAGGCGGAAGTTCCTTGCCTGCAGAGGGACACGCGCGGAGGAAAAATAGGAGAGTTACAACATGGCACTTACATAAACAACACCAAACTGGCATAAAACATCTAACAAAATTACACGACTTCAAGCTTGGAATTTTTATACAACATAAATATTAGGGTTCAGCCCATTTAATAATGCTATATAAAATCAAGATTTAAGGCAGTAATGTTCCACATAAACTCTGAAAACAACATTTATGCTTCTTATAAAAGTAGAAAATGATTGCATTCTGTGGGCTTTTCAAAATGATGAATATAATTACATGAAGCAACAAAAATGGATTGAATTAAAAATCCACTAGTTTCAATTTAAGTTGGTTAAGGGGGAAAAATGTAGTTTCTGGCCAAGGACTGAGGAAATTTTACAAGAATCAAAAAAAAATTGTTGTATGCACTCTTAGGCAGTTAAGCAGCCTTCTCCCAACATGTATATGTAGCCCAACAGTCACCAATGAAATATGAGCTGCTTCAAACCTGCTAAGCCTAAGAAACCCTTTAATAGTATCTACTGTCACAAGTAGACCTGGTAGTTTTTTTTCTCCTCCAGAGTACACGGCCACCCCTAGAATATTCATTTGCTCCCGTAGAGTCTTTATGGCATCTTGTGCAATTTATTCTTTGTCAGTGTTGGCTGTTAGGACTAGCCTTGCAGTATTAACTTAGAATCGGAGTAATAACCCAGTGGAAGAACACTCTTGGAGTTTGTACTCTATACTCGCCTCTATGGGTCAGAGGCCAATACATGGTTGTCTCTCTGTTATTTAAAAAGAGACAGTTACTGCTGTAATAGTCTTCCTGATTACAGGGTAAACTTTGTTCATTGTGTGTGTGTGTGTGTGTGTGTGTGTGTGTGTGTTGGGTGGGAGTAGAAGGTGAAGGTAGGCCAAAAAGTCCTATCTAATAAAGAGGTAATATGCAAATTGACCATCACTCCAACACACAAGATGGCCGCCCCCATGTGGTCAAAGATGGCCACCCCCATGTGGACACAAGGTGGTCACCAAAAGATGGCCGTCAGGGGAGGGCAGTTGGGGGCGACCAGGCCTGCAGGGGAGGGCCGTTAGGGGTGTCCAGGCTGGCAGGGGAGGGCAGTTAGGGGCGACCAGGCCTGCAGGGGAGGGCCGTTAGGGGTGTCCAGGCTGGCAGGGGAGGGCAGTTAGGGGCGACCAGGCCTGCAGGGGAGGGCCGTTAGGGGTGTCCAGGCTGGCAGGGGAGGGCAGTTAGGGGCGACCAGGCCTGCAGGGGAGGGCCGTTAGGGGTGTCCAGGCTGGCAGGGGAGGGCAGTTAGGGGCGACCAGGCCTGCAGGGGAGGGCCGTTAGGGGTGTCCAGGCTGGCAGGGGAGGGCAGTTAGGGGCGACCAGGCCTGCAGGGGAGGGCCGTTAGGGGTGTCCAGGCTGGCAGGGGAGGGCAGTTAGGGGCGACCAGGCCTGCAGGGGAGGGCCGTTAGGGGTGTCCAGGCTGGCAGGGGAGGGCAGTTAGGGGCGACCAGGCCTGCAGGGGAGGGCCGTTAGGGGTGTCCAGGCTGGCAGGGGAGGGCAGTTAGGGGCGACCAGGCCTGCAGGGGAGGGCAGTTAGGGGTGACCAGGCTGGCAGGGGAGGACAGTTAGGGGCAGTTGGACAGTTAGGGGAGCAGTTAGGCATCGATCAGGCTGGCAGGGGAGTGGTTAGGGGGTGATCAAGCTGGCAGGCAGAAGTGGTTAGGGGATCAGGCCTAAAAGGGCAGTTGGACATCCCTCTAGGGGTCCCAGATTGGAGAGGGTGCAGGCTGGGCTGAGGGACAACCCCCCCCCCCCCGTGCACGAATTTCGTGCACCAGGCCTCTAGTAAATAAATAAAAGACTAATTCAATGCTATATCATGTTAACTTATTGGACAGAGCTAATTAAACTTTTACTGTTCTCTTCTATGCCAACAGCTTTTATTGAAATTGCTTGTTAGCAGAGGTTAGAATTAAAGACAATAATTTTGACAGTAAATTCTCTGTGGAAAGTTAACACAGCATAACCTTGGCCATTGCTATAAATTGTACTACCACGTGTCTTCTTAGATACATCATTTGTACATCTAACTATAGATTTATTTATTTATGTATTTCTTTTCCTTGCTGCATGCTATCCTGAAGTTGAGACTTGGTGCCCTTTAAGGTGGGCTAGCCAATGATTTTTCCTTGCTTGACCAGACCCTGTAAAATGGGGTCTAGGAACCTTGGAAGAAATCAACATGGAGAAGCTAGAGAAAAGGGGCAGAAGTACAGTTTGTGTCAACTTTTAGGCATCAAATTCAAAGAGCTTATATGTGCAAAGTGGTGTTAAAACCAATGAAAAAATGAAATATATATATATATTATATATATCCTAATATATAAAAACCCTGGTTCTATCATGACCGAGCTCGACCAACAGGAAGCCAGTCCTGTAGTCAGTGCTGGGTTGCTGTGGCGACCCAGCACTGACCGCTGCCAGTGGGGGCACAGTGACCCAGCACTGACTGCTGAGGGTGGCTGCGAATCAGGCCCAGAGAGAGGCTTGATGAGAGAAGCAGGGTCTGATCCGTAGCCTGTGTGGCAGCTATTGATCAGCACTTGCCTCTCTCTTTCTCTCCCTGCCAGGCCAGCAGCCGCACCTCCATTTCTCTCCAGGCCTCCACCCGGGCTGCTGATCAGCCCTACCTTTCTGATCAGGCCATGTTGATAGGCCCAGAGACACTGACTGGCATAGAAACCGATCAATCAGAAGCAAATCGGGTGAAGTGTGAGGAGCCAATGGCTGCCTAGGAGGTGGAGCTTTTGATGCTGACTGGCATAGAAACCAACCAATCAGAACGAAATCTGGGTGAACTGTGAGGAGCCAATGGCTGCCTAGGATGAGGAGCTTTTGATGCTGACTGGCATAGAAACCGACCAATCAGAACCAAATTGGCCGGCAGAGGAGGGGAGTTGGGATGAGATCAGGCCTGCAGGGGAGGGCAGTTAGGGGTGATCAGGCTGGCAGGGAAGGACAGTTGGGGGCAATCAGGGCAGCAGGGGAGAGCAGTTGGGGGCGTGATCAGGCTGGCAAGGGAGGGCAGTTGGGGGCGACCAGGCCTGCAGGGGAGGGCAGTCAGGGGTGACCAGGCCAGCAAGGAAGGGCAGTTAGGGGTGACCAGGCTGGCAGGGGAGGGCAGTTGGGGG
>NW_005364711.1:1246032-1261756 GCF_000412655.1 Myotis brandtii
CCCCCAGTGCACAAATTTCGTGCACTGGGCCGAGAGAGAGAGAGAGAGAGAGAGAGAGAGAGAGAGAGAGAATGAGAGAGAGAATATGTGTGTGTGTGTGTGTGTATATATATATGTATGTATGTATGTATATAACCTCCTCTTGTGTTTTATGCCACAGTGCTGTTTTCATTTGCCACAAAAAGAAGATAGAATGGTAAAGACTAGTACCTGGTGTAGAGGTATATTGATCTGCTTAAGGAGAGCTTTCACTGCCATCTGGAGCTCGTAGAAGAACAATTGCATGGGGCAGTCAGAAGTATGATCCACACTTTCCATAGATTCAGAGCCAGAAAGCTTTTGGACCCATTCCCACTCCTCTCTGTATGTTGAGTCAAGTTAAAATTAGAAATATAACAAAAGTTCAGAACACAGCTCAGAACATTTTTAGTGTGTATGTCCAGAACCTGGGTAACCAATTTTTGGTGGTTAAAACTCAATGCAATTTATGCTATTTGAACTTTTAGACACCCAGATGGAGTTTAAAATTAGCTTTTTCTAATTTCAGCTTAGTTCATCTACCAAACCACGTCTACCTCAGGACAGCAGGTCTAATTTGTATCAGTTTTTAATTTTTGAGATTGGAGCTTTTAGATATTTTGTCTTTATTTTCCTTCCCCTGAAAATCCTATGTAAATTCTAAGACCTGCATTTTGCCACAGGGCCACCTGCAGGTTAATTCAGCAATTGAGTAACCACAGGACTCTGGTCCAACTCAGGCAACAAACCATGTGGCACATTTCAAACCTGGCCTGTGGTAATCGTGGTGACTATTTTGGTTTCTTTCCCCTTCCCAAAAGCTGGAGGAGAATCACAAACAGGAACACCAGACAATTCTAATAAAAGGAACCAGGGGACACACATCACTGCTTCCATCCCCCTTTCAAACAGTCATATGTGTCTTTATTCTGCATGCTCTAGAATCCTTCCTAATGAACTTTCCCAAATGTCATGCAGAAGGGAAGGGAAAGAATGGTGGTGGGAGGAAAGCACATCTGGTTTATTCCCCAAAGGCTCCTCTTCAAAAGGAGCTTGAAAAGATCAAGGTAAATGCCTCTTGGGTAACATTGTTTCCACAGGTATTTTAGTACAAGTCTCTAAACATATTCAGTTGGCTGGGTTTCTTCTTCTAACTCTTCAGGGAACAGTAATATGCTCTCAGGAGCAGGCTAGAGAGGAAAGGAAAGCCCTCCTCTCTGGGGATGGAAAGAGAGGAGGTGCTAACATATGTTCCCACTCTCATGAAACCCTCTGAGGGCTCTCCCCAATGGATTATACCAGCCTGGGCTCCAGTCTGTGAGTCAGAAAATGAAATTGATTGTGACATAAGCTTTTCATCAGAAAACACTCTCTTTTAACCAACTACCCTCTTAGAAAAGTTTCTGTTTTTAAGATATCTGTTTCCTTTCAATTCCCACACTGGAAAAGACTATGGAAAATTTACCCTTTGTCCCAATAAAAGAAAAAAATTCAAAATTAAATCCCACTTCAGTCTGGGCATACTGTTGGCTTCATAAATAATTGAAATCTCTGAGAACCTGTTTGGGAACTGTTTCTTTCTCTCATCGCTGATATTGAAAACTAACTGTGGGGGTCTGACTAGCACAAGTATACACAAAACCTGAAGGAGAACATTGCTAAAATATCACCTTTAATCAAATTAGAAAATAAATTACTGGTAGGAATACCATAAAATATCTAACCGTTAATCAGCTTAATTGCTAAGGATGAGGGAGATGGAACTGGCAGAGTGAAGGATACTAGAATCTCCCATAAAAACGAAACTTGGAGTCTTGGCAAGGGGAAAGTAGATGGTATAACCACTAAAAGATAGAGTCTAAACCTTTAAGATACAAATCTAGAAAATGGATGAGAGTATTTGTTGCTGAGTCAACCTACAAATGAACGTTATAACCTCTTGGGAAAGGCTGAGATCACTAATGCTGATTGTAGAAGTGACCACCAGATGGCAGACTTAAAGTCTCGGTGTAGTTGATAAGTGAAAGAGAATATGGCAGCTACTGAGTTCTTTGAAGAGACCATCATCATCATCTTCATTGTGATCAAGTAGTATTTAATAAACATTCTGAGACACTAGAGTTAATCAACTTGCCAAAACTTTTAAACGACCACATTAGAGTCACCTTTGGTTAATTAATCCATAGGTATAACTAGAGTTTGGGTATCTAACTTGTACTCTGAAGCCTGAAAATCTCTGGAGAGTTCTTTTTCTTTTCTTATTTGTTCGTTCCTTTCCCTTTAAACAATTTTTTTTTTCATGTTAAGCACAATTCAGTAGACTTTCAGAGACCTGCTAGAGGGCTAGTTGTAAAGCTGAGCCAGATTACCAAGATTGGGCAACCTTCCCAAAACGAACAGGGCAGTTCACCCTGATGCCAAACCATAGAGGAGTTTCCAGAAGCTCAGGCCTTGTTACATCTTTTCTGCCCTAGAGAATCATAAAGACTATAGAAAACTTACAAAGTCCCCAGGCTAGAGGGTTAGGGGTGGGGAGAATGATGGTAGAGGGGCAGCCCTTTATGATTAAGGGGAAATCAGTGCTTTACTAGAACTCATTTCCATAGTCATATTAAAAAAATAATGACTTATTAGGGGGTGAAGAAAAGATACTAGAAACAGCAATGTTGAAAGTAAAGGACACCTACACATTAACCAGTTGTGCATCAGTGGTTGTACCATGAATAATATAGAGAGAAAAGTGAAAGGATAGTGCCCCCTTAGATGGGCTCACTTCTTTCACCAACACCACCAGCCCTCCTATCCTGATGTTAATATGCAGCTTGGTGTCTGCCCTCGTGTGCTGGCTCCTGAGGATATCTCACTATAGAAACACTCCCGGGAAGTTCATTTTCCTTCTGACACATCACACCATCACTCAAGCCATTGTTTCACCAGGAGGAAAATCCAAACTCCTCATAACTTACTTGGAAATGTTATGGTTTTCACGGATCTTAACATGGCAGAGAATGTTGGGCAACTTTTGAGTAACAAGAACTTTGATCTGATCCACAGAGCTACACAGCTTTAGATAACCCAGATATAATCCAGGAGAGAGACGTTGATGACTCCTTTTGTGATAGGAGAGAATATCCTGTAGGGTGAAAAAAACAAGCAGAAACAAAAAAACTCCTTGAAAGGCGATCTCAAAACCTTTTTCTTTCTTAGGTGCAACATGTCATGAATTAAAGGTGCTGTAGCTAAGAAATTAGGCGAAACACCTCAGATAACACCATGAAGGTTGGGGACAGACCATCTTACCTTCAGGAGACTTGTCCTCCAAGTCAGGTAACCAGTTATTAATATATTCTGCATGCTTATTTTCCTCAGATTTCTGAACAGGCGGAGGTGTGTGGGCTGTGATTAGCTATGGACAGGTGGTAGTGGAGGCAGGTACTAAAGAAAACTAGAATTTATAATCTCTGTCCTTGGAGGGCTTATTGTATAGCTGGGGAAACAGAAATTTACAAGTGTAAATGCTGATAAAGCTGTACAGGAAGCCTCATTATTTCAGGATAATTGGTATCAGGAAAAGTCTATTTTAAATGACACCACTTAAAATAGGATAAAACTTTTATAGTAGTAGAAGAAAAGATTTAATTGGTTCTTTATCTTGAGAAATGAAACAATGTAATACAATAGATTTATTTATCTTATTAAAATTTAAATTGTAGTTATATGTATTGACTAATTCTGAAAATGAAGAGAGTATCAAGTATTGGTTCTTTTTTTTGGCATAACTTTTTTAGACTAAATTGTATGATATGCTGTTTGAAATTGTATGAAATGCTGTTTCTTACATTTGACTTTCACAATGAAGAGGATAGTTTTTTCAAGAGTTTGTGAAAGTTTCATATTTTTTTCCCCTGGCATTTAAAAAATACTTGATAGTTATGTCATTCTCTTATAAAATACTTGTTCCTTTTATGTTCTTCAATTGTTAACTGGTCTATTGCTGAATTGTAACTGGCTTTGCATGTGATTTGGTTAGTTTTCCACATCATCTTCATCAGCTTCACAAAATTCTTTACTTTTACAAAATTTAAAATTTACCTTATAATAGATTTGCATTGTATTGTCACAACACAATATTCCACAGGCAGCAGAGACTGAATGAAGTTGTTGGTTTAACAGGAAGTGCCAGCCTGTTATAGCACAGAGGGATGATTGAGTCAAGTCTTGTTTTATATGTTGTAAGTTCTCTAGTGAACTATTTAGGGTGTGACTTTAGCTTCCCTATATGACTGCAATAACTCAGATAATGAATAATTGGAAATACAGATTCCCCCATTTCAGTAGGTATGACTTTTTAAACATTTGGGCAGCATGGGAGTTAAACAGTGTTAACAGTGATGAGTCAGGTAACTGATTATAAATATTCCTATAGGCCAGAGTTTAGTCTGATTTTCAAAGTGAGTAAAAAAAGAGGGAATCATCGCTACCACTAAATGTAGGGAAGGTGAAAAGGAAAAGGAAAACAAACATTATACTTGCACAAAATTTTATATGGAACAGAGAGGTATTGAAGTCTCCCTTGGCCACTAAGAAGGAGTAATCTCTCCTCTGTAGAATTAACGATTTGCAACACCTAATATATGCTATTGTGTATTGTCTCCTTTGTTCCGTCCTCTACCAAACATACTGAATTCCAGGCTCTACAGGAAACATTGGGGTTTCAGGTAACTTGCTATGAGCACTACTTTTGAAGAGGTCAAGAAGATGAGTAAACAAATTATCACTATATACTGAAATCAATTTTATAATAGAGACAGTGTTGGCATACAGATGAAGGAGTACTTAGCTTATATTTTTCTTCTCTTATGCTCTTTTTTTGAACTAGACTATGAAATTAGTGGTGTTGCTGTGTTTTTTATTGCTTTGTTTCCTTGGTACCCAATGCTAATTCTATATATAATAGATACTCAACATGTGGAAATCAGGACAGTTTCCTAAAACAGAACAGAGAATAGCAGAAGAGGAACAAAATAAAAATGGCCACAGCTGGGGTCATAAATGGTCACATAACTATCGAGTACAGAAAAGGAAAAAGCTAAGTAATTTTTAAGATATTTGGTGAAAAAGACTAGAAAGAAATTTGATTTCATGATCAAGAAGGAAGGCATTCTTATTAATATTAGGAGTTCCATACAGCTTGACTTTTTAATGTCTTTTATCCTGTGTCAGAACAGATCACAGGTGAGTAGTTGACTAGAGGAGCTTCAGTTAAGGTGAAATTTTAAGAAATGAATAGGTAATCAAAGAGAGAAATGGTTAATGAGAGGAGGAAGAATGGAAGTGTTCAGATGGACAGAATTTGATGATATGCACCCTAGGGGGGTACTTGCTGAACAAGCAGATGTGGCCACAAACTCACAGGTCAATATTTTTGAGAAGTGATGGACAACTAGAAAGTCCCTAAAGACTAGAAAAGGGCAAATATGCCTATCTTTGAAACAGGAAGGGGAGAAGCACAGGATGACCCTAGTAATTAAAGACTGCCAACTTATTGATCTTTGGGAGAAATGAAAAAGAACCATCTAACAATCAATTTGCAGCCAGTCAGGAAATCCTGAGACACTGGATCAGGGAGAAGTCTCCAGTGGAATCTGTTTCACTAGATAATCTGTGAAAAGAAGAGTCTTTACTGTATTACTTTAATAAGCTAAATATCTGAGGTGAAGATTTGTGAATGATAGAAATGGTGTGGGAATAGTAGACATTTTGAGTGAAGGACCAATAAAGACTGGCCCTGAGGGCCACTCTTTTCAGCTTATTTATTGACATTCCAGATAAAGAAATAAAAAATGTGTATCAAATTTGTGGGTCCCAAGTTTAGTGTGGTTTGGATTTTCTGGAAAATAGTAATAAAGCTCTGAATGACCCTGTGCATTGGAAAAATAAGCTTATCATAATTAGGGTTTAAACTTAATAAGAAAATGTGCTTGTAAAGACCCAAACCCCAGTACAAGTATAGGATGGGTATGAGTATAAGAGAAAAAACATGTGGGGGTCAGACCGACCACAGATAGAATGTGAGCTGGGAACATACTGTGGTTATGTAAAAGCCAACACCATTCTGGGATGGAGTAATTTACTCTTTCATTCAATTTTTTTTTAAAGACTGTTACTGAGCATCTACTATGTGTGTTCCTGTCTTTACATAGTCATTTTATCCTTCATTAGAATGTTTTGGGCCTAAGAAATGCATAGGAAGAGAAAGAAGCTATCCCATTCACATAATCTGAGGTACACTAGAAAGACCCCCTAAACCAAATCAAATGTCTTTGGGTTTACACATTGCCTCATTTGACCACTAAACCACATTTCTAGCCTCTACTTCCACTATAGCCCTTTTTCATCTCTTATCTCCAGCCAAGATGGATCCCTTTTTCATTCCCCATGCATGCCCTAATCTCTTTTTTGATTTTTTTTCTTGTTGGTTCATGAATTCACTCATTCTACCAACTTTTATTGAGCACTTACTACATATAAGGCATTGTGCTAGGGCAGTGGTCGGCAAACTGCGGCTCGGCAAACCATGGCTCGCGAGCCACATGCGATTCTTTGGCCCCTTGAGTGTGGCTCTTCCACAAAATACCGGCTCTTCCACAAAATACCGACTTCTGTGCGTGGGCCACGAAGTTTCAATCGCACTGTACGTGCGCGCCCGCATGTGGTATTTTGTGGAAGAGCCACACTCAAGGGGCAAAAGAACCGCATGTGGCTCGCGAGCCACGGTTTGCCGACCACGGTTAGGGTATTAATGACATCAAGATGAATAAGACATGATCCTTTCATGGAATTCACATTTCAGTATGTGAGAACTACATGTAAGCAAGTTTTTCTAACCCAGTGTGATAAGGGCCATAAGAAAAATGTGTAAGAGTCCTTGTGGACACAAGGGAGGGTGAAGATTGACTTTTCTAGCTTCTGCCTCATTTCTTTTACCATGCTCTGTATTTAATTCTATTTATCTCCTTTCTCCCTCCTACCTTTCCTCTCCTCCACCTTTTTCATTCCCCTTCTCCCTCCATCTTTCCCTCCCCCATCTCTTTCTCTTTTTTTCTCCACCTGGTGAACTTAACTTACCCTTCATGGCTCAGCCAACTGTCACCTCTTCTACAACGCCTTCCCTGATATTTCCAGGTAGAATTAATAGCTGCTTTGTCTGTGTTTCCATAGTACGCTGTTTGTGCTGCTATCAGGCTCTGGTTTAATTCTGCCTTGTATTACTTTGATTTGTTTACAAGTCTGTCTGTCTCCCCTGACTGAACTCCTTGAGACCAGGGACCTTGACTTATTCATTTGTTTTTTCTATAGCACCTAGAAGAGTTCCTGGCACCTACTTGGTGCTGAAAAAATGTTTATTAAATATGAAATGAGAGGCCAAGAGGGAGTGGGGTCTGGGGCAGGGCCTCTGGGAGAGAATATGCTGTGCTGGTGCAGTAACTACGAAGAGTTATATATCCAACTGCTCTTCATTGATCAGATAGCCTAAGAGCTTGTTAGAAGAATGATATATAGTTACTTTTCCAATAACCACAAGGTTTTTGTTTAGTTGGATAGGGGATGGAAGCAGAATTGTCCAGGGATAGCAGAACTCATAAAATGGTGGCTTGTGGTCTTTGTGGGCCAGCCCATGATCATTGGACTACAAAGAATTTAAATTTTCTGAATTATTTTTTTAACTTTTAAAAATAAAGAGATTTTATTGAAGACTCTGAACTTTCAGCTTTTCTTTAAAAATTGGAAAACATTTCAGCATTGGGACTACTTTCCTCCACTGCAATTAGCTGAGGCTGAATAAGGCTGTTCTTTAAATGATCTCAAGATTACTATAATCTCTGTTACTTCTATACTATTTTTTTCATTGAGATATAATTCACATACCATAAAATTCAACATTCTAATGTGTGAAATTCAGTGGTATTACTATTTTCACAAGTTTGTGCAGCTGTCACCACTATATAATTTTAGACCATTTTCATCACTTAAAAAATACACAACAACTTTGCTGTCATTCCAATCCTGTCACTCCTTCACCTGTCCCTGGAACCACAGATACACTTTTATGAATTTGTCTATTCTGGACATCTTATATAAATGGAATCATGCAGTATGTGGCATTTCATGTTGGCTTCTTTCACTTAGCGTAATGCTTTTAGGCTTCATTCCTGTCATAGCATGGGTCAGTACTTCATTAATTTTTATGGCTGAGTAATATTCCATTCGATGGATATGCTGCTTTTATTTATTCATTCATTAGTTGTTGGGCATTTGGCTACTGTGAATAATTCTGTTGTAGACATCAGTGAACAAGTATATGTGTGAAGTCAATTGTTTCTTATATCCAGCCCACCTGGCTCATTTCCATTAGTTTCCCAATTCCAGCAGTTTTTGATCCCCATGTTAGAGGCTGCTTGGAACAGGAATGAGCTAGAAAAAAAGCAAAAAAAGGCAGACAAGATAGCAGGTCCTGGGCATCTCAGGTATAAGAAGATATTGAGTCCCTGGAGTTAAAAAGGAATGCCTAAGAGAAGGAAAGCAGAGATGGGAGGAGATAGAAGACAGGTTTCATTGTAGCTTTTCTAGGATCAAACTTTTGAAAAAGGATCCAGAGAAAGGGAGGGTGAGGGTGTGTAAAGCAGCATGGTAGCATGGGAATATCAGCCTAGGAGTCAGAAGACGTCAGTCTTAGTCCCTTCTATGCTGCTTTTTGGCTGATTTGACTCTGGCCAGTTATTTTTCTGAAATCCATAGCTTGATTTATGAATTGGCCACAATAAAATTACCCACTCAACCTCATTGGGTTTTTGTGAGGATTAAATGGTATCATAGATGTGACAAAGTGTTATAAACTGAAAGTATAGTACAAATGAGAGATTAATATTCAGAGAAAACTTCACCTGTGAGGCTTTCAGTTATTGAAGTGGCTCCTGAAGACCATGGTCAGAGTAACTCAGCACCTGAGAGGGACCTCCCTATTGGAAATGCTCTCATTGTCAGTTTGTTCAGAGGGACACTAGCTTGTTTGTAATGACTCTCTTCCTTTCCAGGAAAGTATGGGAAGGATTTCTCTCTCTCTCCCAAATATATGAGAGAGGCCTGTTATAAAGTCTGGGACTTGAGAAGGTTGGGCATTTGAGAGGGGTGGACCTGAAGTTTCCCTGGGGCACTAGGAATTAGCAGATTAGTTATGGGCCCAGATTTTGTTGAAGCCTGTATCTGTTTTTGAAATCCCCACTGTGGTTCATAGAGCCTTTACACAACTTTTCCTTAGTTCTTATGAAAAAGTAGAGGAAGGGAGAAAATGCTCGAGGGATGATTGAACCAGTGCTTGGGGTCCCCTGGGACAGTAAGGATGAGGAGATCGACTAGGTGTGCCCTAAGGAGAGCCTAGCATTACTTGGATTTTTCTGAGTAGAGAAATAATAAAAATCACTAACATTTATTGAGCAGTCACTTTGTGCTACCCTTCTAATGTTTCACATGTTAACTCATTTACTTTTCATTAGAACCCTATGAAGTAGGTTGTTGTTGTTGTTTTGTTTTTTTTCCCAAAGGAGGAACTACAAGAGGTGAGAAATAAGTAACTTGCCCTAGTCATCTATACTAATAAAAGGGTAATATGTTAATTAGGTTGGACATCTTTCGGACGTCCATCCAGACAAAGCCACAGCAGCTGCAAGGCCCAGGGCTCAGGCAGCCGTGGGCTCAGGCAGCCTTGAGCCCTGGTGGCTGTGACGCCCAGGGCTCATGGCAGCCATGAGCCTTGCCTGCGAGGCCCAAGGCTCAACGGCAGCCATGGGTTAAGGCAGCTGTGAGGCCTGGGGCTCACGGCAGCTGTGGGCTCAGGCAGCTGCGATCCCTGGCAGCTGCAAGGCCTGGGGCTCACAGCAGCCGTGGGGTTAGGCAGCTGTGAGCCCTGGCAGCTGCGAGGCCTGGGGCTCAGGCAGCCGCCACAGCTGGCAGTGGCAGCAGCAGCGGGGTGATGGGGATGGTGCCTTCCCCTGATCAACCTGGTTGCCTCCCTCAGAGGGAGCGGGCCTAAGCCCTCAGTAGGACATCCCCTGAGGGCTCCCGGACTGTGAGAGGGGGCAAGCCAGGCTGAGGGAACCCTGGCCTCTAGTCTATATAATAAAGCATAAGCAACCATTATGGCGAAATGACCGGAACGACTCGTCACTATGATGCGCACTGACCACCAGGGGGCAGACTCTCAAAGCAGGAGCTGCCCCCTGGTGGTCAGTTTGCTCTCACAGGGGGAGCGCCGCTCAGCCAGAAGCTGGGCTCACAGCTGGCGAGGGCAGCGGGAGCCTCTCCCGCCTCCACAGCAGTGCTAAGGAGCAGCGAGCAGGCGGGTGGTAAGGAGCGAGGGTTCCGGACTGCAAGAGGGATGTCTGACTGCCAACAGGCGGACATACCCCGAGGGGTCCTGGACTGCGAGAGGGCACAGGCCGGGCTGAGAGACCCTCCCAGTGCATGAGTTTCATGCACTGGGCCTCTAGTATAACTAGAAAAGGAGTCAGGAATCATACCCAGTCAGTCTGATTCCAAAATTGTGCCTCAGAATGTCATGTGATGTAGCAGAAAGAGGCCCAGGCTTCCAATCAGAAGGCCTGGTGGTCATCAGTCTACTGACCCTGAAAAAAGACAGTGGTTTGTGGCCCAGAATTGTGGGAATTACCTAGTCAGTTTTGGGCAACCACCACAACCTATCTCTACTTTCATGTTGAATTGGTGGGGCCACCTCCTGACATATTTAATCTTAAATCTGGGAGTGATTGAATACCAGCCCTACTAGTTTTATCCCCCATTTCCTCTCCAGTGTAAGACCTATTTGGGAAGGGGGTGAAAGAGAAAAATAGAAGAGGAGAAAGGAGAGTGGGGGTGGGCGGGAATGACATCAAGCAGGAATGTGCCAGTCAGCGGGGGTAAATTTTCCACTTGGATCTGGGTTGAAACCTGATCTTGCCTCTATTTTTGGTCTCCTTCTCTAACAACCTTTCGCCAGATTGGAATTTTTCTGCACCTGTAACACATTTTTAATGTAATAAGTCTAGGAGAAACCAGGTATTATATCACGCTGGGGCCTGTGCTGTTTCTAGGAGGGAAGGTAGCCCAGACCCCAGTTTATCCCTATAGGGGATTAGTGTATTAGTCACCCTGTAAAAGCTCAATTTATTATGATTTTTAAAATGTTTCTTTTAGCACTTGCTTATAAAAGGTGAAGAGGGGAGCCACTAATGTGTCTGTGTTCCCTGCCTCCACCTTTTCACACACACCCACCCTCTATCAATTTCATATGAACTCAGATTCCATAAAATCAAATCCAGAGGCTTTGACCAATTAGCTTACCTTTGCTTCTTTGGACTTTGTCCTTGTTTGGGCTGGTGCAACTAATGGAAAGGTGAGCTTACTGTCGTAGCCACCCCTCAGTGGGGAATGGAAATAAGTGGTCTTAGCTGTTTAGGGTGATCATAGGGCACTAGTGGGCCAAGGCTTGGATTTGGCTTGTTAGTGTGGGATTGAGCCCTTTATTTCTCCATTACTACAGATTGGCTTTCTTGTGAATATACTAGTATGTCATGGGTTGCATAGGGCTCAAGGTGGATGTTTCTGCCAGCTTTGCCACCTAACTGGACAGTTCTATAGAACTCGTCATTGTCACTAGATTTAAATAAAGAAAGCAAGAAAAAGACAGCTTGAAACCCAAATTCACATAAGAACATGTGAGGCAGTTTGGTGGCATGCATGGAGAGAACGTTGGACTCGAGCAGATGTGGGAGCGTATCCTGGTTCTGCCATCCTGGTTAAGAGTCTGATCTAAGCTGCTTGAATTTGAATTTTGGTGGTGTTCAGTTCTCAGGCAAGTCTCTCATCTTTCATTTTATCTCCCATTCCCCACTCACTGAAATCCTACCTCCTGCCCTGGAATATGATATAATGTAGCGGAGAGAAGCCTGCTTACAATCAGAAGATCTAAGTTCAAGTATTGGCTCTGTCCTTTTCTAGCTGTGTGCTCAGTGGCAAATCCAAGTTTGGTGGTGATTGAACCTAATGCAATCTTGGGTTCTTTCCTTAAGGTAAAGAATACACAATTATGAATGTGAAATTGTTAGGATTTCTGCCAGGGCCTTGAAGAGGCTTGTGCAGGTGAAGAGCTGAATGATGCAAAATCTTCATTAGCTTCACTAAATCTGCCTCTGTCACATCATATCATTGAGCCTCAGTTATTTCATGCCTAAAATGGATTTAAACATGGCTGTCTGTCTTGAGGGAGTAGTTTAAGGAACAAGCAAGAGTAAATATTATGAGTGTTTTTGTCCCAAGTGATACATACATGCACACACACACACACACACAAATACATATATAGTTTAGAGATGTATTATTATTGTAGTACATTCAATTATTGGTTTAATGTTTTGATTATACTATCTGTAGATCCCTGCTCAAATATTTGTCTCATTGGTTCATTGGGTCAGGGGCATTCTCAAGGTGCCAATACTTGAATTCCAGATTGGGAAAGTGTTAAATAAAATAAAAACAAGCTTCTGAATCTTTCCAATGTGTGGAATATAAACCATGACATGTCTCTGGACCTCTCCACTTCATCATTGCATATGTAAATGGATTTTGGTGTATTTCATTAGAGCCTCAATAATTGTGTTTGGAACTTTAAATATATTAGGAAATTGAAAAGACTACATACCTGGATGGTTATCAGTAAAATGTCTAAAGCTGTTGGCTCCTCAGGTGTTGACAGAGACTTCCTCTGGCTTTGCAGCTTTGAGATCTGCATCCATTTGCCATTAAAAAATGAATAGAGCATCTCCACCTCTCTGATGGTGACTATCAGGATGTTTCCATGCCGGTCTTTAATGGGCTCGTAGTAAACTCTTCCCAAATTGTGTGTTCCAAGTAAATTCTAGAAGCAAATAAATTTCTGGTAGCTTATGTGATGTACAAACAAAGCAACATAACTGCAACAAAAGACACTAAATAATTATCTGATGTTTCTGAGAAGCTGTGTGTTGTTGTTGTTGTTTTTTTTTAGCAGACTTAATCCTAGAAAATGTGGCATCATAGAAATGTACTTAACAGAAGCTCAAAGAAAATGTCTTCACCCATAAGCCTGCAAAGATTATAGCAAGAGACACAAAAATTATGTTTTTTAAGCAAATTCAATATCTGTAAATATCTCTTACCCACATAGACACACCAGCACATAAACCTCAGTCACTGGCACTTGAAGAGAAACCCAGATGTTTTAAAGAAAAATGCCTGATATTTCAAGTATGCTGCTTGTGGAGTTTTGAAGCGATCTACAGTACACTGGTGAGAAGTGGGGTTGTTTAAAATGAAGAAGTGAATTGACAATGTAGCACATTGTACAGGTCCCAAATGACTGCACATTCCCTTCAAGATACTTTAATTGGGAGATTGGCCTGGTTTAACTTACCTGCATTTCAGGGAGTTCTGTTTATTTAAAACTGTTAAAATTGTTCATGAGCTAGGTCAACTGTGGCAGACAATGCTTTCAGAAAGGTAGGAAGGGAAGGATGCTGCATTAAACGTGGAAGGGCCCAGGTAGATGTTATTAAAATAAACTGTCACAAATAGGGTTTGAAGAGCACTGAGAGGAATAGAATAAAATAGCCTTTTACTTTGAATATCCATGGTTTTTTAAAATTATAAACCATCTCAGAACTCCTAGTTGTTATTTTTGCGAGCTTACATAAACACTGATGAGATAACCTGTTAGCCAGAGAGCAGTAGTAGAACTGGAATTTGTAAAAGTAACAAGGATGACCTAAAAATGAATGAGCCAACTACTCAGTATCCACATCTACCAAAATATTGGGATATTCCCTAATAGGTAGGGACTGTGTTTTAATTTTTTTTTTTAATTCACAAGGACAGGACACGTGAAGAAATTTCACAAATAATTATTGACATTTGAAAATTGAGTTGGCAGGATTACTATTTTTTTTAAAAATATATTTTTATTGATTTTTTTACAGAGAGGAAGGGAGAGAGATAGAGAGTTAGAAACATCGATGAGAGAGAAACATCGATCAGCTGCCTCCTGCACATCTTCTACTGGGGGTGTGCCCGCAACCCAGGTACATGCCCTTGACCGGAATCGAACCTGGGACCTTTCAGTCCGCAGGCTGACGCTCTATCCACTGAGCCAAACCGGTTTCGGCGAGGATTACTATTTTTTAACAATGGCCTAATCACTTAGATTATTCTTGTTCAATAATTGACTTCCAAATCACAGAGAAGTAATTGGGTAAGGCAGTGGTTCTCAACCTGTGGGTTGCGTGCGACCCCTTTGGTGGTCGAACGACCCTTTCTCAGGGGTCGTCTAAGACCATCCTGCATATCAGATATTTACATTACAATTCATAACAGTAGCAACATTACAGTTATGAGGTAGCAATGAAAATAATTTTATGCTTGGGTCATAACATGAGGAACTGTATTTAAAGGGCCAGAAGGTTGAGAACCACTGGGGTAAGGCTTTTTAAGCCTGTCCTTTGTAGTAGTTTGCTGCAAAGTAATACTGGCCAACAGCAGTGGTATGCTGGTAAACTGTCTATATAAAAAATAACTGATTTATAGGATATGCCAATTTCTGTGGTGTAAATACTCCCACCATAAGCTGATTTCAAGCTTCTAGGGTTTGATAACAGGCTTTCAAAATTCCTGAATATTTAACAGTTGGCTTTCCTAAGCCAGTGCAGGTTGGCTCCAGCACACCACTGCTATTAAGCCTTTAGTTATACTGGTGTTGAATTTCAGGGCTGGCTGCTGTTCATTAACTCTTAGACTTCTGAAAAATTGTTACTCTCTTTGGCCCTGATTTTCATCATCTAATATTAAGGATCCTTACAGCTCAAATATCCCTTATCCTAATCCTTACTTTATAGAGTTTTGGGGGGATTACATGAGAAAATATTTTGTATACTCTCAAGTTTGTAAATGTTCTTTACTGCTCTAATTGGAATCCCTGGCTTATATTTAATCATTTTCAAGGCTCAGTCCATGTTTCACCATCTCTGAAAGGACTTTCCCAACTCTCTCAAGTAGAATTTACCATCTCCTCTTTTGTCCCCTATTGTTTCCTGTACAAACTTGTGTCTTAGCCTGACTGTGGTCTCCTTGCATATTGATATACTAGTGGCCTGGTGCATGAAACTCATGCACATTAAAAGGGAATTAATTAGAGGAAATATTTTAATATTGCTATTTGCCCTTTCTCTATAATAGAAGTGTCAGAGATGAAACAAAATTAGTAAAATGTATATGAAAATCTCCCTGCTGTCAGAATCTGGGGCGCACTGCAGAACCCAGAGTCAAGTCCCCGCCCACCCGCGTGCGCCTTGAAATCATGTGAGACCCAGACCCGGCCGGCCCCACCCCCATCAAGCCCCGCAGGGTAGGGGGCACAGCCTCAGGTCCCCCAGCCAGGTGCTGGGCAGGGGGTACAGCCTCAGGTCCCCCGTCAAGCCCCACTGGGCAGGGGGCGCAGCCTCAGTTCCCCCGTCAAGCCATGCTGGGCAGGGGGGGCGCAGCCTCAGGTCCTCTATCAAGCCCTGCTGGGCGGGGGGTGCGGCCCAGTGCCAGGGTGAGGAGCATGGCCTGAGGTCTCCCTGCC
>NW_005364711.1:1261827-1264005 GCF_000412655.1 Myotis brandtii
GGAGCACGGCTTCAGGTCTCCCTGCCCCGGCGCCGGGGTAGGGGGCACGGCCTCAGGTCCCTCGGCCTGGCCTCAGGACCCCGGCCCCAGGTCCCCGGGCACAAGGACCATTTGCATATTAGCTCTTTATTATATAGGATATGTCATGAGATCTTGGTTGTTTTGTCTCTGTGTCTCGGGGTTCCTTGCACTGTGCCTGGCACGTAGTAAGAGCTCAATAACTTTTTGTTGACTGAATTAACATATTATCGTTAGGACACTGGAAAATACAATTTACTTTAAACCAAAGCTGTTGTGTAGACATTGAATGAGATGGTCATTTTTTAAGCAGTTATTATCATGGTTCACTATTGGCTTTGGATGTGATGACTAATGGGGTAAATAAGAAAGCACTTTAAAAGTCTTCCTGAAATTCTTTATTGATATCAGATTGGGTTAGATAGGCAGCTCTAGGGAGCAACCAACTTAAAAGTAGAATATCCTTGTGAAAATAATTGCAACTATGTTCCAAGGGGGCAATTTTGAGGTTCTTTAGGACCTAAAGGATAAACAGACCACTTTAGTACCTGTCATGCAATAAACATTAGGAGATTTGGGAACCCTGATGATCCTAAAAGATAAAGAGGAATAAAAATCACTTGATGGCTCATAGGAATGCATCTTGGTTATAACCAGAATAAATCACAGGCCTGTCAATAGCCCTAGACAGATGCACAATATTTAGAGACCTTTAGTCAGACCTTCAACGGGAAGTTGAAGGAAGTCCAGAGTGGCGATATGAAGGCCTAAAAAAAAAAAGAATAAAATTTTGGGCAAACTTTCCTCCAGCTTGAAAAATGAAAAAGACATAGTTTGAATAAATTGTTACCTGACTTTTACTCACTAACACTCATTTCTAAAAGCGGTGAAGGAGAACAGTTTAATGTAATCCAATCTACAGTGTCAGATTATTACTATATTTTGAGGATAAGTAGTCTGGACACCTCTTAATGTAAGAGCAATGTACATTTCTGCCTCTTGGGGCTTCTGTCATTTTCCTAAGAGTAGGAAAAACAATGTGGGGTCATAGCCACTTACAAGCTTTCTCTTTTATTTTTTAAGTCCAAATACTGGAAGATACTTGTTTCTCCTCTTGCCTAGGTAATATTAATCAAATTAAAGTCACTTCTAAATAGGTTCCAAATGATGCAGAATAGAATTTTACTTTTTAAAGAAAAATTATAATGTGGATTAATATCTTCTATTTGAAATTTTTGTCTGCTTTTGTAAATGAACACATAATAAGATGATGAAGTATTAGAAAGAATGCAGACTTTGGAGTTATGTAGATTTGTATTTGTAAACAGACTCTGCTACTTCCTATTTGTGTGATGTTGGGCAAGTTATTTAACTTTCCCAGCCCACAGTTTTATCATCTGTTAAACTAATATCAATAATAGTACTTTCTCATCAGGGTGTGATGAAGATTAAATGAGATATAGTTTATAAAACTCTTAGCACAGTGCCTGTCATCTGTTCTGTTAAATAAATGAAAGCTGTTGTTTCATGATTATTATTTATTACTAGAGGCCCAGTGGACGAATTTGTGCATGGGTGGGGTCTCTCGGCCTGGCCAGCTATTGGGGCCTATCAAGGCAGAGGGAGATTGGCCGGGGGGAAGGACCATGGGAGGTTGGCCAGCTGGCCAGGGGGAGGGGCCGAGGGAGGTTGGCTGGCCACCTTGATCAGGGCTGATGGGGCTGGCCAGTTTGGAGGAGGGACTGTGAGAGGTTGGCCAGCCATGGGAGGTTGGCTGGCTGCGGGAGGTTGGCTGTGGGAGCGCACTGACCACCAGGGGTCAGCTCCTGCATTGAGCGTTTGCCCTTGGTGGTCAGTGCGTGTTATAGTGAATGGTCATTCAGTCGTTTGGTCATTCAGTTGTTAGGTCGTTTGGTAGCTTAGGCTTTTATATATATATATAGATTATGTAGTAAAGGATCTCACTATAGAGCAGAAACTGGAAAACAAGGCAAGAATGCATAGTGGTTGGTAGGCACTGTGATGAAGACAAGTCAGGGTGTTATGGAAACAGAGGACGGGAAGAAAGATGGTGATGAAGACCTTTGTGTGCCTTGATAAAATGGGCCATTCTTTTTTTTTAAATTTTGTTTTATTGCTTAAAGTATTACAAAGAGTATT
>NW_005364711.1:1265504-1266498 GCF_000412655.1 Myotis brandtii
TCTGTGAAATATGCCGTTGGTATTTTAATGGGAAGTGCGTTGAATTTATAGATTGCTTTGGGTAGTATGGACATTTTAATGATGTTGATTCTACCAATCCATGAACATGGTATGTTCTTCCATCTGTTTATGTCTTCCTCTATCTCTTTTTTCAATGTCCTGTAGCTTTCTGAGTAGAGGTCTTTTGCCTCTTTAGTTAAGTTTATTCCTAGGTAGCTTAATTTTTTTGGTGTGATGGTAAATGGGATTAAAATGGGCCATTCTTGGAAGAGTGTGAGTAAGGGAATGGCATGGTCAGAATCTTTTGTCTATGGCTTATGCCAACCAAGCTATTTAATAATGCATTTTTACTTTCTTCAGAGCATTGTAAAAAAATGTTAGGTTAGTAAAGAGACATAAAATATTAAGTGAGCATCAGTTTCCCCCAATTTATTTTTCTTTCTCTTTTGAAAAGCTTTTCTATGCCCCTTTGTCCCCCCACCCCCTAAACAACAACAACAACAACAACAACAACAGCAACATCAACAACAACAAATCAAGTGGCTTCAATATAGGTTGGAACAAAAGTAGTTTTATAGTTGTTCATATGGAATATCTACACTAATAAAAGAGAAACATGGTAATTAGCGTAGGACCGCTACCCTTCCCATTGGCTAATCAGCATATCCTTATGCAAATTAACTGTCAGCCAAGATGGCGGCCGGCAGCCATGCACTGAAGCGAGCAGGGAGGCTTGCTTGCTCCAGTGACAGAGAACTCCAATGTTTCCCGCCGGCCCCTGCCGGCCTCTCAGCTGCAACGCTAAGCAACTATGTACTATGTTGCAAATAAGAAGCTAAACAAAACCCCAGAAACCGGCTTTCATTCAGCCGGGCTTCAGCCAGCCGGACCGCAACATTGTATCGATGTTTTCAGCAGCGAGGCCTCAGAGCTAAAGCTGGCCCAGAATAAAAAAAGAAAAAAGAAAAAAAGGAGCAGTTGGGAGCTTCAGTCA
>NW_005364711.1:1267432-1352547 GCF_000412655.1 Myotis brandtii
GACGGGGGGGGGGCCCAGGCCGGGCTGGGAGCCCCCCCCCCCCGCCGCCAGTGCACAAATTTTTGTGTACGGGGCCTCTAGTAATACAATAATTAATAAACAATAGTACTAAATGGGAAGTGAGGAAGTAAGTGGAGAAGGAGTTTCAAGAACTTTGGGTCTAAGGAAGAGAAGAGAGTTTGGTAGTTGAAGGGGTATGTGGGGTTGAGGAAGGGATTTGAGGGGAGGTTAAACTGGAGAGACTTGATTTATCCTATATAATAAAGATGTAATATGCAAATGGTCATTACACTGTGAAGCGTAAGGACCGACTGCGTAATGACCAGATCACGGATCAGGAGGAGGGTGGGGCAAGCGAGCTACAAGTGGGCGGCGGAGAGCTACAGGAGGGGCAGGGCTGCAAGTTATGAGGGGGGGGGGGGGGGGAAGGGGCGTGGGGAGAGCTGCAGGAGGGCAGGGTAGTGGATGGAGAACTACTGGAGGGCGGCAGCAAGCTACTGGTGAGCTACTGGTGCACGGATTCATGCGCAGGGCTAGTAGTGTTTAAATAAGAAGTCAGAGCACATTTGAGGGAGAAGCCTTTGGTAGGAGGAGTGAGACTATTTGTTGGAGTAGGAAGGAAGAGAAAGTAGGGTCAATGGAAGGAAGCTTTTAAATTTGATGATGGAAAATAATTAATTCCCATTTATTAATGAATTATACAGTGAAGTCATCAGCTAATCTGGTAATGAGTGTGGGGAAGGTGAAGGGATGTGGGATAATGGAGACGGTTTTAAATAGTTGTTTTATAGTTTGGGAAAGTGAATTTAGTAGAGAAATAGAATGTGATCACTAGGTAACATTATATGTGGGAATTGTAGTAGTGAATTTAACATAAAACCAGTCAACTGTCCCCCCCCCCCACTCCCACCTTTTTGGTGATTTTTTTCTATAGCAGTATACAACTATACTTCAGTATAGACATGTTGGATTCATCCAGACTTGGGATTTTTCCAAATAAATAATATGGAAGGAGACAGTGGCCAGAAATTTAGAATATTTTCAAGGGAGTGATTATGATGGGCCAAGGAATATAAGCTAGACAAAGAGGGAAATTCCTCAGAAGGCGGCTGATGCATTACGAAGAGTTGTGGGGCCAAGGAAATCCAAGAGCTATTGCAGTGGGAGTAGTTGAGTAGGGAACACTGACCATCACAGCTTCCCTCTAGTTCCTCAGCATCTAACTGCACTGGCTTGTGACGGTCTGATTCTTCCAGTGTTACTGATATCAGATGAAAGTGTTTTAGGAAGCCTTCAATAAACATAGAATCAAAGAGCTCCATTTGAAATCCTAAGGTTATTCAGTCTGTGATCCAAGCATGTCTGGGCTGTATGGTGGGCTAATGAGAGAGTCCATCCAATAAGGGCTCTGAGCCTCCTGGGAAAGAACTTTATCCTAATGAAGGAGCAGTTTGAGGTACAGTGAATTGGTCTAATTTAAGCTGATCAGTGATGAAAGGAAAGGAGTGCTTCACATTGAGCATAGTCATCATGGCCAAGCTCCAAGAACTTATTCTTGAGTTGAAGGGGAAGATTCTGCAATCAAGAGAGTTGAAATGGAGAGCACTGTTTACTAAAATATCTGAGGCCAGTGAGGACACAAGGCAGTAAACCACTTATGTAATGGAACATAGCACGGAGCATTCTTAAAGGTAAGAGTTACTTTGCAGAATTACTTATAATAGCAACACAATAATTATTATTGCAGGAAGTTGAATTATTGCGTGGGTCAAGAAATGAAGTTCCTGTAATTGCAGGTGGTGGTGGAGCTGTAGAATTTTTTTTTTTGTTATGACCCTATTTTTATGCCTTGGCTAGGATAGCCTGGCTAAACACAGCGTACATAGATTCCTGTTAGGCATATTTCTGGGGTTGATGTAACTGATAGCTTTGTAGGTAGATGCCCATTACTGTTAAAGGCTCAGAGATCTCTTAAAGACCCCAGTTCCATGTAGCAGATGTTTTTCTGTTAGGAACCACAAACTCAGGGATTGTCAGAAAACAATGAGAGGAAAACCCTGAAGAGCTTGGTTAGAACACAAACTCTAGGAGGGACTCTGTAATCTACAAAGATTCTTGTAGGGATTAGAGACCTTATCTGATTAGGTTAGTACCATGGTCGGCAAACTGCGGCTCTTGAGCCACATGCGGCTCTTTGGCCCCTTGAGTGTGGCTCTTCCTAAGCCTTAGGAGTACCCTAATTAAGTTAATAACAATGTACCTACCTATATAGTTTAAGTTTAAAAAATTTGGCTCTCAAAAGAAATTTCAATTGTTGTACTGTTGATATTTGGCTCTGTTGACTAATGAGTTTGCCGACCACTGGGTTAGTAGTACAGACAGATGAATACATTCATGGTTATAAGTAAGCTTTTGTTTTGCTTTAAGTAAGCAAAAATGTATGCAAATACCTTTGTTTTACCAAAAGCATCAAGCCAAGAAACACCTCAAAATATCTCCTTAGTCTATTTCTCCATCTCCATACACTCATAAAGGCACGGGATGCCAGAGCAGCAATGGCTCTTCAGGTGATCTACTCAAACTCCTTTTATTTTGCAAGTGATAAAACTGAGACCTAGCAAGGAGAAATGAGTTGGCTTATTAATATCAAATCCAGAACTCAAGTCTTCTTACTCCTTGTTTGGGGGTCACTCTTAGACTCTTTAAGAGAGACCCCTGCTCCTCTTCCAAGAGACTGCTAAAGGCACAGGTTCCCTACATGAGCATGTGTATAGCAGCTCAAACTGAGAGTCCTTCATATGCTTCATAGGGCTCTGAAAGAGAGAGGATCTCACCATTTCCTTTCCGGGTCAGATTGAAATGGAATTGACCAAGTTTTTCTCAGTTTTCTGTCGAGGTCTGGGTTGAAACCTGGCCCCTCACCTGTAGCTGGGCTGTTGCTGCGAGCATCTTCTGCCGAGTTTGCAGTACTGTGGATGAGGACATGGAGATAGGCACACTTTGCCTTAACCACCTTATATCTTCCCACATACAAGACAGCTGCAAAAGAAGTCACAAGGTCATATCATCATCCAAGCCAGTACATGATTTAGGTTGTGGCATCAAAGCACAGCAGGGAGAAGGAAACCTGACCCCTGATGTTTGTTCTCTAGTCCATTTGCAGATATGGGTGAAACAACTTTTTGATCTCTGTCCAATTGGAAAAAGATCTGAATGTTAATGAAACAGTCAGATCCACAGTTTAGTCTTTGCCAAACGATCCCATAACTCAGAATAGTGGAGACACAATCTGACAGGATGCAAGCTTCTTTGCTTTGAAAATGTAGTGTAGACACTGTTTTGGCATTTTGTATGACCTAGGGCATATCAGAACTGAAAGACCTTTTAGGAAATTTACTCCCACCCCAATACTTTGATCACTGGAGACCCCTTAACTAAGGTTTCAGAGATTTGTGTGCAGTAACATTGGTGCAAAGTGGGAGTAAATAAAATCAAACTCAATATACCTTCGTGAACCACAGAAAATCTTGTGTGATGGAACTGGTGTGAGAGTCATCTATTTCAACGATTGGTATTTGATCTTCATTGGTGACTAACATATTATCTTTGTAATAAAATATAACGGCTATGTAGAGTCCCCTAAAAAGAAAAGGCAAAATAAAAATTGTCCTCCACCATTTTCCTCTACCAAGCCTCAATCATGGTAAAAATTTTTTGGACATGAAAAGGATAATTTAAAATATATCTATGAGCGTATTCTTGCTAAGAATCACAAGTTCACTGATCAAAACTCAGAGAAATTACTATCTTGTTCAAATTCTCAGAAGAAAAATGAACTTCATATTCTTTTTAAAAATGTGATAGATCTATTAAAAATTAAAATATGGTAAACATACAATATTATGAGTTTCTGGTATATAACATAATTATTCAATATTTATATACTTATGAAGTGATCACCATGATTTAAAAAAAAAGAAAAACAAATCTTGTCATTTGCAACAACATGGATGGACCTAGAGGGTTATATGCTAAGTGAAATAAGTTAGAGAAGGACAAATACCGAATGATTTCACTTATATGTGGAATCTAATAAAGAAAAATGAACAAAACAAAACAGCAACAGACTCACAGAAAGAGATCACACTGATAGTTGCCAGAGGGGTGGCGGTAGGGTGGAAGGGTGGCTGAAAAGGTGGACGGAAATAAGAGGTATGAACTTCATATTCTTTTAATAACAAAAAGTAATTTCAACTTAGTTTCTACTCAGAACGAAAACCAGCTGATTCCTGAGAAGTTAAAACTTTCTGAAAAAACAAAAACAAAAAACAAACTATAGGACCCACCGTTTCAATGTCTTCACAAACTTGTTTGAGGAATGGAATAGGTGTTTTAGGCTCCTTGAGACTGACTGCTTGCGGCCTGTGGTTTGTAATTTTGAACTTTCTGGAACACAGAAAAAAATACAGTGTAAATTCCATTGGCAGAAAACACTCCCAGTACCTTCTTCCCACCTTCCTGCCTTCTACACCCCTGTCTCCTCAGTGTTATCCTCAGTCTCATGTAGGGATTCAGCTCATTCATTCCTACAAGAAACTTTTGTATCTTGAGATGCCAGTGGTTAATTCAATGAACAGATCCTCAAAAATGTTGGCCATGAGTAACATAACTCCAGGGGAAACCACTGGGGTGTTTTGTTTATCCTCTCTGTATCATCGGTTTATTATAAGGTAGGATAGTCCACTAAATTTTTTTTCATTATACTAGTAAAATTAATATAGGTATATTACAGAAAATGTGGAGAATAGAAAATAAAAAACAAAATCCCACCCATATCATCCTGCCACTTTATTATAACCACTGCTAGCATTCTGGGAAGGTTTTTTTCCCCCCCAGCATATGTGAGGGTTACAAACATAGTTGTAGGCTTAGGTATGATTATTATCCTTATTCAGGAGAAAAATTGAGACAGAAAGGTTAAGTGAGTTGTCCAAGATAAAAAAAACGCCAGTACCCAGAAAAACGGAGACATTCATTCACTGAATAAGTATTTGTTGGGACACTACTGTGTGCAAGGTTTTGTGGCTACCGTGGTGAGCAAATCACCCATTGCATCTGTTCAGCTCTTCTGTTTACAACCTGGAGTTCTCCCTGACAAAAGCAGTAGACTTCTTTGCAAACAGGGCTCTATGGAGTTGAATGAGATGATCACTGATTCTAATTCTTATCTTTAATGTAATGAAGGGAAGCTGAGGTTGGGCCATCATCAAACTTTTGACACATCTGTCAGTGGGGATGAGAATATGGTCCATATTGGTGCTGTTAAGACATGGAATCCTGGGTGATGACCCATGGCGGAGGCCCAGTGTGATTCTGCCCATGATCCTATAGGAGCAGTTGGGAGTGAGCTGACACAAGCATTCATGCCAGCTTCAAGCTTGAGCTGGTAACAGTTATTCCTGGCAGAACAAAGCAAAAGCATTTTTTTCTGACTTGAACATGAATTCAGCTGGTCATATCCTGCTTGAAAATGATGCTGCTGGGACTTCCGGTTAAAGCAGCATATTGAACGCATTCATTACATATTGCTCTCTCCTTAAACATCACAAAATGCAGAGCAAAAAGATTTTAAAAATCTATAAAGACAAAGACACAAATCTATAAAGACAATGAGATGGGACAGGAGACAAAAGCAAGTGAATTTTGGTAGCTGGAAAGCAGATGGACAGATGGATTTAGCAGACTTGAGAAAGATGAATCCTAAGCCAGCAGTGGAGAAAGATGAGAAGTAACCTGACTCACCCTGTGGGCACCATATACTGCTGGAAGTTGGGGGTGAACATGGAGCTAAAATCAGGGGGATGTGTTTAAGTCTGTTTAGAAAGTAGTTAGACTTCTAGATATCCTCCGCTACTCTGTTTAGGTAGACAGATACCCTTTCCTCTCTCTAGAAAAAAGAGTCATATTCTCTGGAAAGCACAAAAACAGGTCTTTAGAGTGGGAAACACAGGGTACAGTTAATGAGGGGAGGAGGTGTTTCGTACTCAAAAACAGGTGGATTAAATGAAAGTTTCCATACAGAATATTTCCCCACTGGGCTCTCAGAACACTGGTACTCAAACTTATTTCCTCCCGGCAGGATACTGGAAAGAAACTTCTGTGGCCAAAGAGAAGGTACCTAAAGATTCTGACATTGGCTTCACTGCTTTCCTAAAGATAAGGCCATGCTAGACCACCTTACAGTGAAGCCTGTAAATAAAGAGCCCTAGTGCTCAGAACTTCCCAATAGCTACTGAGTTCCCTTCTGTTAAATCTGAGCACATGTCTAAGGATCACCAGGGAGTTGCAAAGAACAGGTTAACAGGAAAGACAGACGCCAAACCCAAAGAAATAAAAGAGCATTTTAGAGGAGAGACTATGCTGAGAAAAGAAAATATAAAACGAAACAATGCCTATCATTAATAGCCTGAGAAATAAGAAAAGACATTGCCTCATAAAAACGATAGGAATCTGGAAGAGAAATATTCAGAGAATAAAACAGAGCATTGGAAATTAAAAATATTTTATCAAAGCCCTGGCTGGATAGTGCAGTTGGTTAGAGTGTTGTCCTGATACACCAAGGTTGCAGGTTTGATCCCTGGTCAAGGCACATACAAGACTTAACAGCACCAATAACCTCTCTCCCCTCCCCCCTCTCTCTTCCTTCCTCTCTCTCAAAAAATACATGCTATCAAAGTCTGAAAGACATAATAGAAAGCTTAGAAAATAAAGTTGGGGAAATTTAAAAGGACACGGGGATGGAAAGGAGTAGAGGGAGGGGGGAAAAGGAAAAATAAAGGGCTGGTCTCTGAGGTTCAACATCTGAACAAGAGTTCTTGTAGGGAGAATGGAGAAAAGGGAGGGAAGGAAACAAATAATTTAAGAAAATATCCCCTAATTGAAGGTGCCTTCCATATTGAAAGGGCTTGCCAAGTGTGCAACACAACGGACAACAATAGAGCCACGCAAAGGCACATAATAGTGAAATTTTAGAATACTGAATTTAAAAGGAAAACTTAAAACCTTAGAGAGCAGAAAAAATAGGTTTTATACAAAACTTCTGCAATCAGACCAAAAGCTAGAAGACAGTGAGGTCGGAAGGAAAATTATTTCAATGGCGAATTCCATTCTTATCCAAATCCTTAAATAAATGTTAAGTAGAATAACTAGGACAAATTGTTAGACATTCAATGTATCCAAAAGTTAGTTCCCAAGTATCCTCTCAGGAAGCTGCCAGAGAAAAGGCTTCCCCAAATGAGAGACTAACCCAAGAAAAAGAAAGACATGGGATAAAAAAAAGAAGAAATCTAATATTGGAGAGTGGCATGAAGAGTCCTCAATATGGTGGTGAAAGGAGATCTTAGGGTGACAGCTGCTCACCAGACACAGAGGCAGCCAGTAACCAGTCTAGATTGGAGGAGGTCAGAGGGCTCCATGAGAAGTGTCTTTAAGAAGGTGCAGTTGAAACAATAGTAATGTTATCTGATTGTATTGAGAGAAAATTGATACAACTGGAGAATAGCAGAGTATCCTATAGGACCACTGTTCTTTGGAATGCACTTTGGGTACTGTTTAAGTATCCAGAGCATATTTCAATATAAAAAATAATCCTCCTTTTTGCGAAGTTCTACCTTATGCCTTAATCAGTCTTTCCGATAGTCCACATATATTTACATCCATGTGAGGAAATGCATGCACATGATAAAAGTTGATGGAAACCATAGAAATAATTGGGCTGTCTAGACAATCATTTCTTGACCACTGAATAGTAATCCAATAGTAATGGGGAGAGCATCTAAATCCTTAGGTAATACAAACAATATTCCCTTATCCTCATGAGTAGTTTTATCTTTCCCCTTCTGATAAAGATCAAACAAAATGTGGCTTATGAATTGCAAATAATTATCTTTTCATTGCTTTATTACCTTTGCTTGCCATACAGGAACCAATGGGCAGGAGAATGATGAAGAGGCAGGAAAGGAGAAAGTGAAGTAAGAAATCTATGGTTGAAACTAAGAGATGCTAGCTGAGTTTTAAGTAGGTGTTAAGATGGTCATACTTAGCATTAGCAAAAAGTTGTTCTCAGTTACTGTTTAACTATGACAATAAAGCCCTTTGGAAATTTTGACTATAGCTAGAACTGAGTATTAATATTTGCAAGAAAATAATGTTCTTCTAGGTAATGCCTCGTCTGGTTAAATGGACCCTAGATAACTGAGAATTGAGTGCACCTTGCGTAGTGTGGAATGTTGAAGGCTCTGATCTGGATAAAGTTTTCCTAAAGTTCTGGGAATGAAATCCCTCTGGGGTTTCCTTCTCAAGCTTCTTCCATGCATATTTACCTCTCCTAATGAACCATTCATTAGGACAATATGTTCTTGCAAACGTGTGTCCTCATTTCTAGTTATAGCCAACATTTCTACAGTTATCATAGTTATACAGTAATTGGGAATAACGTTTTGTTTACACCTCATCAGAACTCAGCTAGCATCTTTTCATCTCAACCATTGATTTCTTACCTTCCAGGTCCAGCAGTGCCCTGAATCTAGGGAGTGCAATGTGGTTGGCGATCTGGTGGGTGAAGGAGCATGGAAAATGAAAACTTTATGGAGGCTTTAATTCTCCAAATAAAACTAAGTGCCTGTTCCACGAATCATTACACAGATCAGAAACCCGACCCTGTCCCATTGGAACAGTCCAAGTAGAAGAGAAGCTTTCAAAAGCTCCTCGAGAGATTTTCTGGGTGTAGTTGGCAGGTCTGTGGAAGGTATGCTCTACTTGGTCTTGAGCAATAGTACAGGGGAAGATTAAAATTCAGGGTGATGTTAAAGTCCAGGGCCCAGTCCTGATGTAAGTAAGGATGGGAGACCAAAATGAGGTGTGACAATGAGGCTGGGCTTGGAGACAGAAAACCTCAGTTGCTATGTTGATTCTGTCTTTTCCTAGCATTGTGACCTTGGTCAAGTAACTTATCCTCAGTGGTAATTGCCAAAATGAGGATGGAAAAGAGATATTGGATGTGAAATTGCATGTAAACTTTATTGGAAGTATACACAAAGGTTTACTATTTTTGTTGCTGCTATAAATGGTTGTGCTTCCTCAAGGATGCTCACAGAGTTTGCTTCAGAGGTGAAATTTTTTAGGGTGAATATCCTCAAGACCCAGCACACTGAGGAGGTTTGCAAAGGGACAGTTCAAAGGGAAGGGAACTAATGGCAGCTGCTGTTTTTCTTGTGCTTGTTTTCAAACTATTCTTATAAAGAGAGGGTGAGAGAGAAAGGGAGGAAGGAGAGGGAAATCTTTTCTGAAGGGTTAAAGCAAGATAGTGCTGTAAAGTGATTCCAGATGTACAAATATTAATATCTCTCTCTCCCTGATGAATGAGAAGGTATGACCCAGTTAGGAAACTGCTAAAATTACCGGCGCCACCGAGACCTCAGCCGATGGCCCAGTGCAGATTTTTATCCTTACCTCGGCAACTATAATGCTGATGAAGGGCTCGGACCTGCTGCAGCAGACCTTCCAAAACTTCACTCTGTCCCTTGTGTCTGGGCTCTCTGTCGTCATAGTCTTTCCAGTCTATTGAACAAAAGAAACAAACAGAGTGAAACTTTAAAGCAGGGGAGGCCTCTCCCCAGCCCTGCCTTGGGAGCCGAGTTTTGCTCATGCTGCCCACAGACTCTGTGGATAAGCACCCAGCATTTGCACAGCTAGCAAGCAGTGCCAAGGGTTTGGAGGCTGCCATTGTTCAGGGCCCTGTGCAAAACAGTAATTGTGGTTGGTTTCTCATGTTGGGCAGTTTTAGGGCAAAAGAAAATGGTAATGGAAAGCCAAAAGAAAATGGGGAATTGGGGAGTCCAATTTCCCCTCCCCCAGCTCCTTATTCTCCTTTCAGCACCCAGTGTCCTAATCAGTTCCCCTGCCATCTCTCCACTTAGCACCCCAGGTCTCAACTGGATTTCCACAGTAGGAAAGAAGGGGGTGTGGGAATGTGCAGACTAGATGAAATCTACAGTCCCAATGCTTTTATTGTAGGTTTCACACTTTTGGCCAAATTGACATTTCTTTCCAAGGAAAGAGCCCATGTCAGATGCCAAGAAATGGAAATCTACATTTTGCTCTAATGAATGTCTGCTTTGGTTAGCTGGCACGGCAACTCCTGCACATACTCTGAGCCACCAACCACCCTGTCTGCTCAGTCTCTAAATATACAGTATTAGCTTACATGGCAAATTTAAATTGCAATACCCACTGAGATTTTTCTCCCCCTTCTATTTTCATTCCATTTGGCAATAATGATATCAAGAGTAATAACCCGTATGGGACTAATGTCAAGTCTGTAATTCTGCTGTCTCCAACTCTGGATTTTTTTTTTTTAGCAGGTCAGTCAGTCATTTCATAGTCCATCCCTTCTTCTCTCTGTTTTCCTTCCCTCAGTTTTACTTTCTGAACCTTTCAGAAGCAAACAATTGAAGGCGCTTCTTAGTTAAAATGCTTTTTCTAAAAACGCTAGACTTTTTTTTTCCTCCTAGAAAAGTCAGTTTGTTCATAAGTATATTGGAGGCTTAAATTCTAGTTGAATGATTTTCAAATTCCCTCCCCCTAGTTTTATTTTAAAATATGGAATCTCCCTTGTTTAGGTGCCATGACAGTTAAAGTTAGGTAAAAGTCTTCTACACTGGTCCATCCAAGGCCAAGTAGTACAGCACATTTAGAAAGACACAGGTCCTGGAGACAGATAAACTTGGGTGTGAATCCTGGCCCTTCTGATTCCTAGCTTAGTGACTATAACTGAAGTAAGTTACTTACACTCACAGGGTCTCTACTCTGTAACATGAGAAAGGAGCATAGTGTCTACCTTGAAGTATTTTGTGAGGATTAAATGAGAAGACTATGAGGTATCCAGTGCGATATTACATAGAAGGCATTGTGTAAGTAATAACTTAAAAAGAAGGGTATTTATTGGTGGGGTGTTAACTCCCTGAGTAACAAGTATGTAAACATTCTTACCTTATCAGATGATACCCTATGAAGAAGGAGGCCCCAGATATATCCTAATCCTTCCTCTTTCCCACCCTCTCCCATGTACCCTTCTCCATTTTAGCTCTCACAAGACCGAGGCCAACAGAAACCCATTCCAGTTCTACATTACTCAACTGGTTGGTGGCATGGCCAGGACTGTCACATAGTCTTATGACCCTCCCTAATATGCTCATTTCCTTATACCATGGACATGTTTGTTTTTTCTTTTGGGAAGGAGGGTCAGAGCTTGGTTGGCATCTGTGTGGTGTGGGTTAGTTGTGGTCAACTCTGGAGACAGGGAATTGGCATAGGTGCTTTCTGTAGACTCTGTTCCTTGTGGGCAGAAACTGTGACTTAATTTCTCTTTGTCTCAGGTTTCTCCTCTGTAAAGTGAATTTTTGAGTCTCTTTTTAGGTTATCTGAGATTTCAAAGAAGTCATGAAAGAGATTGGTTCCCTTATTATCTTTGGGCACATAGGAGACACTCATTAAATGTTGGTGAGGCATTGTGAGTAGCTGTGTGAAGGTGTTCAGGTAGGATGGGCTAGGAAAGGGCTGTTATTAGGAAATTTGGAAATGTTTGAGGACATTAACTCCAAGTACTATTTGTAGTGTCCCTGTTGTCTGGGCACAGTGAGAATAAACATTATTTTCATGGATTTCCAAAGGTCATTATGAGTTTGTTCCCCTAGCTGGATAAATGTATCTGAAATCCTTATGATAAGATGAGCAACATAGTTTGCTTGAGTAGGACTCCTGGGTGGCTGAATTACTGCCTGGCCCTGAACATGCTAATACATTCTAATGAGTGTTAATACTGCTGTCAATGCAAGGGGAGATGAAATGGACCTGGCTCTTTCAGCCGAGTCCTATTACATCAGAGGCGAGCTTGAGCTGATGACTTTATGATACATTAGAAAATTGCTAATGCTAAATTGCAGCCTGAGTGAATGCCGGACATGATGCCAAGGTTTTTGGAAAGAATGAGTTTTTCTCATAGATGTTTGGAAGGTTCTGACGACTACATAAAATAGGAGACTTTAGGGATGAGGGAGAAAATTGAAAATATATTAAGAAATCAGGAACCTGACAGGAATAAACTTGGTGTGGTAAGAAAAGAGCAGATTGTGCCACATAATACAGTTCACTGTTCTGGTAATGAGACACTTCAATTGCAACACAATGCAGAGCTTACATTCGCTGGCGATATCAGGGCTTTCCTGATCGTAACTCAGACAAGCCTGTCTGGGTCCTTTTCTCTTATTATGTACCCTACCATATAACATAAGTCTATAAAAACACATTAAGGCCTTTTGTAAAAATATAAAAAAAGTTTTATAGCTTACTGGAACATATTACCCAATTTCCAATTACTCTGTCATGTTAGAATACATTGTCTTCTGGTAAATATTTGAATAATGATACATGTTACATCACAATGTCATACTCTGTTTGTAAATAGAACCAGAGTGTTTTTATATTGTTCTTTCCAAGTGATATGGCATGTCTGCAGCAACTATAATGACATGTTTGCATTTTAGCTCTTTGCCAGATACCCCTACTAATCCATTGTGCTGTTTTTGAAAGCACTGCCATTTTGCTGTTAATTAGCAAGCAATAAGTGAATCTTCCAGTCTTGGACAACTGTTCTTGTCATTTTGGAGAGAGCTCTTCACATGAGCTGTGAGGAAGAGTGTCTGAATAAAATTTATTTATAGAACCAGACATGTGATGTTTATATGTAAACGCATCCACATGCAGATCTGAATTTGCATGGGTTGTGCATTTGGAGTGGGTTTCCCACTGCCCTACCTTCAAGTGAGCTGAGGCTAGCTTTTTTTTTTTCTTTTCTGTCTCTTCTATCCCTCCATTTCCAATAATACATACCTATTTCCTTTTCTTCTTGGAAAGAGATTGGTTCCCTTATTATCTTTATCTTTCAATATTCCCAGTTTGTATTTCTGACAAGTCTTGAATAAGAAAGATGTCTAAATAAGACCGGAATACTTAAATCATTAAGTGCTAGGGGATTCAGGAGCCTTATAGAGTCTCTGGTATCAGTGATCTAAGGCTCTGTATGATCTGGATTAGCTGTCTGAATCCACCAGAGATGGGAGTCAGGAATGGTTGGCTGGTTCTTAGTTGGCTTGTCTGCCTGATAGTGGGGCACTAGTTACTCCTGGTCTAGATAGCGGGTCTTGAGCTGTTTGGGCGTGGATCCTGGCTTAGCCACATACCAGAGTTGTAACCTTGAGTAAGGCAACATCCTCTCTGAATCCCTATTTCCTTATTATTAGAGGAGACGGAGGGTTTGGACCTGACTTCAGTGGTTGCTAGTTTGGTGATGTGGGGCTCTGTGTGTGTATGTGCCTCTCTATGTTAATAGTTCTCTCATCAGTAAAATGGGTCTAAGAATAAAATTCACCTCAGTAGGTTTGTTATAAAGATTAAAAGAGTTAACCCATGATAAATTCCTAGATTAACACATAGCATATAATGAGTCTTATAGATGTTAGCTCTGATGCTGCTTATTCACAAGATGGAACAGTGGTGACTGATAGTTGTGAGGATTAAGTGAGATACTGAATGGGAAACCCCATAATATACCACCAATTTGTGATTGGTCCTGGGTAAAGAGTTATCATAATACTCAAAAAGTATATAAATATAAAAAAGAAAACTCATAACTCAGATATCCACTATTAAATTTGGAGAGTTCTATGCAGACACACCTATCTAATTATAGTCAAACTCACAGTTTAAATGTTGTATAAAAATCTTGCATTTTTTACACAAAGCTTATACTATAAGAATTTCTTCAACACAATGAATGTTTTGTAAAACACCATTTTCTTCTGTAGTATAGATACTATATGATACTTTATTTAACCATTAAGTTAATATAGAATACTTGTTTTCTCACCACACATGATATTTCACTATACCAATATGTTGCTGCACTGCACATCTTTGTCCATAATTGTTTGTCTGCATCTGTTTTCTTAGATTAAATTCCTAGATGTGTAATTATAGGTTAGAAAGAAATGAATGTTCTTATGGTAGTTGATATAGATGGCAAATTGTGTTCCAAAAAGGAAGTAGCAGTTTGCACTCACAGGAAGCATATTATACCATTTTTAACTATCACATTCGTGAAGATCCAAAAAACTACAATACCAGCAATAGGCTCATTATGCAGAAAAATATATTATATGGTATGTTTGGAGATTGTTTTTTTTTCTGGTTAACAAAGAGTTACCAGATATACCAGGGCATAAATGATTAAACTTCAAATAATTAGAGGAGGCTTTGCTGGGTTTTTCAGCCACCACAACAGATATTATCAGTTATATTTGTGGCAGAGTGCCTGTTTGTGAGAAAGTTTTTCTTCTGACGGAATGTAAGATTTGCTAGGTTCCTGTCACAAAAGGGGTGATAAGAGCTAAAATGGACTCTATGTATTTTGGGCCAGCCAGTGCCACGGAGTCGTTTCACTATATCCCCACAAAAGCCCTGGATAAGGCTATGATCAGACCCATTCTATAGATGTTGAATTGAGACTCTGAGAGTTTAAGTAACCTTTGAAGGCTATACAGTTAATGGGCACCAAATTTAGTCTTGCTGGTTACATATCTCCTTTCATTCCACTGAGTTGCTTCCCAGGGGAGCATTTCTGCAGATAAATCATTCATTATGTGGCGCAGATGCTGCCCTGAGTTAGTCCCCTGCAGTGGAGAGAGGGAATGAATGGCAGTGGCATCCTGAGGATAGAGTGGGAGTTGGAGCCTGTTGCCAGGCTTGAGGGAGTTCACAACCACCACCTACTAGAAGGAGAGGCACATGTTGGCGTCGTGGTCTGAGCAGGTCCCCATCCTTTCATGTTATAAGCTGAGACTTGAACAAAGTACTGTTGGCCCTGCAAAGTATCAAAATAGAAGAATGCATCAGGAATTTTATTTAGTCACTGTTACCCTAGAAGTAGATGTTCTTGTCTGCTGAACTCCTTTATCACTTGAGAGCAAACTACTCCACCACCCATACTTTAGCTTTCTAGCTTTTCTTGACTATTATGTTTACGTATGATAATACATATTTTGGGGGTGTCCTTTTGCTTTCTTTATGCTTTCTTCTTTCCCAAGAAATACAATATCATAAATTACTTTTTCTGGCCCCTCCAAAACACATAAACACCAATTTTTAAAATACACAGTTTTATAAGGTTTACCAAAAAAGAGTACTTTTTCACCCTCACCTTTCTCATCTTCCCCTCCCCCAGAGACAACCACCATCACCATTTTAGCTGATCAACTTGCTTTATAAAAGTAACAAGTTTTAATGAATATCTTTTCAGATTAGTCATTAAAGTTCTGCTTCATTCTTTTAGTGGCTGCATCGTACTTCTCTGTGGGGCAAATACAGCCATTTATTTAACTAATCCCTCACTGGTGCAAGTTTGGATTATTTTCACACGTTACGCCACAATAAACAATGCTACAATAAACATTCTCAACTCACCTATCAAAACTTCAAAAAAGTTAATTATTTGATATTACTTCCACTTTAAAACTGTTATTAAAACAATGATATATTCTTTAATGTCTTCTGGTATTATGAGTTAAGGAGTTATTTTTGTTTGCTTATAATCTTTTAACATGTTTTGTATGGCTTTATGTTTTTGCTTTGAAGAGTTTGTTTTTTCCCGGTGAACTCAAAGGGGCATTTTAGAAGCCAGCATTTGATAAACCATTGATTGCAAAAATTGTAAAATGGTGTTTGTAGTTAAAAAAAAAAAAGCAATCTCTGAAGAGCCTTTGCTAGGGGTTTAATAATATTGGGCTTACTCTAATGTAAAGTCAAAATTTTTTTAACATTAAAAATGGGTTTCTCTGTACCTCAAGGTAATGGAGACTCTGTAGAAGTGTAAATCTACTTCTCTTTTATGTGATTAGGATACTGTCTGCATTGTTCTCATTGGATGACCAAGTGGAAAAACTTAATTCCTATAAAAATTAGTTCAAATATTAGAGAAATTCTCTGTGGAGAGCTTTCCATTTTTATCACCATAACACTTTTTCTTTTCAAGCAATGGAAATTCCCTAGGGTTCTCTATGGCCCTCTTCCATCATGTGAGCTATAGGGTTGGGAATCAGTCGTCTGCCGTCTGCTGATAGCATCTCTGGGGGCCACCTACTCGTGTTTGTTTTTTCTGGTAATCCACAGTTTTGGCCTCTGGTGTAGACGTGTGATTAGAACTAAAAGTCAGGATTCTGTGGTGGTGACCCAACCACCAAGCATTCTGTTAGAATGAGCTGGTTCATATTTGAAGAGATGTACCCTGGTGCACCTTCTTAATGCTGGGTTTCAGGATTGTACTTTACATAGAACTGTTTTAATTGACTAACAGAAAAACAACAATAATAACAAAATTCTCCCTCTACCTCTCACATGTGAAGGGTCCTAAGGTATTATTTAAATTGTGCTGCTCTCCCCCCACCAAAAAAAATTACAGGTTGGATTTAAGTTTACTTAAAAATGTTTTTTTTCCCATTATAAAAAAAGATTTCGGTGATCCAGTTTTGTTGCATTTTAATTATTAGAGGAAATATAGGGTTTGTTTCTGTCTGAACTGATTTGCTAGGTGTTTTTATATTTTGCATTTTGTATGCTTATATGGTTTATAGTTCTATAAATAATTAACATTTAACTTTAGATTGGTTGAACAAATAAGCACAGTTTGTTCCAGTTTTTCATTCACAGTTTAAATTGGTTCAGGTTACTGAGAAATGTAGCGCCACCATATATAGCTTCTTTTTTGAGAGAGCAGATTTAGACAGATTTTTTTTTTTTTAAATCAAGGAAAAAGGATTTTTCTCAGGAAATTGTGTGACTCCAATTGATGACTGATCTCAACCAGGCTGTGGGGGTGAGGGATAGATGAGGCTGTTATTTTTACCATCAGACAGGGAGTCAAAATTGGATCTCTCGGAGCCTTTGATCCCCCCCTAAAGATTAGACTGAGATCCAGAAAGCAGCAGCTTTCAAGGCTTGTGTGAGGCCAGTCTTTTTCTGATCTCCGTAGAACATGGCAGCTTACAAAGTGGTTCATGCTGTCTGCTCACTCCGTTGTGGGGTTCAGATTATGGATACCAGACATATCACGCTTAACGAATGGCAGTTGTTGCCAGAGGACTGGGTGTTGCCTGTTGCTTCCAGAGTAAGGCATTTGCTACCAAAATCCCCGCACAAACATCAGGGGCAGGGGAATGGGAAGTTTAAGGGGGAAGATTTGGCATTTACCGTTGTAAGCCCTGTAATTGTGCATCTCAGGGTCTGTAGGTCCTCCATGATGATTTCTCCAGCCAAAGGACAGAAGTCTTTAGACATACTCCATTCCACTGGGAGGGAGTGAAGGAGGGAAAGAGAGGCAGAAAGAGGCAGAGGGAGAGGAAGAGAGAATGGATGAAATTGTCATTAAGAAATAAAGACACTCTAGCACAGAATCTCTCTCAAAAATAGTAAGTTTACCCTCTTTTTCCTATATTGACACATCTAACATTCTCCTCAACATAAGTCAGTTTCCAAATTCACAATTATATTTTTTAAAACAAGACCAAAAAAAGTAATTATTCAACAATGACTAATATACCTTAAATACTTGTGTGTGTGCGTGTATAGACACACATTTTCTCAGGCACATTACATGTACAAGTTCACTTTATATAGAAGATGACGTATTTTATTATATGTGAGAGGCTTCATTATGACACTGCATTCTATTTATTCCCAAGTCTGGTTTCTGCCTCACTGTTCTACTGAAAATGCTATTTCAGGGTCCCAGTGACATTCTCATATTCGAAATAAAGAAGCCTCCTTTCATTTCCTCCCATAAAACCTGACACCTTCCCCTGGAATCATTCTCTTTCCTGAGTGTCTCATACGCCATTCCCTGCTTTCCTTCTACTTCCTGACGTTATCTCCCATGATTTGGGATTTGTGGCTGACCTCTGCAGTGCTCCCCTCACACCTGGCATCCTCAAAGTGGGTGTTCATTCAAGGTTACATCTAACACCCAAATTCTAATACTCTATTTTCCTGTGAGACCACTGGTTGAAAAAACCATGATCAGGAAAGATAAATTTTGTATCATTGGTAAAAAGTGTCTTAAGGGACAGTTTACATATGGCAGGATTTAAGGCAATCCTAAATGAGTCACATGGGAGACAAGGCCTGCGTGTTTCTAAACCTCATGATGACAAGCTATAGACTTTAAGATTTAAATTACATTCTCTATGACACTTAAATACTTCAAAATTAAGCCAAGCTATTCCTAAATTCTGTTGCTTCCCCAGAGTCACAGATCTCTCTGCTTTAGTTACAGCCCCTCTACCTCTTTTCATTATTCTCCTGGGAGTCTGCCTTGCTTTCTCCACTCTCTCAAAATTGCTCTCCTAAAATTACTAGTGTTCTGACCATCCACAAAACCTCTTCTTAGGAAATTTTGCCACAATGGCCTCCCTTATTTTTTTACAACCTTCTTTCCCATTGGTTTTAGTTGCACACTCTCTTCTGCTTCTCCCTCCTGATTTCCACATTCCAGGCTCTCCCAGGGTTCCCCTTTTCTTCTTCCTTTGATGTGCTATTCCTTGGGGGTTTGGCTCTTCTATTTACTCCTCATACTTGCCACAGGTAATGACCTTAGTCACTGTTATGGCTCCAGCTGTGCCTCTTGAAACTATAATTCTAGGTATAACCTCTTTCTGGAGCTTTAATTTCCTCCTGTAAGTCTTCACTCCACTTGAGTATCTCTTAAGTACTTGCCAAGATATGTTTCTTCTCTTGTTTTCTCAATTTTAGCTCATGGTACTCACGCATACCCAGTCCCCCAATCTCAAATCTCAGAGCGTCCTTACCTCCTCTTTTCCCCCTGATTCCTTACAATGAATAAATTACTAAACCCAGTAGGTTCTAAGTTTTCCCTCTTCCCCTCACACTGAAATTACTGTGGAACAGGCCTTTATAATCATGATCATCAGCTCTGCAGTTGATTTTTTTATAAGCCTGATAGATCAACTGATTAGCGCTCCTAATTTATTTTTCTGTTCATCTTTTCATCCTCATATACAATCCTCTTACTATATAACCTGAATTATAGTTTTGAAATGCAGATCTATTTATTTCATTCCTCCACTTAAAATCTTTCATAGTGCTTTCAAAATAAAATGAATTTTTACCAAGGCATTCAAGGACTTTCATAATCTGGTTCCAACCTTACTCTCCTGTCTTCATCTTCTTCCATTTCCCAAAGCAAATTCCTTGTTATGTAAGTCCTGTTATCTGATTATTGTGTGTATTTTTCTGCCTCTGTGTCTTTTGCTCATCTTCCAACTTTTGCTTTGTGAAACCCTACTAATTGTTTAAGACCTGGCAAAGCCAACTCTTAATTCCTGTGCAATAATTAATTAAACACCTGTTTTTGTGCTCGTAGAGTTCTTTATTCATATAAAAACAAGGTTTATTAAACACATTATGCTTTATTGTGTCTCTTTTTCTTATTAGATCGTGAGAAACTTGAGAATAGGAAAAGTGTCACTTCTTTTCCTTTCTGGTATGTGGATCTGTGTATGCAGTACATAGATGGTGCCTACTAAATATTTTACACACACACACACACACACCTGGAATAGACTGCTTTTTTCCAACATGGAGATATTTTCTTCTTCTCTAGTCTCTTGCCCTTTGAAGCTTTCAGGCATATTGTAAAACCCAGTTAAAATCAAATGATTACAGTTATGTTAACTTTCAAATTGAGAGTTATAACTCTCTACCTCCTTATAAATATGTATTCTAAAACACACATATATATGTTTTTATATACGTTATATATATGTGTATAATTGTTTTCAAAATGTTTTATTCTGCATATTAGGAACTACTAGCTCTTGAAGAAGTCGTCTCTGAAAGTCAAATTGGAGTGGGTTTGTAATCAGAGAATAATCTTGAATAATATTTTAACTAAAGGAAAGAAAGAAATCATTGAGGGAGTTATCACAAACAAAACAGAATGAAAATTAGTAGCAAATGTATAAAGACATCTAGAAAGAACAAAGAAAATTCTAGAAACAAAAATATCCTTGATTGCCATTGAACATGCTTGATTGACTGATGTGGTGGAGCTCAAAGTTCAAGGCTGATAATTAAGAGCTTCTGATTCCAAGCTAAGGATTCAGGGTAGCATCCCAAAGAAGAGTTAGGGATTAGGGGGAATGATACCAGATTATTTGGCAAGTGATTAATGAGAAGTTGCTCAAAGATACAATCTTTAAAATTTCTGAAGAAACACAATTTATTTTTGAATAAGAACTGTTTATGTGCTATTGAATATGTTTTACAGAGCATGTTCCAGGTGGAAAAGAGGGCCTGGCTTCTTGAAAATCAGAATAAAAACACAGAAGCAGGTTTGTCAGAATGTGCGTGTGGTCCTGCTTTTATACTTAATAGAATGTTTTAAGCATTTAAGTCTAATTAGATCTTATAACACATATGGGTTTCAAAGGGGGAAGGGACTAGGAAAAGAGAAGATTCACTTGGAAGGAAAAAAATTATCCATGTTGGAATGGCCAACCTATTCTGGGATGACCAATAGTCCTTTTCTTCTATGTACTTTCCTGGGTTCGTGGATTCTTCTGACATGTAAAAAGGAGCTTCTGATAATTTAAGAACGAAGAGGGAACAGAGTAAGCAGGAGCCACTTTGAGAGCCAACTAGGAATTCTAAGAAGGCAAGTTAGCATGGTCTCTCTGGAAAGTTATGTGTAGGTCATTTAAAGACTTAATATTAAGGCCATGAGAAAATCACATATAAGCCTGCTTTAAATCCCTGAAGGGCTGGAGCCATGTATATGAAGTTTAAAGCTATATAAGACTTATAATTTTAAGATAAAGATCAGGCAACTGTTTCTATTTAGGTCTGGGAAATAGAAGCAGGGTTTAATCATGCAATGGCTCATAGCAGTTGAACATGAGCAAGAAAGGTACAGACAAAACCTAGGTGTTAGTATTTCTTAAAATTTGGCTCTGGCTCAAACTGTGATGTACTATATTTAAATAAAATAACTATGGATATTTTAAATGTGACACTGTTATTTTAACAAATACTTCATTTTTATCTAAGCTTTAGAAATGTAGAATCATTTGGGCAGGAGAGTTCTAGCTGAACATGACCATTTACCTGATGGCAGCTATGTAAACCAAAGTTAACGCATTAAGCGCCAAGCCTGTTTTGTCTTCCTTTCCGTTTAGCCTGCGATATTCGATTTCACCGATATGTTTGGTGGCCAGAGACTGACGAGGTCCAAACAGAAAGTATAGTGTCAGTCACCAGTGACTGACATGGTGCTTAACGTGTTAAAAAGCATAAGATGAAAAAGAACTGAAGATCTGGGCTTGTCACCTAAAGCCTATAATGTGAGGGGAAATGCCACAGACTTAATGAGAAAGGCAGAGAACTCAGAACTAGAAGTGTTAGGATGTACAAGCTGAGAACTTAGTCTAACGTACAGGTAAATAATAAGTCTCCTGTTGTAGACTGTGTGATTAATACACCCTGCTCTCTTTGGAACACTTTTAAGTTTCAGGCCAGTTTTTTGAGATGTGATAACTATGTATCCTAAAGGTGTAAAGAAATAACATTGCAACAATGTCCAGTTAATTTCATCTGATTAAAAAATAAACCCCAAACCTGCTATTGTCCAGGTTCTCCCTGAAGTCTCTAATGCCTCAAAGCCCAGAGTTGTTTTATCCTGTTTGCACACCGGGAGGAGTACACAGTAAGTTATCCTCTCGCCTCTTGCCCAGACCCCACCCACACCCCCCACTCCGGCCTCACCAGTCACTGGACCTCAGACCCATTGCTTATGCCGTTTTCTTTTTTTGTACGCTATCCTCTGTCCCCAAATTATCTTCCTCTTCATTCAAACAGACCTGGTTCAAGGACATTTCCATTCGATAGCTTCTCCTGGGCTTCCAAGGGAAGCTCCTTTGCCAATTTTTCTGTCTTATATTTTCTGTCTTAGCAATTTTAATGTTTATATTGCACTTGCATTATTGTTTTGTATTTAATTTTTAAGACATCTGTCTCCTCTGTAGTCTATATACTCTTTGAGGGCAAGACCATGTCAAATTAATACCAGTATCCAAAGCACTTATTATAGCACCACAGGTGGCTCAGTAAATGCTGGGTAAATTGAATGCTTGATTCTGGACTTTCAAATATTTAAAGTCTAAAGTAGACAGAACTCTGATGCTGGTACATAAAGAGTAAGAAAACAGTGTCAGAAAAAACGTAGTCAAAAGAGAGCAAAAGTTGCTTGAGCTGCCCAGTAAGTGGTTGAGATGGAGATTAACTACTGGCCTCCAGATTCCCAGCATCCCAGACTCTTCACTTGCCCAAACTGTCTCTCAGGAACCCCCAAAATAAAAGTTTATTTCCTATTTCCTATCAACATTTCTATGGAACCAAAACAACATTCTTACTGGCCACACTCAGCCTGGCGCCTTAGCTAATGAACGGAATTTGGCTAGACTGTCTAGCCCAGCACCAGAGCATTATGAAATCTTCCCCTGATCCATCTAATTGTGCAGTTTCTAACCTTCCAGGCCAACCATAGCACAAGAGGAAGAAAGAGGGAGAGAGGGACGTGCCCAGAAACCCAAATACAGTCATTTCTAGAGATGAGAAGATGTGCCTTGCTGAAGCATGAGCCCGCTCAACACTTGTGGGTTTTAAATTGGGAACTGACGTGAAAACTCTGGATCTGAGAATTCTGTTTAGCTCTGGCAAAATAGGAGGTCAGAGCTGCTTGCATATTTTATTTTAAATTCCCTTGGTAGTCCTAGGATCAGGGGCATGCATTACATTCAAACAAAAATCTTTATTGTTTGCATAGCACATGGTCTTCTAGTTAATTAGAAAAACATTTTCCCCCCAAATTAAATTTCTCTAGAAAAACAATGATTTAAATTAAGGGCAAACGGCTTTTTTTTTTTTTTTTTGGACATTAGTAAAGCCTTCCTGACCCACGACTCCTAGAAGATTAAAAGCAAAGTTGGAATTGGAAGGTTGTATTCAATTACTTATTGTCAGATTCTGCCACCCCACAAATAATAAGTGCCCATCTGTATATACTGTATACTGTTTTAGTTTTGCCTGCCATATGCTAGAGTGACACACAGATACAGATATGAAGCAGGGATGTCTAAATATTCAGGTTTTGAGAAGTACATAAAGCACTACAAGTAACCACAGAAAAAGCTCCACAGTCGGATCCATTTGCTTCTTTTTGTCCTTCCTAATAGTTCATCCTATATGTCTCTTACCTAAAAGTATTGTTTCTCATGATCCCATTGGTTTTTTAAATGAAAGGCATTATCATTTATATGGTTCATACTATTACTAGTGGGGCTTTCTCTCTTTCCAAGCCTAGCATAAATGTTTGTTGAATGCATACCAGTCTTCAGAGGCCCAGTTGCTGCCAGCCTCATGTCTCCAATGAGATCCATGGTGCTTTACCTCTCATTATTTATCTGGTCACTTAGCTAGGAGAACTAGGAATGTCTTCAAACAAAATTCCCTCAGTAATGTTGATAGTTTGGGGATGAGAAAGTCTGAATAATCTGCACTAGTTGAGTTATTGGGAGCATAAATAATCCACAAACCTAGGTCATATAGAGGTCACTATTTTCTTACATTTATAGGATATCTGTCCTTAGTAGACACATTTCACTGGTTTGGGGAAGGTGTCAAATTTATCACAAAGTAGTGTACAAAATCCACTTCTTGTGTCACATCTGAGACCAAGTGGTATGATAGGGTGGCTTTCAGAGGAAGCACAAATAGGGAAAGGGAGGAAGTCAGAGCTTTGCCTTCATATTTATATGCGATAAATGCAACAGGGTGCTGAAGTTGACCCATATAGCTCACAAGAGCTGAATGTTAAAATTTCAGAATTTTGTGAACTGGTGGTTAATACAGCCATCATGAAAAATTAAATTGTATAAACTTAAAGTTAAAGAAATTATATTAAAGACAAATGCAGTAAGTACCTAAAACTCATCTCTATTTTTACAGCATTTTATTATTAATTACTAGTGGCCTGGTGCACGAAATTCATGCGGGGGTTGGGGGGTGTCCCTCAGCCTGGCCTGCACCCTCTCCAATCTGGGACCTCTCAGGGGATATCCGACTGCCGGTTTAGGCCCGATCCCCACCGGCAGTCAGATATCCCTCTTGCAATCTGGGACCGCTGGCTCCTAACTGCTCACCTGCCTGCCTGCCTGATTGCCCCTAACCACTCTGCCTGCTGGCCTGATCGCCCCCAACTTCTCCCCCTTCCAATCTGATCACCCCTAACTGCATATAATGGTGTACTACTGAATATCTCTTCCCAATGTACTTAGTGACATCATGTTGGTAGCTTGAAATTGGCCATGGTGGGAATATTTACACCATAGAAATCAGCAAATACTATAAACCAGGGCTTGATTTTTCATTTTGTGGACTGTCTAGACCAGGTATCAGCAAACTACAGTTCCATGAGCCAAATTTGGCCTGAGATTTTGTATGGCCCAGGAGCTAAGAATGGTTTTGGTTTTTACATTTTTGAAGGACTGTAAAAAAAAAAATACACACACACACACAATGAAAAATATGTGACAGAGACTATATATAGCTCATGAAGCCTAATGTATTTACTCTCTGGCCCTTTATAGGAGAAATTTGCTGACCACTGGTCTAGACTTAAGAAAGTGATGGAGAAAATGTTGATAAAGCAGATTAAAGTTAAAAGTTTCTGTGGCTATTAAATAATGAGTAGCACAAAAAAATTGAAGAAAAATTTGTCTAGTGCTTGAAAACTATTATTTAATTCAACAAAGAATGTCATTGACAAATGAGTGAAGTTCCAACATAAGTTTTTGTTGTTTCATTTTTGTTTTGCATCCTTAAAATAAATGAAAATACCAAGCAACATTTACATTGGAACTACACTCATTGTTACTTGCAGCTATAGGTTGACTATGGATTCAAGAGTTTGATAAAAATAAACATTTTGGGAGAATCAATAGGCTACAAGGAATTTACAAAAAAGTATATATATTTTCTTATTATTTGTAAATTGTGTGCTGCATATCTTTTCTGTCAGTGAAATTTATAAAAGTGTATGCATATGTATGCATATATACATATAGACCGCCCCCCCCCAACACACACACACATAGAGCCAATTGTTAAATAGTTACCACTAGATAAATGCTTGATGACTGCTCAGATGGACTCTAAGGGTGGGTGTATCCTGACCAGCTGGGTATAATGTTTAAGGAGTGTAGATTTCTTGGGCATAATTTAGGTAGCATTCTGTTACCAGGACACAAGAATGAGGTATGTGCCATTCATTTAGGAGGCAGGAGTGGCACAGTGAAGGAATCGGGGCGCAGAATTTCAGTTACCAAGCAAGCACTTAGTACAGGTGTCCAGGCTCCCAGCATAAGTCAGTTCTTTTTACCTAAGCCACACTGGCAGAGCACACAGCCTGCAGGGTGGGAATCCATAAACATGACCGCAACAGAAGGATGGCAGAGTCAGGGGCAACCAACAGGAACCTGAGTGTTGATTGCATGGATGGCAGGACATACCAGTCCTTTACCCCTGATGCCGTGAAAGAGCGCTGCACCTAACCAGGATTATCTGTACCTCATCATTATATGCTTTATTATACATTATTATTATAATTTATGATTATCTGGGCTTTATGAATGGCCACCTTTAGGACACTGTGGACTGAAAATAGAGACTTTAGTCATTAGTTTAGAAAAACTTTTTAATTTTCCTTGGAACATTGCCATATCCTTGGACTACTAGTATAAGTTGTCCAGACAAATTTTTATTTGCTTTAGACTCCTTTTTAAGAGAAAGTGTCCAGATAATAATATTTATTATAGATGTACAAGCTTTTTAAAAGCTGCAATGGATAAAGTTGAACAATAGCAGGGACTCAAACCAAGTGACAGAGATCTGAAGGCTGGGACTCCCACCCACCACTCCTCTGAGACTACACAGGATCTGACATCTTTTCAGTGGGATAAGAGCTCTTCTCCTGGCAAAGCTTCCTGTGATGCTGAGATTTTTGTTTTGTTTTGTTTTGTTTCCAGCAGACTGATGCCCTTCTTGTCTGCCGGGGGAGAGCTCCAGCAAGCAATTTTACATTTCTAAAGAATACCAGGCAGGGGATCACAGGATCAGCTATTTGATTTATATACAAAAGGTCCAAGATATGTGGCCAATTTACAGTTTTCTGAATCCTGTAGGGCCCTCATGGAATTAAAATAACCAGCCACAGGGGCAAAAGCAAAAACATTCCAACTTTCCTGCCAGATGAGAAGCCTTCACTCAGAGAAAGCACTGGCTTTGGCTTTTCTTTCATTCTCTTACTGTACCCATTACTAACATACCATTTTCCTCATTACAATTTTAACAGATTAAACTCCTTAAGGACAGGACCCATGCCATGTTGATCTCTGGAGACCCACCCCACCCTCTTGGAGAGTATGGAGGAGGGGCTCAGATAGAGTGGGTTTGATTTGTGTGTGGGTCCTGATGGTGGTGGTGGGGGGACAATCCTCAGCCATTTTGCTCACTGTGATCTACAAATTAAGGACTCCTTAGCTGGCCATTTAACCTAATTTCTGAGCCTTATTTCCCACTACTGTCAGCATTTAACCTGTGCTCCAAGGAAGGAAAATTGACACTTAATGGAAACCAACCAGGTCTTTTACAGATAACTTCCTCATTTATTTCTCACAATATTCCTATAAGATAGGCTAAGTCATTTATTCAATAATTCCACCAGTTTAACAAGTGGATAAACTGGGAATTAAGGCCAAGTCTGCGTGGACCCAAAGCTCACCTATAACTTCTTATTGAGTTTGAGATAAAACCCTCAATCCTTATCCTGGCCCATCAGGCTTGAGATCAGTGGTTCTCAACCTTCCTAATGCCGCGACCCTTTAATACATTTCCTCATGTTGTGGTGACCCCCAATTTCATTGTTACAAATTGAACATAATTAAAGCATAGTGATTAATCACAAAAACAATATGTAATTATATATGTGTTTTTCGATGGTCTTAGGCGACCCCTGTGAAAGGGGTCGCGACCCACAGGTTGAGAACCACTGCTCTAGATCATCTGGCCTTCTCTACCTCTTGCTTCAGTTTCAGAGTGCCCACTGTTCTCTTTCTCTCTCCAGTTTTTAGGTCCTTGAACATGTCAGGCTTCTTCCTTTTTCACACATAGTGCTCATTTTGCCAGAAATGTTATTCCTCCTCCTTTCTCATTTTCATTCCATTAATTATCCCTTCCTTTTCCCTTCTGCACACAAGCCTTCTCTGATCCCAGTGTAACATCAAGTCCCTGTTATATCTCTTGGAACACCAAATATTGTTCCTTTGTAGCACAGTCATTATCTATTAGTGAATTACCTCTTCAATTGTCAAAGCTCTATAAGTACAGTGAATATGTATATAGATTCCCCAACACCACATGCCATAGCATATAGTAGGTCAGTAAATACTCATTGAGTTGGTGTCAGATTATTGATCAGCTAGGTTCTGGTATATGGAGAGGCAAGTGATGTGGTTCCTGGTCTCAAGAAGCTTGCAGTTTACTATTATGGTCCATTTTTATAGATGAGAGATGAGGACAGGAGATTTAGAGAGGCCAAGTCTATCTCAGACCAAAGTTCTTTCCCCATCACCATGCAGACTTTCAAGAAATAAGTCATCTTTCCAGCCTAATGCCTCAACTGTCTCTTCTTGTCAAAAACCTACTCAGAGGGGGAAAAAAAACCCAAAAATATACCTACTCAGGTGAAAGGATTAGTGTCCAACTCCAGGTCATTCTCTGATTTCCCAGAATAATTAAATCTGTCATTTTTTCTGGCATTGATGCTCTGTATTTTGTAGTATAATGATTCATGCACATGTATTTTCAACTCCACCTGCACAATATATTGCAAATTGGTCTCCTTTTAATTATTTAAAAGCAACATTACTCTCACCCTTGTCCAAGCTGCCGTTGTTTCACATTGGTATTCCTACAATAGTTTCAGAGCTAAGCTAGTCTCTGTGACTCTGTTCATACCCCCACAGGTCCACTGAAGCCAGAACAATCTCGTCAAAGCATCACAATACTTTCCTTCATGGAAACCTCATAAGTGCACTTGGAATAAAATCCACACTCCTTACCTTACTATAGTGTACAGAAGGGGCTGGCAAACTGAGACCTGTTGCCCAAATCTAGCCTACCTTCTGTTTTTGTGCAGCCTGTGAGCTAAGAATGATTTTTACACCAAAGAAAGAAAATCAAAATATTTGGTGATGTCAACATTACATGAAATTCAAATTTCAGTGTCCACAAATAAACTTTATTGGAACACTACCTACTTATTCTTTACATATTGTCTCAGTGGCAGAACAGAATAGTTGCAACAGAGACCATATGGCCCAGAAAGCCTAAGATATTTATTATCTGACCCTTTATAGAAAGAGTTTGCAGATTGCTAGTCTATGAGGAGTCATGATCTGGCTCCTGCCTACTTCTTTGTAACCCCTGTCCTATTCAACACATTTTGCTTTATCTGCACTTTCTGTTTCTCTAACATAGCAAGTTATATGTACCAAACTCATCCTTTTTCACAGTTATTCTATTACTTTAATTTTAGCATTTATTATCTATAATTATTTATTAGTTTACTTGTTTATCCAAGAAAATGTAAGTTCCATGAGTTTATCCCCCCCTCCCCCATCATATTCTCAGGACCTAGAAAAGTATCTGCACATTGTAGACATTTAAAGAAAATCTGTGTTAATTGAGCATTTTGTCTTCCCTGTAATATTTATTGGGCACTGTGCTTTACTTCCAAATATTTTTTTATTCATCTTCATAACAGTCCCATAGGGTAGGTAGTATTTTTCTCATTTTTCAGATGAGGAAACTGAGACTCAAAACTTTTAAATAACTAACTCAAGGCCACACAGCTTATTAATGCAGAATATGGACTTGAACCCATGGGTGTTTTGTCTGCCTTCGGAGCACATATGGGGATAAAGTGATAAATAGACTAGTAGCCATGTTGAGGTCTTTTAAGTTTGAGAGAGCTCCAACTGTGAAAAGCTTGCAGAAAGTATTTTTAACATTTGAGTTGTACTGAGGGAACCTAAGGCCAGGCTCCTGGTTGGCACCTCTGTCCCTTTTCCCCTAGGACCAGAGTTGTCTCCAATACTGTGATTTTCTTGTTGGGCTTTCAAAAGGGAGAGAGGGCTGGGGATAGTGACCACTGAGCAGAACAGAGGATTGTACTGATGCTGGGGGCCTGGGAGTCTCATGAAGTTGTTCTGTATTTTGATGTTAGCGACATGGGCTCTGGTGGCCAAGATAAGTACTGATGTAAAAAAAAACCAAAAAACAGCAATGTGAACAGTCACAGAAGACTTGTGTAAACTGCTGGCGTATAATTTGAGCCTGGTTCATGTTCTGTAAATAACCTCACTGGTGCTGTCTTCCTCCTCTCCCTCCAAAAGCCTACTCCCAGCCCTCCCCAGGCCTGAATAAGACATATCTTTTTCCCCCACCTGTTTCTTTCTCCTCTGGTTAGAGACACTTAAGCGGAGGTGAGAGATAGGATGGATGACCTGGGAACAAACCAACTCCAAAGCAAGAGTGGTTCCCCAGGATCCATCGGAATTTGTGAGAGAAAGGAAAGAGAGAAAGAGAGCAAGCAAGCAGAAAGGAGACCACCTGGGGAGCAGCCAGCCACAGTCCTCTCTTTGTGCCTTACCAAGAGGAATGTTCTGTTTGGGGTGTGTCCCTTCTGTATTTGCTTTCACATTCTACTGTAAATTACTCAACAAGGGTGCCTTATTGATCCTGAAAAATCCAATCTTTAGATTTTCCCATCAAGGCAAGAAGAAGCCTTCCAGAGATTCCCAGGGACACAAAGAGCCCTGTCTTCTCCCAGGCTCAACTTCTGCTTCTGTGTGGATGATCAGACTGGCTGATACAGAGAGCACAAACCTCAACATGTTCATGCAATATGTTCTTTGCCTGGGGTCCAGGAATCCCAAATGAACTTCTGGGGATCAGGAAAAACCCTTCATATTGTAAGCAACATACATGTATGCTTTTCGAGATCCCAATAAAAATTACACATAGTATACAATGTATATCCTAGCTGGAGCCATTTGAAGGGTCTAATTACTTTTCTTAGGATAGTGCTATAGTTATCTGTATTTTGTTTGTTGCCTTTGGTATATACTTACATATGATGTCTCTATATTTGCAACATTTACAAAAGACATTTTAATCAGTAGCTTGGATCTAAAATGTATAATGTTGAGCATTTTTCAGCTCATCTGTTCAAACTAGCAGAATACCCCATGCCCTTTATCTTGGTCCATGGGAACAACTGGCACATAGTAGGTGTCAATAAAGATGTCTTAAGTGAATGAATATAGCAATTCATTTAATAAAGAAGACTTTGTCAATTCACAGTTAAAAAGAAAGAACCAGGCGCGCGCGCGCGCACACACCTATATTTTAGTTTTAAGAGTTTATTTGAACCAAACTGATGACATTTGCTGGGAAGCAAGATCTCGAATGCTCCAGCCAGGCTACTGTTTTATAAATATTCTAGAAAGGTCATCCAGTGTGAGGGGGATGGGGGAAAGGAGCTCTTAAGATTTTGAAAAGTCTTTTATCTGTTCTAAGGTAACAAGGTAGAGCAAGAAAGTAATTGGCAATATTTAAATCTTGGGAGTAAGGTACTTGGTCCATAGACTGTAAGAAAAAGAATTATGTGGGTTTATTGGAGGGGAATACATATAATAGGTTCTCAATAAGTAAAGATAGTTGAATTTATTGAATTTTGTATCTGTTGATCCAGTATCCAACCCAAACTAGTTGCTGGTATATTTGGGATAAGAAATCAAATCCAACTTTAAATCTAGCACTGATTGGCTGATTGATTTATTAGACTTTTCACTTACATCTTACCAGAGACCCAATGCTGTAAAGTGCTGGGATGCAAATACGAATAAAGCCTAAGCCTAGCCCTCTAGACAAATAAGTCTTATGGAAGAGACAGACAAATCATTACAAGGTTATAATGCAATATTAGTGCTATGATAGAAGCAGGCTAAGTCTGGGGAGACGGTGGTCAGTGATAGCTTTCTGGACCAGCTGGCTCTTGGCAGAGTCCTAAAGGATGTGTAGGTCTGCTGTGTGGAGAGAGTGGCCAAAGGCATTCCAGACAGAGGTTGCTGCTTGTGCAAAGGGATTCCTGGTGTGGTCAGGGAACTGCAAGGGGCAAGAAGATTATGGGGACAGGAGAACAGGTGAGGTGAGATGGGAAAGTGACTTTAATCACAGATGAACTTCAATAGGGAAGCAGGAGTTCAGTGTCAAGCTAATAAGGGTCAACAGTTTGAAGTCATTTTGTTGCTGCTCAATGATCAGGCCATTAATTGATCAGATTTGCAATTTAGAAAGATCAGTACCTTGGAGAAAAACTAGAGAGGGCAAGGCTGTAGTCAGGGAGACCAGAAAAATACTAGTGCCATGACCCATGGGAGATAGGATACCAGATTAGGGTTGGCACTATCTTCACCCTTTGTGAGTAGGAGGAAATGGCCTGACTTCCTATTACCCACCAAGAGACAGCTTTTCCTATTCATTGAGGCATTTGTGAGCCAAATTTTTATGTAAACCCAAAATATTTGGCATCTCAAGCTCTCATAGGAACTGGTGAATACTGGAGTTCAACTACATTTTTTTTTAAACTAAGAGCTATTAGCAACACTGTATACTTAAAAATTTCCAAATCAAATATCGTGGTCATATCAAAAACCATGCTCTCTCTCCAGGTGTATGTAACTGGTCTCAGCTTTACTCCAAGTTCAATTGCAAACAGTAATGAAAACATTGACATCTCATTGCTCATTTAATATTTATGTAGCTGTCACCATCTCAGTTTTACACATGCAAAACCTCAGAGTTGGTTGGATTTGAGGTGAGCTAAAATCCCCTTTGACAGTAAGTTTTTTTGGGGATGCTTTCATCCTTAAGTAACTTTCAAAACAACACTCAGATAGTGGCAAGAGATCAAAGAAATGCTCTGTTACCACAGGGGCTGCTGAAACTGTTATTTCCCCCACAAAAGTTCTCCCTTTATGGAGGAAAAGTAGATCAGCCTTATTAGGGATTAGAGCAAACCTCTATGCAAAAGCAGACCCAAGCCCAGTCAGATGTACATTTGTACTGTGGTCCCTCTGCAAGGGAATCCAGGAGAAAGAAATGGGGAAAGGAGTAAGTAATAAAGGAAGGCGTGACTGTGGCTGGTACTTGTCTACTTATCATGGCAATAACATCTTACAGTTTTATAACATTTTTAGTTTGCAATACCTTCTTCCACATTTTCTTACTTGCTTTTCACAACAACCCTGTTATGCATTTCTCTTATTTTTAGAGGTGAGGTCACTGGCTCTGTAAGACTGAGTGCGCTGTCCAAGGCCACACACTGGGAATGAATGAGAGGGTCATATTTCAAACCCATGTCTGTCTGGGCTCAAAGTCTAGTGCCTCTTTCCCTCATAGTTAAGTGACACTGCAGCTTGTACTAAAAGGCGAGGAAAACAGTAGCTGTAGACAAGGAATCATAGTGGTACACAGATTTATAAGTTTTGATTTTGAGAAAGTCTGAGAGATGATCTTTCTGAATCTTCAATAGCCATCAGATGAAGGTATAGTTCCATGGACCAGCTCTGTCCCATAATGAAGGGTAAGGTATTATGCCTTGTAACGCCAAGGGGCCCACCCCCTGGTATACCCACCAGTTCCCCTGCAGGGCCCTGGAAAAAAATGTATCTAGATTTTAAAAGCTTGCGAGATTCATTCCTTTAAATGTATAATTCTCCTTATTGCTCAGGTTCTTCACCTTCAATGACAATAATTACTACATTTTAATGAGGCTTCTAGTTTACTAGTAAAAACACCTTCATGTAGTTCCATTTCCATGTATGAGCCAGTACTTTTTTGAGCATCTTTAAGATTGGAAGGCACAGTGCTGTATGATGGGGATGTAAACATGAATAAGACATCATCTTTGCCCTAGGACTCACAGACCAGCAGGCAGGTGAGCAAAGTGTTGTTGAAGTTCCAAAGGCCAACAAAATTAGGAGGCGTACAGGATAAGGAAAGGGTCTGATTTAGAAGATTGAGTAGGATTTTACAACAGAGCAGGACTTTCCAGGGAGAGAGACTGAGGGTTGAAAACATTGGGCATAATAAAGTAAAGATGGGATGCTTTCAATAGAGGAAGCAGGATGTGAAGGCTGAGGGCTGGCTGATATGTGAAAGTTCTTGAATGCAATGCTAAAGGGTTTTATCTTGTGGGAGCCAGTGAAGGTTTATGAACAGAATAACATGATCAGTTCATGTTTTAATTTGATGACCAGCGTTGGTATAAGGAGGATCATGGGAGACATTTAAATCTCACTAGCTGTGCTAGGTTACTTCTTATTCTGGTAAGGGTGCTGAGTCCTAGAGTGTTTAGTGACTTCCCAACAGCTAGTAGGTGCAGGTATATTTTCTGACTTCAACCACCTGCTTTGGTGACATATGGTGCAAAACGTTTGTTTTCTGTAGATCCTATGACTTATAATATTTGGAGTGGTCTGCCTAGCTCATTCACCACCAACATTGTGCACAGATAACTTAGATTTCCCATGAAGGTCTGGCATATCTGAAAACAGTGACCTTTCTACACTTTCTTTCTTTTTTTTTTTTAATCTTACTTTAACCCAGTCACCAAGATGAATCTCCTGAGAGTAATTGCTGGATGGTGTTGACAAATGCTTGAATCACATCATCTGACTGCTGACAGCAGACCCCAGGGAGCTCTGCTGCATGGACCCACTGTTGCTTTAACTCTCCTAGGACAGGGCCAGGACTCTAGAAACCTGGGCAACTCCAGTTCTAGACCTGGAACGTGGTCTCTTTCATTGCAGAAAACCTAGAGGATTCTCCTTGAAGTTCACCTGTCATTGAGCTCCAGCAGTGAATGAAAGCAAAAGCTAGAGTCCAGGCAGAAGCTGTCCTCTTTACGGAATAGTCTTCTATTTTTGATAGAAACTAAAAAACCTACTAGAGTTGGGTCATGACTAAAATTGAGCATTTCCAGCCTCTTACTGGTCACAACTCAATAATTTTTAAAAAATTGTTTTGAAAGGGAAGGTCTCAAATCAGTGTGTTCATCGTGCTCATTGTTTATAAATGTCCTTACTATTCTTTATTTCTTTGAGCCTCAAAATAGAAAAGTAATGAACATCTCAGTCTTCAGGGGTTTGATTTTTAAAAAGCATGTACAAACAATACTGATAAGTTAACTAAAAATTTTAGTAGCATACAAAAAGAAGAAATATTTGAAAATGTGTGTGTATATGCAGGTAAGGAGGTGCGGCTAAATGCTCTCTGGGACTGGAGAATGAAAAAGTAAAAGTTTATTTATTTTAGTTTTTACTGTGACAAAGAATATGGCCTAAAACTGCGAAGTCCAATAATTCTGCTGAAAACAAATTTGCAAATAAAAAACCCAAGAGACCCAATAAACCATTTAATTGTTAGAAATATAAATACCATATATTAGCAAGATGTAGTCTCATTATGCTACAAAGAAATTTACTTTTAAAATTTGGCCATAAATTATCTGACTAGTATTACGAGACTAAAGATTTTTAAATGGTATGTGAACTTGTATACAAAGGTTTCATTTATCAGAAGACATTGGAAATATCTGAATTTTCTAATTGCACCCATTATTTCATCCATTGAAAGTGATAAAATTCAGGTTTAAAAGTAGCAGATCTGATATCTTTCTTTTAAAAAAAAGCGACATCACATATGGAAAATACATGAACACTACAAAAGGTTATTTCCCCTTCGCTTGCTTCCCAGAGGCAATTGCTGATACCAGTTTTTGAATCTTTTTCCAGATATTTTCCATTGAGATAAAAATAGAGAATATACTCTGACAAACCAGGCTGACATTGTTTCCTCATGAGGAAGATACGAGAGGTACCTGGCTAATTAGGTTGTTAAATGACATAATGGCATAATGAAATGACATAATGAAAAATACTTGACAAACTTTAGAAGGATCAGCAAATACTAATTGATCACAGGGTCCTTAGCCTAGAATTCATGGACTTCTATGAAATCTAAGGCTTGGCTTCAAAGTGTCTATAAAAGTCCTGCAGTGGTAGATAATATATGCTGGGTAGGTGCATAAATGCATTTTTTTGGTTTGTTTTGTTATGTATTTTTCCTGGGCAGGCAGAGCCATTGTGGCCATGAGCTATTCAAAGGGAGAACGATACCAAAGTGGTTTAGAACCAATGTTCAGAATTCCATTTTCTTGGGGTTGTGCCTTATTCATTGAATGTGCACCACATGAATAAGTGGAGGAAGATTGTGAAGCAGTTAAGAGTTATTTGTGGGACTTTCTAACTCCTTTTATCTGTGTCTCTCTCTCCTGCTCTGGCCTTCACCCAGAACAGGGTCTACATGCTCCCCTGAATACTGGTAAGCCTACCTTTTTACACCAATTTGCCAAGTTTCCAAATTATCTCCCTGCCTTCTTTTATTATCAAAATACTGAACCCAGCTATCACAGAGGAAAGTTAAACTTCTAATTAAAAACTAAAGACATATCTTATGGTAAGTGATGTCCAAGTATGAATGATGGCTAATTGCATAATGACATGCCCTAAGACTATCTATACTAATAAAAGGGTAATATGCTAATTAGACTGAGTCAACCGGACATCTTTCGGTTGTCCAGTCCTCCTTTCGGACAAAGCCACGGTGGCGGGGCCAAGGCAGAGGCAGTTAGGGGTGATCAGGCCGGTAGGGGAGGGCAGTTAGGGGCATTCAGGCTGGCAGGCAGAGGCAGTTAGGGGTGATCAGGCAGGCAGGCAGGTGAGTGGTTAGGAGCCAGCGGTCCTGGATTGCAAGAGGGATGTCCGACTGGCATCCCGCAGGGATTGGGCCTAAACTGGCAGTCGGACATCCCCCGAGGGGTCCCAGATTGGAGAGGGTGCAGGCCGGGCTGAGGGACATCTCCCCCCCCCCCACGCACGAATTTCGTGCACCAGACCTCTAGTTTATTTATATTTATGTATTTAATTTAGTTGTTTTCCCCCCTAAGGCATTTTAATTTAAGAAGTCAGAAGATTCAACATTGGATATTACTTTCTACTATAGTGTTCCCAAGCTTGTTTCTTTTACTGCAAACATTATCTATAATAATAAAAGCATAATATGCTAATTAGACTGGACATCCTTCCGGACGAAGCTGGGGCTGCGAGGGAAGCCTGGGTCCCAGGTGCCTGCTGGTGGCTGGAGGGAAGCCTGGGTCCTGGGTGCCTGCTGGTGGCTGGAGGGAAGCCCGGGTCCCGGGTGCCAGAGGGAAGCCAGTGGTGGCAGCCGGGGGGGGAAGGAAGGCCTACTCTTGCACGAATTTTGTGCATCGGACCTCTAGTAGGTGATAAATTCCCATATATGATGCACATTGATGAATCCAGGGTCATGCACAATTACCTGAACCCTAGGTATAATTTCACTTATTTTGTACTCAAAATTTATCAAAATACAAGTGAGAGAGATTAATAGTAGTATATGGATGACCTTGAGCTCCCCATAACATTAAAAAAAAGGAATTTTCTGACAACTTCATTACTACAACTTCAGTATCATAATCATTATTTAGACTTTGCTGCATACCTGGTAGCAGATCATCACAACACTGGTGTCCAACAAGAAGATGAGACTACTTAAAGAGGAGAGGCTAAATTTTAATTCTTTGAATGGGAGCTGGAGCTGCTTTAGGATAGTACTCTTCAAATTATAGTGTATTTATTCATTCCCTCATTCATTTTTCATCCATCCATTAATCCAGCCAGCTATTTATTTGTCCAGCCTAGGTATTGGGAGAAGGTGGTGGAATGTCCTGCCATACAGAGGGAACAACATGTACATGGGCGTGAAGGCATGAAATTATATAAGTCCAAAGTATGAGATTATTTGATAAGTCCAAGGTTTTAGCCCTAGAATGCAAGATAGCAATTGGTGATAGATCAAGCTGGAAGGGTATGTTGGCGCCAGTATGTGAAAGATTTTCTGCATGTTAAGGAGTATGGAGCCTTGTAGTCATTACCACATGAATCTGGTTATGCCTAAAGGGAATCCACATAAAGAGTAAAATCAGACTCTTGAATTTATGTGTCTTAAAATCATGACCAGAGTCCTGGAGAAGGAGGGACAATGGGCTACTCCCACGCTCTGATTGTTGGTTCCCATGATCCATCTCAGTTAGAAATGCAGGGATCTGAGACTGAGGTGTGAACCTCTGATGTCATCAGAAGTAGCAAGGGTCTAAATGCCCTCAGCATGTTACGTACTCTAATCCCAGGGAGATCAGAGTTGAACAAGCTCCTCTTGTTGAGAATTCTCAACTTCTGCAAACTCAAGAAATCTCACCTCAGTTCTACAAATTGCTCAGATTATGGGCTAGGTGCATTAACCCCTGAGGTTCCTAGCCTAGGCTTTAGGTCTCTGTGGTTTCTAGTGATTTTTTTCTTGGAAAGTAGTGTGCTTTTGTGGAAATAATAGTGAATTGGGAGCAGGCATATATGTTTTTATCTTGGCTCTGTCAAATAGTTTTGTGACATTGAGCAAGTTCCTTCACCTGTTTTGGTCTTGGTTTCCTCAGTTTTAAAAGAATAGGTTGAACCAGATGATCTTTGCTTTTCTTTGGTTGTTAACTTCCAGAATCCTGGGGTTTTCTTTGATTAATTGTACATATTTTATATGACTCTTACTGTTTTATGATTTCCGTTCTTGCTTTTTAGATCTCACCACATCACCATTTTAAATAAAACTCTTTTCTAAAATTGATTTTTATATAGGGTGTCCCCTCAAAATATGTACACACACTTTGAATTATTATAAATGAAGTGTTTAGTAAAATACATTTTATTTTCAAAATTGGGCTATCAGCTGTTAAAGTGTGTATAATTTTTTTTGTATTTTAAAAAATATAATTTCTTAAAAAGGTCTAACCTTTTTATTTTTTATTTCACCCTTTTTTAGTACCCTTTTTTACTCTTAACATTTTTAAAACAAAGGGCCAATTTCTTAAGACCATTTTAAAAATCCCAATTCCTATGTTAATTTTTACTGGGTTTTGATTTTCCAGAATTAGATTAGACAATATGAGCAAAAGATCCAGAAGGCCAAATCTTTATCCTTTGATCTCAAAGTACATCAAACCAACACAAACACATTCTTTAGCTTTGTTAATTCATTACCAAATAACAAGAATTTACCACCTCAGTGTGAAATAAATCTGACTTTAAACATGAAAGAATAAAATGATCAGAAAAGGAAGGCAGCTATCATTTAAAATGATACTTCTAGAAACCATTTAGTAATGATCATCTAAATGGAAATTGTGGGGAAGTTATGGCAAACTATTTCTGTTGGATAGTTAGAACTATCCAATTGAAAACCACATAAACATAATTTACAAGAAATTGGATTCCCTCCCTCTGACTAACAAAGCAAACAGAATACAGGGTTATATTTTGATTCATTGAAATAGCCATGTAGGAAAGATAAAGCCTCTAGGAAGTGCATGGCTGAAACTATCTTAAACCCTACTCCTTGGAGAAAGAAAATAACATGGGCTTGGGAGAATTCTAGTAGGTTCCTAGTTATAGCAAGATGTCTCAGGACAAAGGAAAAGGAAAGTCTTTTGTTTGGGGCTTCAATTCTCAAAACTGGCCCAGCTTTTCCCATGCTTAATGGTTATTATACTCTCAGTTATTTTAAATTATGTATTATTGAAGTAACCGTGGATCCATTATTATGATTCTGAAAACAGCAGAGACTTTGTCTTCTTATTTTAGGAAGCAACTGAGGTCCGAGGGGTTAAGTACTTGCTCAAGGTCAGGCAGCTGATAAGTAGAGGAACTGGGAACAAATTGAAATGAATGAGGAAGGGAATTGTGATTGCTTGTGTTTAAAAAATAGTACCTCTTCTTCCTTTATTAAATTCATGTTTTAGAAGAAAATTAGACATAATAAGAGTATTAAGGTTATCATTCAGTGATTTGGGGATAACTTGGCTTAATGAAGAGGAGCAAAGGTCATAAAGGCTATTTGAGTCTCATTTAAAGAGCTGTTGCTAAACTTCTGTAGGCTCTCTCCTCATCATGGATCAGGTTTTTTTCAGATGGCACTAGGAACAGGCTTTTAAGTAAATGAGACTTTAAAGTAAATTCTTCTTCCCATGGGCACCTCTAAAATTATAGGCATTCCCTAAATAATTTTATAATCATTATGTATGGAAATCATTCCATTCACAGGCTTTTTATTTGAAGAAAAAAATTATTTTTAAATTGAGGAACACAACATTAACAGAGACAAAAATAAAATGAAAAAGTTGCTAGTAATCAGTGGTACCAACAAATTTAATAGGTTTACATTTTATATTCTCTCTTCCACATTTAAGTCCATGATCTACTTTGCATGAATTTTTTGTACAAGGTTTGAAACTTAGGGTAAAGGTCCTTTTTTTGCCTCTGGATATCCAATTGCTCCTGCACCATTTGTTGAAGAGTTTATCTGTCCTCAGTTGAATTGCTTTTGCATCTTTTTCCAAAATCATTTGGCATATTTGTGTTACTCTAATTCTGGGACTTCTTCTGTTCCACTGATCTGTAATATCTAACTTTTCACCAATACTACACAATCTTTATTACAGTAGCTATAGAGTAAGTCTTAAAATTGGGTAGACTAGTTCCCCCCACTTTATTCTGCTTTTTTAGAATTATTGTAGCTATTTTAGTTTCTTTGCCTTTCAATATAAATTTTAAAAAGCCTGCCTATATCTACAAAAAATCTTGCTTGAACTTTGATAGGTAATTTTGCTGGGCATAGGATTCCAGGTTGGGTGACAATTATTTTCTTTTAGCACTTGGAAAATATTGTTCCACTTCTGTCTGCACTCCAGATTTTCTGATGAGAAATGCACTATCATTTGAATTGTTTTTCTGCTGTAGGTCAGATGTTGTTTTTTTCTTGTTGCATTAAAAGATTTTTTTTCTTTAGTTTTCAGCAATTTGACTATGTTGTGTTTTGGTATGGGTTTCTTTTGTTTGATCCTGTTAGTGGTTTGCTCAGCTATTTGAATCTGTAGGTTTATGTCTTTTGCGAATATCGGGAAGTTTTCAGTCATTATTTTTTTAGTTACTTTTTCAGCACTGCCCTCTTTCTCCTCTCTTTTGGGTACTCTAATGACATGAATATTAGATCTTTTGTTATCATCTCACTGGTCCCTGAGGCTCTATTTATTTTCTTAGTCTATGTTCTCTCTGTTTTTCAAATTGGGTAATTTCTATTGTTCTATCTTTTAGTTCACTATTTTTTTTCTTCCATCCCTTCATTTTGCTCTTAAACACTTCCACTGAGCTTTGTATTTTGGTTATTGCATTTTTCAGTTGTACAGTTTGCATTTAGTTTTTCTTTATACTTCTGTTTCTTTGCTAAGGTGTTCTATTACTTTGCTTAGGCTTTTCATTTTTTCATTTGTTCCAAGCAGGTTTGTAATTGCCTGTTGAAACATTTTTATCACAGCTGCTATAAACTTTTTGTTGGAAAGTTCTAACATCTCTGTTATCCTAATGTTGACATCTATTGTTTGTCTTCTTTCATTCAGTTTGGAGTCATCCTGGTTTTAAATGGAAAGCTGGACATTTTCATATTATTTTATGAGACTCGGGATATTTTTTAAACCTTCTGTGTGAGCTGGCTTTCTCTGACACCACTCCAGTGTTTTCAGTTGTATTTAGCAGGGGGAATAGGAAAAAGTATGTCTACTCCATCTTCCTATAAATTTAAGTTGTCTTTTGGTGAGATTTTAAGATTATTTAAGTCTCATAGGATAGAGAAACAAATTATAAGATGCAGAGTTAAAAAACAATTCTTAAGAACATTTAACTTTTTGTATTTTTAAGCAACATGATCTTATGACATCCTCCTATCTCCCTATTAGTCAATTTTTTAAAAAAAAATATTTTTATTGATTTCAGAGAGGAAGGGAGAGGGAGAGAGAGATAGAAACATCCATGATGAGAGGGAATCACGGATCGGCTGCCTCCACAAAGATAATACAAGAGAATGTCCCTACTGAGTCCACATAAAAGCTCCCATCATTTTCACAGGTATCTTCATCCTAATCGACTAGCAATCCATTACCTCTGTTAATTCAAAATAGGAATCCAGGTTTAACTATAATGTCTCAAAGAAAACAAATGGAGGAAATTTGGTTGACAAGCATACATAGGAAGACAAAACTCCTTTAACATCTATGATTATTTTCATAAAGAGACCCAGATTATTATGATGCACCAACTAATTGACCAATATAAGGAACTTAAATGTGTAGCTATTTATGCTTACTAAAATAATCTTCTAGAAGGTTTATATTATAATTAAAGAGAAAAGCATTGAAGAAAGCATCTAGACATTTTGTTGAAATCTGGCTCTGAGATTATTCCAGTCTGACTTATTTCTGATATAGACTTATGGAGCTAAAATGATCTATAGTAAATATAGCTTAAAATCTTTGTAAAAGTGTTCTAAATTACTTTCCATCTTGCTTTTAGTCCTCTGATACTTCAGCAGTTCTGAGCTGGGAGTGATTGGATTCCCTTAATTCAAGCTTACATTTTAGAAGCCATAACCAAATCCAAAGAACCTATTGATCATAAGTGAGCTCTGACCCACTACTGTAGAATAATAAAAGCCTGAATATGTTCTAACACAAGTGGAGGTCTAATATGATGTCCTGAGGATGCGCTTTGAAGGAATATGTATCCTGGCTTTATCACTTACTAGCTGTGTAACTTGGGCAACTTTTTAATTTCCATTCTCTAAAAAATGAAGAGAAGAATAGATCCTATCTTGTAAGATTGTAGAAAGAATTAAATGAGATTAAAACGCACAAAACATTTATCTTGGCACATACTGAGAGCTCAGAAATACTTGCTACCATTGCTGCTACCGCTAATACATAGTAGATTTGTCTCATAAACGAATGTAAGGGATACTACTTTGTTCAAAATACCTTGTTTGGCAGACTGTTTTTATAAGACACAAATTTTCTTTAATAGAATAATCAAACCCTTTCCAGATTTCATGCCCATGTCCAGGTTTGAAGGCAGATACTATGAGAAACCTTTAGCCCATCAAATATTTATTTTTGGAACCCTTGAGCTACAGAATCATCCACCTTTACTCCCTTTTTTTTTCTTGCCATATTTATTTGGTTCCATGCCAGAAACTTCTTGGGGGTAATTCAAATTAGCATCCATTCCAGATCAATCTAGAAAAGGTTGGTTATTTATTGTCAGGCAGATACATGAACCTTGGCAGTTTCAGAAACCAGAGCTAAAGTGATATTATAAAGTTCCAGTTAAATCAACACAGTGATGTGCTAGTCTTATGATGACTTTCATGAAATTACCTCTGAAATGCTAAGTATTTTCCCACTCAGAACCTCATTTTAACTCTATAACTTACACCAAAGATCACACTGTAGCTGCTCTTAGCCTTATAAGTCTTACAAAAGCCGTTGGCCAAAAGCAATAAAATTTGACCTGACCTAATCCTAGAGTTGCAATGGATAATGTGTGTATTTTTCGTTCAATAATTTAATGTGCAAATTAACAGCATGTGTCAAATATTCCCCATCTCAACGAGAGAGCTTTTATGGTTCTAGTGTTACACAAAAATTAAATATGTAAACACTCTTGTCATTTAAGACTCTTCAGTTTGCTGATAGCTTAAATAAGCACCACAAAAGGTTCCTTTAGAGAAATGTGTTATTTCATATAGTATGGGAGTCTGCCCCATGAAAGTCACCCTCTATGGTCACAGAAATGATAGCAACAGATACTTTTTTCTTTCTCACTGAAAGATTTGAAATAATTTGCCCACTTTAGCTTATCGTAGCCCACTTTAGCTTATTGTATTATTCTCTCCTGTCAATACAGGGAAAACAGTGGAAATGTACCGAAAATTTTTGTTTTTCTTTCAGATGTACTCTTCTTAGGCATTTTCTGCTCCTGGGCATGGGATGAAAAGTGTCTCTCTACATGTCCTTACTTCTTCTGCTATTCCTTCATAATAGTCTTCTGTCTGATATGCCTCCTTCCATTGCGTTTTCTTCTCTTGACTCATTCTATTTCCTCTGTATCCCATGAACTTTACTTTTCCTTTTGATCCTTTTATTAAATTTAATGTTTTGAATAGATCCACATGGTTCATAAACCAAGAGGTAATAAAAACGAGACTGCTATAAGTCTCCCTCAATTCCTTGTCTGCCACCTTCCCAGTTCCTAGCTTTGCTCTCTAACCACAGGTACCCACTGTTCTTAGTGTCTTATGTATCTGTCCAGGATTTCTTTATTAGACTTAAGCAAATATATAGATCCCCCCATTTTGCACAAAAGGTAACATATTATATGTACTCTTTCAAACTTTTTTGAAAACTTAATTTATCTTGGTGATTGCTCCATATGAGATTTCACATTCTTATTGCTGCTGTGTATAGATGTGTGTGAACAATTTATTTAACTAGTTCGCCACTAATAGATATTCTACTCTTACCAACTGCATGTGATGCACTTTACTCTTAAAAACCATGCTGATATGAGTAGTCTTGTGTATATTTTATTTTATACAACTGTAAGTATATCTGTACGGTAAATATCCATCATAAAGATTGTCAGGTTATTTGCATTTGTAATTTTTTACTAAAATATGTTATTGATTTCAGAGAGAGGAAAGGAGATAGGGATAGAAACATCAGTGATGAGAGAGAATCATTGATTGGCTGCCTCCTGCACACCCCCTACTGGGGGTTGAGCCCACAACCTGGGCCATGTGCCCTGACTGGGAATTGAACTGTGATCTCCTGGTTCATGGGTCAACACTAAACCATTGAGCCACACCAGCTGGGCTGCATTTTTAGTTTTGATACATAGTGCCAAACATTGATTGGCTGCCTCCTGCACACCCCCTACTGGGGGTTGAGCCCACAACCTGGGCCATGTGCCCTGACTGGGAATTGAACTGTGATCTCCTGGTTCATGGGTCAACACTAAACCATTGAGCCACACCAGCTGGGCTGCATTTTTAGTTTTGATACATAGTGCCAAACTGCCCTCCTAATGGTCATAAAAATTTATTCTTCTGTCAGCATTACATGAGAGGGACTGTTTCCTAGAGACTAATCTCTTGAGTGTATGTTAAAACTTGGGTTTTCACCATTTTGAAAGGTGAAAAGTGATATCTCAGGTTAGTTTTAAATTGTATTTGCTTATAATGAGAGAAGTTGAACTTCTTTTATATGCTGTGTTTCTTTCTCTATGAATAATCATTTCCTCACTTTTCTTATAGATTTCAAAAGCTATTATATATTAGAAAGAGGAACCTATGACTATTGTATGAAATTTATATCTTCTAAATTGCTTATACAGTTGTTTTTGCTGAAGATATATATTTTTTAAATGAGGCTGAATTTATTCTAGGTAATTTTTAGAAAATAGTTCATCTTATTTTCCTTGAATGGTTCATTAATTACTGTACTGAAGGGTGGGATGAACTTCCCTAAACCATGTGCACAATTTTAGAATTTAAAGTACTTTGTAGAATAGCTTAAATCCTTCATCAATGGGCAGCTTTTCTTTGGCAGTGAACAGTTTGATCTAAGTTGTCCTGATGAATTGTTTGTATTCATCAGTGTAGTCCTGAGCACACACTTCATTAGAAGTGGAAGTGGTTGATTAGGAGAGATACAGCCCCATCCATTTATTTAGATTTGGTTCATGTGTAGTAGCCCTTCAGTGTGCACTGTGTTCATCGTTCATGGCTGTGTTCCCATTGAACATGTAGGGCAAGGAATGATGAATCCTCAACCTCTTTAGATGCCATTTCTCATTAAACTTAGAGCTCCCTGACCCAGTATACTTCCCCCACTTTTCTTAATTTAATTTTTCTTTTTTGGGGGGGGTGGAGTGATAGAATTGGAGAATTTTAATATTACTTCCCATGTCCACATTTATCTGTTTACAACTTTGTGACTTGAAATGATAGAAAAACCAAGACTGATTTTAAAATGGGAAGAAAATCTAGAACTGTCATTTAAAGAAATATTGTAAAATGCAGGAAAACTCTTAAATACTGAGATGTTCATGGCAGCAGCTTTTATAATAGTAAAAAATTAAAAGCAACTTGAATAGCCAATAATCAAGAAAGAGTAAAATGCATATCAATATATTCCATGTAATATTATGTATGGATTGAAACTGCTTCAAAGTAAAAGTCAAAACTTAGGGTTGTAAAGTGGAAAAGAAGGTAGTACAGCATACTCATTAAGAATAGAGGCTCTGGGATCAATAACTGGTTGTCATGCCCATAGTAAGTTCCTCTTTTGCCTTAGAGTCCTCATTCATGAGGAGAGGATAACAATCTACCTATTCCGTAGGGCAGCTTGAGATTTTGAAGAAATAGTGCTTGTAATGCCTTGACCCAGTGCCTGGAATGGTATGGCCTTGATAAGTGTTAGCCATTGTTACTAAATACTAGAGGCCTGGTGCACGGATTTGTGCACCAGGGGTGTCCCTTGGCCTGGCCTGCTTGGATCAGGCCGAAACTGGCTGTCCGACATCCCCCAAGGGGTCCCAGATTGCAAGAGGGCACAGGCCAGGCCGAGGGACCCCACCAGTACATGAATCCATGCAATGGGCCTCCGACATCCCCCTAGGGGTCCCAGATTGCAAGAGGGCACAGGCCAGGCCGAGGGACTCCACCGGTGCATCAATTTGTGCACCGGGCCTCCAACATCCCCTGATGGGTCCAAGGTGCAGGTGAAGCAGAATCGGGGCCAACAGTGCCCTAGCAGCAACCTAACCCACAGCTGATTCTGTGAAGGATTGGGCTCCCTCCTCTACTGGTTGGAGCATCTGCACCCTGGTGGTCATTGTGCGTCATAGCTACTGGGTGAATGGTTGAATAGTCGGATGGTCACTTAGGCTTTTATATATATACTAGAGGCCCGGTGCATGACATTCGTGCCTGGCCTGCACCCTTTAGCAGTCCAGGAGCCCTCGAGGGATGTCTGACTGATGGTTTAGGCCTGCTCCCATAGGGAGCAGGCCTTAAGCTGCAGTCAGACATCCTTAGCGCTGCTGCGGAGGTGGGAGAGGCTCCTGCCACCACCACTGCGCTCACCGGCCGTCAGCCCGGCTTGTGGCTGAGCGGTGTTCCCCCTGTGGGAGCACACTGACCACCAGGGGGCAGCTCCTGCATTGAGCATCTGCCCCCTGGTGGTCAGTGCGCGTCATAACGACCAGTCATTGTGCCATTTGGTCGATTTGCATATTACCCTTTTATTATATAGGATAGATGTGATCTCTACTATGGATATGTCAAAATCTACCTTCTCGCGGTAGATTTCTTTGGATGTAAGACTAAGGGTGAATCATTTGTTTCTGTTTAAAAATTCTATTCTTTGCAATGTTCTATAATTATTATACTAGTTTTTTGTTGTTTTTGTTCCTTTATCCTTTTTCACCTCCAGAAAAGTTTTTGTCCTTTGCTATCCTGCTCTGTGTCTCTAGGACACCCTTATGGACTGCATCATTCAAGGCCCCTTGCCCTTGGGCTTCTAGTTGAATTTAGACAGTGCCTCTGTATGGTGGTGGGTGTGTTATTTCACATAGCAACTCCTGACTGGTGCCCCTGCTCCAGCCTTTACCCCTCTTCCTTTCCAACATAGGGATAATGACAGCTTCCCAAAGTTACCAGTCCTGTATGCTTTGCTATCCCTCACAAAATCTGTAAATAAGCCTTTCATTAAGTTTTCTTGACAATTCAAGCTGAGTGTGCTTCTCTTTTCTGCTGGGACCCTGGCTGATACAAGGGGTGTACATTATTTTTATAATTGGAAAAATTTTATTTAAGAATCACAAAGGACCACCATAGCCTCCCACCTCCCAAAAGAAAGCACTCTTCACAGTGTGGAGAGGCCCCTCAGCTTCCAGACTTGAGGGTGATTATTTTTGTTTCATTTTTGAGCCCTCACATGAAATTAGGCTTCAGGCTAGAACACCTATTTCTTAGAAAAACACACTTTCTCCTGGAGAGAAATTCTAGAAAGCAGTCGCGGACTATTGACAAACTATAATGCTGCAAAGGGTTCTGGCCAAAAAGGAATCGAGAAAATCTCTGAGGGGAGAAGGTGGCCCAGAAAGTGGTGCATCATCTGCAGTCCCAGCCTTGTGCCCAGTCAGGCAGCCACAGACAGAGCTGCGCCTTGAGCGGAGACCTGCCTCTGTGGCCACTGGAAACTCACCAGCCCCTGTGGCGTCTGGACTCAGTAACTGCCAGTCTCCCAGGGGGTAAGTGATACAGTTTGTTCAGTCTGGGGGTGGGATGCTGGTGTGAGGTGGTGATGGGGATGGTTGTGGGGGGTAGCAAGAGGGGGGCTTGGCACGTCACCATGTACTGCTCCACTGTTAAATCTCGATTGGCAGGCTGACTTTTCCCCAGGAGGAAGTGTAGGGAGGAATCTCACAGTTGCATGGCAATAAAGAGCTGCCTGGTGGGCCTCCCTCTCCGCCAAGAGGCTTCATGGCTCCAAAGTTCCGGAGGGGTGTGTGAGGGGGAGGAGGAAGAAATAAGCTGCTCTACTCAGCACTGATGTGATCACCTTTGCAGAAACTTTCCAGTGGCAAGTGTGTTAAAGACAGCAGGCTTTGGGGAGCCAGCAGGATGAAACTGAAAGCAAGAGGAGGGGGTCCGGGAAGAGAACTAGAGACTACTTATAAAGGAAAGGGATGAGAGGTGAGATTCAATAAAAGAGGGTGTTGGACAAAGCCTGTGAAAAACTGCAGCCTCAACACTTTGAGTCAATGACAGGCCTTATTTTCCTCATGCTGTGAAGTGAATTTTATGTTGGTGAGCTTTGATTTCCCCATTAACCTCTAAGTCCCATAAACAAGGGGACTGTTTATTATGAATCACAATGAAATAATTGAGTACTTACTATGTATATGTTGAGCCCTGTGCCAAGTACTAGGAATACAGAGATGAACTAAAAGTCCCTGCTCACCTGAGACTTACAGTCTGATGGGAGGGACAGATACTAGAACCACGACAGCACATTCACAGCCTAGTTGAGTGTTAGAGTCACTGAGTAGTTTTTGAAAAACTATATCTGCTTGGGTCCCCACCCTACAGAGACTCAGATTTGATTGGAATGGATTCTAAGGTGATTCTAACATGCAGCTTAGTTTGAGAATTCCTGTTTTAAAATATTCTCAGGATTCTATGAAACATTATTCCTGTGAAACATCCAGTGATAGTCAAATAATTAAATTTGAGAAATAACTTATTGGATATATTAGATATTAAAGACTAAAGTTCTATAATAAATCTATTTCAACCTAAAGAAATAAATAGATGTTTGCAGGTTGTGAACATTACTTTGAAGAAAATGTGAAAAGCACAATGAAACTTATAACAGACTTGATTGGTATATAATACTTAGAAAATGCTTCTTTGAAGAGTTTACTAGAAACCTGAACAATCTGTGGCCAGGGAATGGGAGAGGCAGTGCTCCTGGCAGAGGGATCATTGTGTGCAAGGATCCTGTGATAGGGAAAATGTTTTCAGAAGAGAAAGAAAGCCTGTGCTCCTGGAACGTAGGTGGTGAGGTGAAAAAATGGAAAAGATAAGATTTCTGCCTTCAAGGAACTCATACCATAGGAAAAAACCTCACATATTCTAAATAGTCCTTATTACTTTACTAGAGGCCTGATACACGAAATTTGTGCAAGGGGCTTGGCCCTCGCAGCCCCGTCTTTGTCTGGAAGGTTGTCTGGACCGTCGTTCCGCCGTCTGGTCTAATTAGCATATTAGCTCTTTATTATATAGGATGGATCTGTGATTTTTCCAAATATAACAGGAAGAAAAAGAAATCAGTGTCAGGAATAATCTTTCACCAGCTGATACAAAAACCCAGTTTCATGTTTGTCCCTAGGTAACTTACATAATTTTTTTAAGCAGCAGATATGCTTTCATAAGTATGTTGGCTTAGGCTAATATTAGCATGAGGTCATGTTTACTGAGCATACAGTCCGGGGGAAAAAGGAGAAGTGACTTGGAGATTGGATCAAGATGCTAAACTGACACACGTGTTTGCTACCCTTTTTCTCTCCAAATCCTTCAAAAAGTAAAGTATTTTAAAATACATTCATTAGCTAGAAAACAAAAAAGTGAGTCCTAAATACCCATTTCCCTCCTCATTTCTTTCTTAAACCCTAATAACCACTAATCTGTTCTCTATTTCCATATAATTTTGTTATTTTAAGAGTGTATATGTGGAATAAAACCCTATGTAGTCTTTTCGGATTGGCTTTTTCACTCAATGTAATTCTCTGGAGATTTATCCAGGTTGTTATGTGTATCAGTAATTTGTTCCTTTTTATTGCTGTGTAGTATTCCAAGGTGAGAATTTACCCAGTTTGTTTAATTATTTACCAATTCAAGGACATCTAAATTATTTCCAGACTTTGGTCATTACAAATAAGGCTGCTATTAACATTTGTTTTCATTTTGTTGAGATACTCAGTAGTGTAATTGGTAGGATATATGGTAACTGCATGTTTAGTGTTTAAAGAAATTGTCAAACTTTTTCTGAGAACCTGTATTATTTTGCATTTTCACTAGCAGTGTATGAGTGACATCATATTCATTAGTAAAATATTAGATGCATGTTGACAAAAGAAGGTAAGAGAGAAGGATACCTACTATCCCAGTTACTATTCACAATGTAGTAGGAACTAGAATTCACAATGATTCTAGTTAAAGTGAAATACAAAAAAGAAAAATATTAGAAAGGAAGGGACAAAATGATACTTAACTTTAAGATAATAAGGGGAAGAGATTCATGAGATATAAGATATTCTACTGGGGGGAAAAAGCTACTACTAAGAGAGTAAAAAAGCAACCCACTAAAGATTTTTTAAAAAAGTAGTAATAGACCCATAGGCCAATAGTAGAATATCTTAAAAAGAAAGTTCACTCATGATAGTCACAAAAACTGTAAAAATATATCTGCCATGAAACTTAACAGGAAGTGTAGAAGACCCATGTAAAGAAAATTATTAAATTTTCTTGAATATGTAAAATTCAGCTTGGTTAGGAAGATGTGATGAATGGGGAGCTTCACCAAATTAATTTAGGAATATGATAGTAGCCCAATAAAATTTTAAAAATTAAACTTGACAAGCCAATTCTAAAATTCATTTAGAAAAGAACGTGTGCAAATAACAGACATTTTGGACCAGATTACTATGTGGAGGGACTTGCCCTACCAGATGTTAAAATATAAAGTTATTATATGGGATTATCACAGGTGTAGACAGATCAGTAAGACAGAGTATGTGAATGCACAAATCTTTCCACTTCTAGTTAATAATCCTAGAAAAAAAACATATTCTGGGATTGTTAACTAGAAGTGGAAAGATTTGTGCATTCACATAGAGTCACATATAGGCATACCTTGTTTTATTGCACTTTGCTTTATTGCACTTCTGAGCTACTGCATTTTTTTTTTACAAATTGAAGGCTTGTGGCATCCCTACACTGAGCAAGCTTATTGACGCCAGTTTTCCAACGGCATTTACTTGCTTCATGTCTCTGTGTCACATTTTGGTAATTTTCCCAGTACTTTGAACTTTTACCATTATTATATTTGTTGTGGCGATCTGTGGTGAGTGATTTTTGATATTATTGTTGTGATTGTTGTGGGGCACCATGAACTGCAGGCCCAAATAAGACCATGAATTTAAAATATGTGCACTATGACTGATCCATGGACTTGCCGTTCCTCCATCTCTCTCCCTCTCCTTGGGCCTCCCTATTCTCTAAGACACAATATTGAAATTAGGCCAGTTAACAACCCTACAGTGGCCTCTACTAAAAGTGTTCAACTAAATGGAAGAGTCACATCTCTTACTTTAAGTCAAAAGGTAGGAATAATTAAGTTTGTGAGGAAGAAATGTTGAAAGCTGAGATAAGGCCAAAAGCTAGGCCTATTGCACAAAACAGTTAAACAGGTTGTGAATGCAAAGGAAAAGTTCTTGAAGGAAATTAAAAGTACTATTCTAGTGAACACACGAATGATAAGAAAGCAAAACAGCCTAATGCTGATCTGGAGAAAATTTTAGTGGTCTGGATACAAGATCAAACCAGCCACAACATTCCCTTAAACCAAAGCCTAATCCAGAATAAGGGCCTATCTCTCAATTCTGTGAAGGCTGAGAGAGGCGAGGAAGCAGCAGATGAAAAGTTTGAAGGTAGCAGAGGTTGTCTCATAAGATTTAAGGCAGCGGTTCTCAACCTGTGGGTCGAGACCCCTTTGGGGGTCGAACGACCCTTTCACAGGGGTCACCTAAGACCATCGGAAAACATATATAATTACATATTGTTTTTGTGATTAATCACTATGCTTTAATTATGTTCAATTTGTAACAATGAAATTGGGGGTCACCACAACCTGAGGAACTGTATTAAAGGGTCGCGGCATTAGGAAGGTTGAGAACCACTGATTTAAGGAAAGAAGTCATCTTCATAATATAAAAGTGCAAGGTGAGGCAGCAAAGTGCAGATGTAGAAGCAAATTATTCAGGCGATCTAGCTAAAATAATGAAGTTGGCTACACTAAACAACAGATTTTCAATGTAGACAAAACCACCTTACATTGGAAGAAGATGCCATCCAGAACTTTAATTGCTAGAGAGGAGAAATCAATGCCTAGCTTCAAAGCATTGAAGGACAAGCTGACTTTCTTGTTAGGGGCTACTTCAGCTATTATCTTTAAGTTGAACCCAATGCTCACTTACCATTCTAAAAATCCTAAGGCCCTTAAGAATTAATGCTAAATCTACTCTGCCTGTGTTCTATAAATGGAACAATGCTTGGATGATAGCAAATCTGTTTATAACATGGCTTACTGAATATTTTAAACTCAAAGTTAGGACCTACTGTTCAGAATAAAAGATTGTATGCAAAATATTACTGCTCATTGACAATATGCCAGATCACTCAAAAGCTCTAATAGAGATGTACACTAAGATTAAAGTTTTCATGCCTTGTGATGAGCACAACATCTATTCTGCAGCCTATGGATCAAGGAGTAATTCTGATTTTCAAGTCTTATTGTTTAAGAAATACATAAAGCTATAGATAGTGATTCCTCTGATGGATCTGGACAAATAAAATGAAAACCTCTGGAAAGGATTTACCATTCTAGAGGCCATTAAGAGCATTTATGTTTCATGGAAAAGGGTCAAAATATCAACATTATAAGGAGTTTGGAAGAAATTGATTCCAACCCTCCTGGATGATTTTGATGAGTTCAAGACTTAAGTGGAGGAAGTAACTGCTTATGTGGTGGAAATAGCAAGAGAACTAGAATTAGAAGTGGAGCCTGAAGATGTGACTGAATTGCTGCAGTATCATGCTAGAACTTTAACTGATCAAGAGTTGCTTCTTATGGATGAGCAAAGAATGTGTTCTGGAGATGGAAGCTACTTCCAGTGAAGATGCTGTGAAGATTATTGAAATGACAAAAACAGATTTAGAAAATACATAAACTTAGTTGATAAAGCAATGGCAGGGTTTGAGAGGATTGACTCCAATTTCAAAAGAAGTTCTATGATAGCAAAAATGCTATCAAACAGTGTTGTATGCTTACTATAGAGAAATCGTTTATGAAAGGGTCAGTTGATGTGGCAGACTTCATTGCTGTCTTATTTTAAGAAATTGCCACATCCACCTCATCCTTTAGCAGCCATCAACAGTGAGGCAAGACCCTCCACCAACAAAGGGATTCTTAGAAAGCTCAGACGATGGTTAGCCTTTTTTTTCTTTAGCAATATAGTATTTTTAAATTAGGATATGTACATTGTCTTTTTAGACATAATGCTATTGCACACTTAATAGACTCTACCATAGTATAAACTTAACTTTTATATGTACTGGGAGACCAAAAAATTTGGGTGACTTGCTTTATTGTGATAGTATTTCCTTTATTGCAGTGGTCTAGTACTGAACCTGTAATATCTCCAAGGTATGACTCTACAAGGGTTGAAACATCATTTAATAAGGAAAAAAAGTGAGAAAACTGCCCTAGCTGGTGTGCTCACTGGTTAGAGCATTAAGTCAATGCACACTAGAGTTTGTTTTGGGTCAAGGGCACGTACCTGGGTTGCAGGTTCGATCCTTGGCCCCAGTTTGGGTGTGTGCTGGAGGCAACCAATTGATGTGTCTCTCTCACATCAATGTTTCTCTATCTCCTCTTTCATTCTCCCTCCCCCCCCTTCCACTCTCTTTTTAAAAAAATCAATGGAAAAAATATCCTTGGGTGAGGATTAACCACACCAAAAAAGTAAAACAATCTATGCTCATGAGTAGAAAAATCTCTATATATAAAAGCCTAAGCAACCATTATGACTGGTCAACCAGTCACTATGATGCACACTGACCACCAGGGGACAGACACTCAATGCAGGACCTGACCCCTGGTGGTCAGTGTACTTCCACGGCCAACCTCCCGCGGCCCGCCAACCTCCCATGGTCCCTCCCCCCAGCTAGTGGTCCCAGATCACCTCAATCGGAACCTCCTGTGGCCCCTTCCCCCCAGCTGGCTGGCCAACCTCCCAAGGCCCTTCCCCCCAGCTGGCTGGCACCCCCATTGGCCCCAACAGCCAACCTCCCACGGTCCCTCTTCTCTGCCGACCAGCTCCCCCTATAGGCCCCGATTGGGGGACTGGCCCGCCAACCTCCCAGGGTCCCTCCCCCCGCCGGCTGGCCCCCCGATAGGCCTCGATCACCAGCCAGACTGAGGGACCCCATGCATGCACGAATTTGTACACCGGGCCTCTAGTGATTAAATAATTATGGCACCTCTATCTAGGGAGTAAGAATACTATGCAACTATTAAAAAGAGTGAAGAGTAAACACTGTACATGGAATTATTGAGTTGAAAAAAATCTAGTCATAGGATTAGATAAACAATGTGATAATATTCATATTAGAGTTCACACAAACAAAGCTGTACTTTCATATGCATATACATATATGTGTACATGCATCAAGAAAGGATTTGTAAGGAAAGACATAAACTCATAACAGAAATGAACTTGGTGGTTAGGGATGTGTCATTGGGGGAAGGGTAAATCTTGACCTTTTCTTTTATATAGCCCTATACTGTATTGTTTGGGGGTTAAATTTTTTCTCTAAATGAAGAATATGCAAAAAAAACCAAAACTGTGTTTTACAACATATCTTATTGGTGAAAGGTTTTAAGGTGGTTCACAAGATGGGAAGAGAGGTGGGGAAGGGCACCATTCAACCAAGGTACTCAGATTCACTGGAGCACTTAATTGAAGCATATCAAAATTGGCAAACCCCAAAATGGGACTACTTAAGGGCACACTCTTAAAAACTAGAAAATTATTTATCCTATGGATAGAAAACAGATGCTGTACTGCACCTGTTATAGGATACTGTTCTACCCACCCTGCAAAGAGCAGCAACATCACTTTTGAAAGTGTTTTCTACTTTGGGCCTGCAGAGAAAAGACATATCCTCAGCCAATGAGAGCATCAGGCAGGTTACCCAAGGCAGTGAGGAGAAAATGCGGAACAAAGTTCTGGCAATTGTCCAAAGCATCTGAAGTAGCTCTAGCTGTACTCTGCAAACTATGAAAATTGGTAAGATGGGACCAAAGAATGCAAGGGCTCTTTGAATCTAAGAAGAAACATCCAGAAAAAAGACAGTAGTCCTCTTGGCCCTGTTTCCCTGCATTCAGAGGAGCTGCAGGCAGAAAAGTCCTGTGGGTTTCACTCAAAATTGTTTCCTGGGTTTTAAGCTGAAATTGACAGCTCTCGTGTCCAAGTAGTGATGGCAATGGGCCTGGCCCCCAGGATTTGAAAGAGGTTTATAAAGAGATGCTCTTAAAAAGATTTCTAGATATCAGCAAACTTAAAAAAACCAGCATGTTGATGCGTTGAGTGTCAAAAAGTGAGAAACAGAAGCATCAGATCTTCCTTCAAACACTGGCTTAAGCACGAAGGGGGAAAACATCCAGTTATCAAAATAGGCTTGAGGTTTTTTGCTGAGACCAGAAATTCTGGGGAGCAGTGTGAGATGTTTTTGCCAAACCTTAAATACTGCAGGGGTAAGCCTTCCCTCTAACCAATTAGATCAGCGGTTCTCAACCTGTGGGTCGCGACCCCTTTGGCGGTCGAATGACCCTTTCACAGGGGTCGCCTAAGACCATCCTGCATATCAGATATTTACATTACGATTCATAACAGTAGCAACATTACGGTTATGAAGTAGCAACGAAAATAATTTTATGGTTGGGGGTCACAACATGAGGAACTGTATTTAAAGGGCCAGAAGGTTGAGAACCACTGAATTAGATAATTGCCTTTTCATTCTGTGGATTTCTCATTGTTTCTTCTTCTTCTTTTTCTTTTTAAAGCAAACAAAATAATTAGCCTTGTCTCAGGATAATTTTGCTGATATTTCCATAATGAAATAATTACTTCAGCCCTGAATTAAACACTGTCCTTCTCTGGGTACAGTAGGCCACCAGCTGTTTTAAATAACCCTTGAGAGGGTCAGGTTAAGGACTCAGTTTATGACCTTATAAATTAACATAAGGGAACCTACTCCATAATGCAACAGACAATCTATTTATAATGCTTAATTAATCTCCTGCAGTCACTAACAGAGCCCTCTTGTGACCTTTCGTTTCAACCTCACCAAATCTAAGTCTCCTGAGATGAGAGGTGTTAATATGTGAATGCTGATAGAATTTGCTGGCATCGTGGCCAAGTATTAAAGAGCTGACAGTCTGGATAAATTAGCTCCTGATAGCTTACTAATCAAGTGGAAGAAGCAAATGTCAAGTTGGGCAGCACTGATGAAACCCTTCATCAAACCCTGAGTGGGAGAAATACAGAAAGAGGAAAATGGCCATGTCTGACACTGCTGGCCAAACTTTGAATTTCATGCAGACTTGGCAGATGAGACAGCCAAGAGAAAGTGTCAGAATTGTTTCAAAAGATGGCTGTGGGAGGTCATTCTGGGTGGCTGCCTTTAGCTGTTGTTGCTACTACTCCCAGGCTGTGATTTTCAAACTGTGTGCCCAAACGGTGTGCTGCAACCATTTTTAAAACTTGCAATACCTGACTAATCAGAGTCACTGACCTTTTACCTTACATTGGAAAAAAAAAAAAAAAAGACAACAGCCCACACAATAGCTGTCTGGTGTGAATGGATCAAAATTATACCTTTTTTTTTGTCAGATCTGCAAAAGATATATTTTTTGGTGTGCCGCAGATTTTTAGTAATTAGTTTATGTGTGCCATGAGCTGAGAAAGGTTGAAAATCACTGTCTTAGAATGATACAAAAAATCCAAAGTGAACCAATTCAATGCTGTCTTAAGGAAGGTCCTACAGACAGAGTGGAGTTATCTGGAAGTGCCCCAGAAGCTATAGGGTGTGGGACATGGGAACAGGCCTGGGAAGAAGAAAGGAAATACATATGCCACTTGGACATTTCTTTGGCCCTAAGGGAGCAACAGTGACCTGACCACAGAAATTCTGCCTTGTGGTCTGGCATCTTGGAGTATGCGTGGAAGGCTTTGTCAGATTTTAGAACTGTCCAGGGTGTTTCTATGTGTCTTCATCATTCAGGGAACTAGATTTCTTTATGTCTACCACATTCAAGCGTCAATGTAAGAGATACATCTGGCGCTGCTGTGAGCCTTAGGCAGGTTCCTTAACCTCATTGCCTCCGTTTTCTCATCTGCAAAGTGATAATCTTAACAGTACCTACCTCATAGGGTTGTTGTGAAGATTAAATAGAGTTAATACATATATAGGCTTTAAACAGTGCCTCACATATAGTAGGCACTATGTAAGCCTGGACTGTTTTCATGGTAGCATCTCTGTAGTATCTTTCTCTTCTGGGCTCTCCTTTCCTGGTGCTGCTGTAGCAGTCAGCTCAGACTGTTATGACCTCTTTCCAATACTTCATACATTGTATTGCCACTGAAATCGTTCAGTCTCTGATCTTGTCTTTATCTTATTCAGTGATCTGCAGAGTTCATTAAATAAAGTCCAAATGCCTTCATTTTGCTTTCTAGCCTCATCCCACTCTTACCTCCTGACCCTAGTTTCACACTCTAATCTCACATTTCACTGCACCTTGTCAGGAACCCTCCCCTCCCCTGAAACCATGCTATTTTCTATGCCTTATTCTCCTTCACTTGTCCTGGCATGTTTTCGCTTTTGTACCTGTGCTCATTGTTCTCTCCACTTGGAGTTTATCTTCTGGTTCAAATCCTAGCCATCCTTGAAAGCCAGGCCCAAATGCCACCTGCACCCTGGGGCCTTTCTGAGCTCCAATGATCTTTATTTATTACTAGAGGCCCAGTGCACGAAATTCATGTACTGGTAGGGTCCCTAGCGGCTGCCAGCTGCCGGCCGGGTACTCCCTCCCTTCCTCTGGCTGCCTGCCGCCGCTATTGGGGCCTCCCTCCCTTACCCCCCGCCAGCCCCACCCCCTGGTCGAACTCTTGGGCAACTCCCAGTTGAGGGGACAATTTGCATACTATGCTTTTATTACATAGGATTGTTTTTTTTAGTCCTCAACCCTAGTTACCTGTCATTACAGCTATCAATTTATATGTCCCCTATTTAGTATGTTCCACATCCCAGCCTCTAAGTGCCTTGGAGCCAGGCTCATTCTTTAGTACAGTGGTTCTCAACCTGTGGGTCGCGACCCCTTTGGCGGTCGAACGACCCTTTCACAGGGGTCGCCTAAGACCATCCTGCATATCAGATATTTACATTACGATTCATAACAGTAGCAACATTACAGTTATGAAGTAGCAACGAAAATAATTTTATGGTTGGGTCACAACATGAGGAACTGTATTTAAAGGGCCAGAAGGTTGAGAACCACTGCTTTAGTATGTCCTCCTCAGTCCTGTCCCCAGCCCTATGCTATGCACAGAGAAGGTCCTCTGCAAACAGAACTGGAATATTAATTGAGAATCCTGGAATGACAGCTCGGTCTTTCTGTGACGTATTCTCAGTTACCTTATTGTTCTGTATGTGGAAATATTTCAACTCTACATGGAATGCATAAAACAGCCCATCAGCAGGAAAACAAACACAAAATGCACAACTGATCCTCAAACAATGGATTGTTTTTTTAAGAAGGAGTAATGAAAAACTATCTGAGTTCAATACCTTTATATCTGGTCACTACAGCTGCATTGACACTAAGAGGCTCTTGGAAGCTGACCGTGAGTGATGTGCTGCTGGTTACCATGAGGCAGACATTGGTTGGCACCTCGGGGGCTCCTGGGACAGAAGGAAAAACACAAGGATCTTAACATAACAAATCCTTTTCAATGTTCTCGCCTCTTCAAAGGATACCCAGAAACACACACTATGGAAACATTTGTTTTGTAGAGCCTAATAGCTTTTGCTTTTGAACATTTTCATTAGAAGTCTCAATGGCCTTTATTTGTTGCCATCTTGGTCTTATTTGATCATTAAAACATCATTTGAAGGGGTAAATAATACCAGTTAAGCCTTCCCAAAGTATCCTGGAAACATAATAGGAGGTTAGCTGGACCAGCGAAGAGGAGGCTAGAAAGTGTTAGCAGGAACTATTATATTTCATTAAGTACTTTTGTGTAAATCATCTCAGGGGAGACTTTTTGCAACCCTGTTGGTAGAAAGGGCAAGTAACAGCATTCCATTCTTTTTGGGTGAGGAAGCTGCAGCCCAAAGAAGCCAAATGACTTGTTCAAGGACATATGGCTTTGGATGACCAATTCTGGACTCTTCCCAACATGGGATGTTAACTCACCTTGCTCTCATTGTGCCTGCTATTACACAGTAGTATTTTACTAGGAAAGAATTCACATGCAAATGTCATGTCTAACTAATAGATTTCTTATGGTGTTAGGTATTTCTTCTAGGTGTTTTGTGATTTAGAAAATTAAAAATTGGTATCAAGTCTAAAAATATGATTTCTTCTAATATTAATTTGTCCTGAATGAAGCACAATAGCAAGTGCATTTATTAAAACAATGGCTGGATTTTTTTTTTTAAATAGCAAACGTATCAGCATTGCTTAAGAGATTGTTAATAATAAAAGCAACCTTTCATTCATGTCAGTTATTTGCTTCAAGAGAAAGGAGTAGGCCTAGTTTGGGGCTTAGTATTCAGTACTACTACAGAAAACAAGACTTACTGCTTTGGTTTTTATCACAGCTAAGGTTACTGGAGCAGAGGCAGATAATTCCCACACTAATGAACTGACCTTTTCCTTATATTTAAATTTTCAATATAATTCTAATATTTTTGCTGTTTGAATAAGATTTTCTTTTGGAATTAAAGTTTAATATTTCACAAGTTTGAGTTTGAATTACATACATATTCTTTTATATCAGAGGCTGCAGTAAGCAGTACCTTCCAGTGCTAGTATTATCCAGAAACAAGACTTGTTTAAACTAACAAAAAGGACTGGTAATAGAGAATGGACGTGCAGACAAAAGCATAATTCATGGGTTGATTGCCTGTCCTCTGCAGCCTGTATTCACTGAAGGTCAGTTTACATAAGCTCTATATAAAAAATGCAGTAGAGAGTCGAAAACAACTTACACTTGAGCCTGAAGCAGAAACTGGACAAATAGGCAAACAAATATTTTTCCACCTCTGCATCCCAAAATATAGTCACTTAGGGCATCAGACCATCCAGGTCATTAGGCATTAGGGCGTAACGGGTGGAAAGTGCTAGATGAGTGTGACATGGTGGAGGGAGGCCAGCAGCACTGAAGCCTCATGGCTGTGGCCAGAGAACCTATCAGGAGCCAGAAAATCAAGTAAGACAAAAGATCCTTTTACAGTCTCCCAGAACCCTTGCTCCAAACAGGCCGACAACGGCCATCCATGACCCTGTAGTGTTACAGAAAAATCAGTAAAGGAAGGCCTGGCTGTCTCAAACCAAGGTTTGGTCCAGTTAAACGTAGAGGGCCTCTGCTTATACTCACTGGCATGTTCGAAGCCTGTTTTCATGCGTCTGTAGAGCCGGTACCTCCACTCCCAAGCTTTCAGCTGTTTCTCTTTCTCTGTGTTGTCCAGACTGAATCCTTCATTCTCCACCTGAATAGACAGTTCACTCACCCTCTCCTGGGCTTCCTGCACCAGTGTGTTGAGGTGCATGGCTCGACTTTCCAGGCTGACAACTAAACAGAAAGAAATGGGTGATGCCTTTTTCTTGCTGGGAAAACGCTGCTTCACTGGCAAGAGATCTGAGAGTCCACTATAGGTTTTAAAAAATGCCCGGCAGAAGTGGGATCCATATTCATTACTAATGTTTTGTTATGATAAGGTCTAATTAGTGACATTTACAACTAGATTAAATGGTAAATCCATCCATTTAAGATATTCCCATTGCCCTCTGGCCCTCTTGTGACACACACCCCATACAGCTGCTTAGCAGTTAATTAGAATTCCACTGTCAAGTGCCCACGAGGACCGCTTCTCATCCAGATTGCACACGTTTCCATGCTCTTCGGAGGACAAACACTTAGGAGCTAAAGCTCTGCAGGGCCAGGACGGCCCTAGGAAAAGTCATTGATGAGGGAAGCTACATTCTGCCAGAGTTGTTTGTTCTTTATTTTTTTAGAACTTGATTCAGATTTTTTGCTCTTATCACTTTCTGCCCAGCTCATAGACATTTTTGTATGCGTATCCTAGTGGCATAATTCTGTTAGTATTAGTCAATTTATTTATTGCTAACAAAGTGTTCTGCTGCTGCCACAATAGGTCTAGTGCAGCGGTTCTCAACCTGTGGGTCGAGACCCCTTTGGGGGTCGAACGACCCTTTCACAGGGGTCGCCTAAGACCATCGGAAAACACATATATAATTACATATTGTTTTTGTGATTAATCACTATGCTTTAATTATGTTCAATTTGTAACAATGAAATTGGGGGTCACCACAACATGAAGAACTGTATTAAAGGGTCACGGGATTAGGAAGGTTGAGAACCACTGCTCTAGTGAATTCTGATAGCTGACTTGAGTGTGATCAGACATTGATCTTTGATTGTGATCTGATTGTAGGTATGGTCTCTGGAGATGCCCATGCCCAAGAGAGAAAGCTGTCCTAGCTCTTCTTGCTGAGAGAACAGCTTGATATTTCTGTTTTACTCAATGCATGATAGTCTTTATTTGATTCATATCATGTTGTTGACCCAGTCTGCTCTCGTGTGAGTGAATGTTCATGTCCATGATGTTTCACATTCTATGTCAGGCTAGGAGGCTGCTTCTTATGGTGGCTCTCCTGCATGTGAGGGTCTGCCTAGTTGGTCACTTCTGATCTGGGCATGTGGTAGGGGATCAGATCATGAAACAGATCAAAATCAAGTTTGGCAGTTCTGTTACCCACTCATCGAACACTCTCTGTGACCAAAACAATATTTTCCCCCAGGTGGGTGGGGAAGAAATCCAACTATTTCATTCTTCTAATGAAGGGGGAAAATATGATGAAGATAACTCAAGTGAAAATTTGTTAGGTGTATTTTGAAATGGAAATTAGGTGGTTATATATTCATATTCTCTGTGTTCATAGGCATGTTTGCATTAATTACAGGAAATGAATACTAATTTATTATTGCCCCTGCTCACTATCAGTCTAAATTTATTTACCGATGAGGTCAATGAAAAATGAGTTGAGTCTTTTTTTCCTTTTTCTTTCTTCTTTCTTTTTAACATTACTATTTAGAACACTTGGGACTGTGTTTTGCTGTAGATTTGTCATGGTTAATGAATGTTGCTGTAGCAGTCAATCATGTACTCTAAATACTGTCACGCTTTTTTTTTTAAAGCCTCAGTCATGAGCCATGACAGAAAAATAAACAAATAAATATAAAGCTAAAAAACTCTTTCACTGAGCAGCTACCCTACGCAGAATCCCCCGGGAAGGCTAAAGGAGGCCAGAATAAATGATAATATAAGTGCTGTGGACCTAGGGAAGCAATGATGGGGTATGAACAGGAGGTTCTGGAGAAAAAAAATACACATATACACATGCAGGCGCATACTCCAGTGGAAAAATTGGCAATATTAGTGGCCTCAAGGTGCAATTTCCTGGAGCAGTGAGATTGACAAGTCAGTACTAAATGCTGTTAATTTAACTAACTTCAGATTAATGGTAGAGTCTGCTATGACTGAAGCCCTCAAACACAGTCTCATTATAGCCTTGCTGGGAAGGTCCTAAATATAGGCATTGACAGTTTAAAACAAATTCGTATACATTTGTGTATTTTTAGACATAGGTTAGGCGTCAGAGTTTGTGTCACAGTTTTCAGGTTGATTAATTGACCCAGTAACTGCACCCTCTACCCAATCCCCCCTCCTTCTTTCACTCCAAATTATAGAGAAAATGGGGGAATTGTCCTTGCTAAGTCATTCAGTGAGCTTTTTATTGTAAGCCTGATGTTTGAATTGCATGCATGCGTCAACACTTGGGTGATAGACACATGATTTATAAAAATAAATTTTTCTAATACTATAAAATCCCCCCTATTAATTTTTATATTCACAACAGTTATTACGGGTGTGAATTCCAGGTGGCATTTCAGATGGACAGCTTCTCTTGAGCTGTGCTTGGCTCCCCTGACATTTTTCCTGCTTCCCCTAGTACAACACGCTTTGTTTCCAGACTTTCCCTCTCCTCCCAGGTTGTAGACATGATGTTATTTTACTTATAGGGGTAAAGGGATTCTATATCTTCAAGATAAAGCACTTTGCCTTTTCATAGACTAACAAGGGAGATGCATATAATTTGATGACTAAGTAAGTTTTCCAAGCTCATATAGATCCCCGTGCTTCTTTCTCAAACTGGGGTACCTAAACCACAGCCTGATGCCCCAGAATGAATAGGCGCATCTTCCTGGATCACCAAATTTCCTGTGTAGATTTTGGTGAAAACACATTATTTATAAATTAAAATGAACACTTTTGTTATGGAGAAGAGGAAAAATTTCTCCCAAAATTGAAGATTTTTTTTTTAAGGGAAACTTTATAGAAGCTCCCCCGCCCCAGGCTAAATCTCCAGGTGCCCCTGAGAATATGCACATTTGCCTCTGTTAGAGGTAATCCCATGCATGAGTGGGAGAGGCACTGACTGAGCCAGTGGTTTCACCAAGCAAACCTTCCCCCCCACCCCCATGGACTTTTTAATGGCTTAATAAAACACTCTCTTTTGAAAGATTTTCTTTATTGACTACCAAATCAGCTGACTCATAAATTAATCATTTTCTCCCTATTATTAATGAGCTATATAACTGCCAATAGAAGCATCTGTTCAGTAGGAGATAACCAACCTAACAAACTGGGTTAATACATTTTAAGCAAAAGTAAGTAAAAGTGATAATTATCTTAGACTGTGTAGTTTTATCTTAAGTAATGATGTGGTAGGTTAGGCATATGATCCTGCTGGGAGTCGCATTCCTGTTTCTGCCTCCTCAGGATGAGAACCTTTGCAACCCCCTTATTTTAAGGTGAAGAAACTTAGACCCAGGGAGGTGGAATGATTATCCAAGATTTTCTTAAAAACCTTAAAAACTCAGTGAACTTCCTCTAAACTAAATGGAATGCAAATTAATCTATTATTTATGTATTGCCATTTTCTAACAGCTACCTGTTTGTCATGAGATTGGTGAATTCATTTTGATTGGTTGGTTGACATAGAAACTAGAAAGGCTGTGTCTATTTTATGATTGATTTTCCTGCCCATCCACTTCTCTTATTCTTGGATCCATTCTCCCTTTGCTTCCACCCTCTGAATATTTCCCCCTTGAGTCCGGAGCTCCTGGATCTGTTTGCAAGCTTGGGCCTTTTCTCTCTTACTGCTGTAGATCCCTTCTCCAGCCAAGCAGCTACCCCTCTGCACTGCCATAGCCAGCACAATAGAGGGTCTGTGAGTGTGCCGGGAGCAGTCCGGCTGGGGCAGGACCACTTGGCGGCTCCTGAAATAGGCTCCTTGCTATTGTGGTGTTTAATTATCAACAGCATTTCTACCACCCAGTGTTTCTGAGTATTTGTTATAAGACCTGCCCCGCTAATTAACTACCGGGTAGGAGTAGGGGGAGGGGCAGGCACTTGGTGTTCAAAGAATACAATTACGGTTACTGTTTAAACCCTGAGATAAATAGTGATCAGACACCATCAGAATCTAAACTACAGATTACTAACTACTTCTTCGCCTTGCTAGTTCTTAATTTCGCCCTTGCCCTGCAATTCGTAAATTTGGGCCTGACTGATAATTGCTTAAAAGCTTGAAAATATAACGAGGGTAAAATGTAATTTTTTTTTTTAGGTATGAAAGTGAATATATTTTAAAAAAATTTTTTTCAATTAGTTTACATTCAGTGTTATTCTGTATTAGTTCCAGGTGCACAGTATAGTGGTTAGATAATCATGTATCTTACAAAGTGGTTCCCCGATATTTCTAGAACCCACCTGCCACCATATATAGTTATTACAATACTAGAGGCCCGGTGCATGAAATTTGTGCGCTGGGCAGGGGGCGGGGGTCCCCTCATCCCGGCCTGTGCCCTCTCACAGTCCAGGAGCCCTCAGGGGATGTCCAACTGATGGCTTAATTCCCATTCCGCCTGAGGCATCAGTCGAACATCCTTAGTGCTGCTCCAGAGGCGGGAGAGGCTCCCACCATTGCCGCTGCGCTCGCCAGCGGTGAGCCTGGCTTCTGGGAGCACACTGACCACCAGGAGGCAGCTCCTGTGTTGAGCGTCTGCCCCCTGGTGGTCAGTGCACATCATAGCGACCGGTCGTTCCGCCATTCAGTCGATTTGCATGTTAGCCTTTTATTATATAGGATTATTGACTATATTCTCTATGCAGTACTTTACATCCCCATGACTATTTTGTGACTACCAATTTGTACTACTTAATCCCTTCATCTCTTTCACCTATCATCCCTAATCCCCCTCCCATCTGGCAGCCATTAGTGTGTTCTCTGTATTTGAGTCTGTTTCTGTTTTGTTTATTTTTTTCTTTAGATTTCACATATAAGTGAAATCATATGGAATTTGTCTTTCTCTGTCTGACTTAGCATAACAATCCTCTAGGTCCATCCATGTTTCACAAATGGTAAGATTTCATTCTCTTTTTTTGGCCAAATAATATTCCATTGTATATATGTACCACATCTTCTTTATCCAATCTTCTATCATTCACTGTAATGTTATTTACAATAACCAAGATATGGAGACAACCTAATTACTCACTAATTTTAATTTTTTAATTGAGACTTTTAGGGAATAATTCATTTGGCTTGCTTGAAAAAAAAAAAAGAATACATTTGCCCATTACTAATGATATGCCATCTTTCAATTTAGCACTAACTTTTCTATTGTTATTAGCATTTTCCTTGTTTTTATTGTTCTAAGACAAGCATTTGGTCTAGTGCTCAAAGGATCCTTATAACCAGCTTTAGGTGCCTTTTCCTATAGTCCCTTGGCCCTATATGATTTCCTTTGTGAGGAGACGTCATCAAGGTAGCCCAGTCCTTTTCACTTTTAATATTAACTTAAAGAGTTTAAAGAGTTTCCTTATCCTGAGCTGGTTATAAAAGGCTGTAGGGTCCCTATACCACTGCTCCTTATGAATGTATGACCCTAACCAGTTATGCCGACATCTGGAGCCCATGTCTTATCACTAAAAGTGGCATAATAATGGTACCCCTCTCATAAATTGTGATAATTTACAGAAAAGACTCAATTAGTAGAGGCTTGTATTGTTGTTATTATACCCATTGGTATATGTTATGTTTTTTTAGAGGCACACAAAAATAAATACTTGTTTTTATAAAATAGCTTTATGTTCTTACATTAAAAAGAACCCCCTCTTTATGCAGATAAAAATTTTCTGTTCCAGTTACCATTCAGAAATATGTTATGTACTAAGTGGTATCAGTTTCAACCCTATCTGTTGTTTCAAAGGATAAAACAAGGTTACTTAGGTATAAATCTTGCATTGTAAGCCAGTATCCTCTGGGCAAACAAGAATAGACAGTTAATAAAATTTATCTTTGCTGATCATAAGTGACAACCTTCTAACAACCTCACAGCTGACTTATTTTCAGGTAGGAACATCAAAAGAAAGAATATAGAGGTAATCCAATAATTGAACATCTTTAAATTCAAACATTCTCATCCCATAAGTTTTAGTTTACCCATTTTGCTAAGGTTCAGGACTCAAAATTCATTTTGGCTTTACTTATTTTCAGGTTTTCCCAAGGACTTTGAGAGTGGTTCCAAAAATGTTTTACAGATTTGAAGGTTAAAATTTTCATTTTAATTACCATAGAACTTTCTTCTCTTAGAACTCATTATACTCTGGACATGAGGTCTGGAGTGTTTTTCTGTGCTACTTTCCATCAGAATGTATATTCACAAAGTCCATATTATATAGTTTAGGTTGCAATTGTAGTTCTTTAAGAAGCCAGGGCCAATGACACAGAGAGGGAGTCCTGCCAGGTACCCAAGAGGCAAATGGACATTTTCTCTAAAACAAACACAGAAAATACTTGAAGAACTTATTTAGGAAATACAAAGCCTATTACTCAATAATGTTCATAGGGAGCTTAAGTATGAAAGACGATAATTATATGTTCTAATTTTTTAGTGCTACCTGATAGAAATATAGTGTGAGCCATATTCCTTTTAATTTCCTAATAGTGACATTAAAAAACAAAAAGAAATAGATGAAATTATTCTTACTATGTTTTAGTTAACTCAATAGAGCGAAAGTATTAATTTAACATGTAATCAATATAAAATTATTAATGAGATATATTCAGTGTAAAATTTACATTTAGAACATATTTTGGACTAGATACATTTCAAGTACTCAGTAGTTATAGTGGCTAGTAGCTCTTGTGTTGGCCAGTGTAGTTTTGGAACATAAAATTCTATAAACTTTAAAAAGTGCTTTTTTATTGAGCAATGTTTTCATAGCACAAACTATACAACAGATAGATAAAATATTTAAATACTAGAAACTCTAGTGTTTGTTGTTTTTGTTTTTCTGAGAGTTATACTGGCTTCCAGTGTTTTTGACCATTTATAATGTGCCAGGGAAATGTTTTAAAGCTATTATTACATTTAATTCTCAAGAATCCTAGATAGGTAGTGGGGTATCCAGTTTCCAAGAGGGCCTCAAAAATCTTTGTCTCCTGGTGTTCACATGCTCCTACATTGTACCAGGGTTGGTCTGTGTGGTCAACAAGATTAAGGAGAAATGAAAATTGATCATTTTTGAGGTTAAGTTATAAAAGACACTGTTGCTTCCATTTTGGTGTCTCTCTCTCCAATCATTTGCTCTGTGGGAAGCCAGCTGCCATGTCAGAGAGCAGCTTTATGTACAAAGGAACACAAGTCTCTTGTCAACAGTCACTCTGAGTAAACTTGGAAATGGGTCCTCTAGATCAGCAGTCGCCAACCGGTGGTCCAAAAGGTTAGCGGCCGCTGCTCTAGATTAATCAAGCCTCTAGAGCAGTGGTTCTCAACCTTCCTAATGCCGTGACCCTTTAATACAGTTCCTCATGTTGTGGTGACCCCCAACCATAAAATTATTTTTGTTGCTACTTCATAACTGTAATTTTGCTACTGTTATGAATCGTAATGTAAATATCTGATATGCAGGATGTATTTTCATTGTTACAAACTGAACATAATTAAAGCATCCTGATTAATCACAAAAACAATATGTAATTATATATGTGTTTTCCGATGGTCTTAGGCGACCCCTGTGAAAGGGTCGTTCGACCCCCGAAGGGGTCGCGACCCACAGGTTGAGAACCGCTGCTGTCCTCGGGGGATGTGATTTATTTTGCAGGAATTTAAGGATGGGAACCTAGACTGTGAGTGTATGCATATACACACACATATGGTCAAAGATATTTTCTAACTTTATATTTTACTTTGTGACGAGGAGAATATATTCTGTATATATTTAGAAGTGAAAAGAAAAAGCATGAAAAGACAATTTAAGAGCAGGTAACTATAGCTCAAGCTGTGGCCACCTGATGTCTAAATAATTATTTGGAAATATAAAGATCAATTCACTTCATATTCAGTGAAATCATTGCCTTAAATATAAATAATATATTCACACCCTTAACTAGAAGTAGCCTTGGGATTCATTCAATTAAACACATTTATTGAGTGCCTACTGTTTGCTAGGGATATTGTAATGAATGAGATAATTTCTGCTCATGTGGAATTTACATTTTAATGAAGGACAGAGAAAATATCAAATAAAAACATAGACATAAGTGCTATGCAGAAAATTAAAATAAAATGTGATTAAATAAAAATGAGAATAAAATGACTTTAGCCTTTAGACTTGGTGGTCAGAGAAAGCTTCTCTTGAAGATGTTATGTTTAAACTGGAATGTTAAGAAGGAGTTGACCATGTGATGATAAAATCTAAAGCCTTCCAAACATAGGAAATAGCAAATCTGAAGGCCCTCCGGTATGATAGTATGGCACATTGAAGGGATGGAATGGAGTCTCATGGGGCTGGTGTATCATGGGAGAGGGGTGAGCAGTATGAGATGAGGTTCAAGGAGCAGGTTTGTATGTCAGGGTGAGGATTTAGCCACCTATTTCATTTTATTATTTTTGCCTGGGGTGACCAGTTCTGAAGACATGTTGTAATCATTTTTAACTCACTGACAAAGATTTCTGTGATACCTAACATTTGCAACTGGGTTTCTCTTTATTAAATCATACTAGAGGCCCGGTGCACGAAATTTGTGCACTCGGGGAGCGTCCCTCAGCCTGGCCTGTGCCCCCTCGTAGTCCAGGAGTCCTCGGGGGATGTCTGACTGATGGCTTAGGCCAGCTCCCCGTCTAAGCTGGCAGTCAGACATCCTTAGCACTGCCGCGGAGGCGGGAGAGGCTCCCGCCACTACGTTGCACTTGCCGGTCGTGAGACCAGCTTCTGGCTAAGCAGCGCTCCCCCTGTGGGAGCACATTGACCACCAGGGGGCAGCTCCTGCATTGAGTGGGATTGGGCCAAAACAGGCTCTCCGACATCCCCCGAGGGGTCCTGGATTGCGACAGGGTGCAGGCCAGGCTGAGGGACCCCACTGGTGCACGATTGGGGCTGGGAAGGTTCCGCAGGAGGGCTCCAGGGCATGTCTGGCCCATCTCACTCAATCCTGATCGTCCAGACCCCAGCAGCAAGCTAACCTACCGGTCAGAATGTCTGCCCCCTGGTGGTCAGTGCATGTATAGCGAGCAGTTGAGCGGCCTTAGCATATCAATAGCATATTACACTTTGGTTGAACAGACAACTGGACACTTAGCATATTAGGCTTTTATTATATAGGATATTTAGCCATGGAGTCCGTACCAAGAGATTATATGCTATGTTCTACTTGATCCTATCAAATTTACTGTCCACATATTTTAATGAAGCAGGTGAAAATATCTTAGGACTCATTCTAGAGATGTGCCTAAGGCTAGTTCTTTACATATTCTTAATGGTTGCAAATCTTTGTCCTTTGAGGGTGGATTTGATTTCAGGAAAACTCTAAGTCAAGTCTGGTGAACATGGAGGGTGATGACGTTGGGCAGTGCTGTTTTGGAACAAAAATCAGGTGTGACTCTAAGCAACGAGTCAGATTTTCTCATAAACTGGCTCTAAGGACAAATCCAAACGTGTTCAGAGCAATGGCAGCACTGTTGGAGCAAGTGTGGGGTCTCCCATGAGGACCATGTTAAAGGATAACATTCGTTTGGGTTGTAGACTTTCTGGTGTGTTTGTTTACATAAAGCCGGCCTCATTAGTTTATAGTCACACCTCTTAGACGTGCCCTGAACCAGTCCCAGCACCAGCACGAACCCCCAACTACCACAGAAACGAGGGGTGCATCCTGACAAGTCTGCCAAAATTGTAACACCGGTGTCTGTGTCCTACTCAAATGACAGTTACTATGCAGTTGCATTTTATGAAGTAACTGAACATAACTCATTCTGGGAGACATTTCCTAGTCCCATTTACAGTATCCAAGAGAAAGCAAGAGAGAGGAGTTCACAAAGAAATGCAGAGAGAGGGGAGATGGTTTGAAGAGGAGGGAGAATGCTACCCTAGGAAAGGGCAGAAAGACTAAGAGTGAGGAGCATTCCACCATTCTTACCTTCATATTATTAAACTGTGTAAAAAGAAAGATAATCAGGCTACATCTACAACCAAATTCTACAACAGGTACCCCAAATATAAATTACTGGAAAACTTAAAGGTTTTTTCCATACATTTATGAATATCACACACACACAATGTATTTGTGTGTATGTGCTAAAATTCGATACCTGTACTTCCCAGCAGCATAAGAAAGGGCTTAAAATTACAACTGAAAATTACAATTGAAAATTTCTAAGTACCTACTATGTGCCAGATACTGGGATTAAAAGGCGAGACAAAATCCATGTGAGTGATGGGATTTGCACATGATAGATATGCAAAAACAACAACACCTGGCTTCGTTATGATTACTTATTTACAGAGCCTAAATGATGCCAAATAAATAGCCTCAGAAAGGCTAGGACCTCGATGATTCAGTAAATTCCTCTGGAGACTGTTGGACTGTGATTTGATGGTATGAGTTAGTGAGGATAAGGGAGGGTTTATGACTAGGGACTTTGCCATGCAGAGACAAGTCTTTCTCAGATACCGCTGTTCAGTTGTACATGAGTAGTCATAGACACTGGAACACTGAATGGATGAACTATCAAAGGCACAGCCTCCAGGTATCCTGAAGTATCTCTGTACATCAGCTTTCCTAACTTCAGTCCTTTCAGATTCTGTTTCCTGAACTCGGCACACCAGTCTTAGAGGAAGTACTTGGGATGCTATTATAATAGTGACTGAAGTTTTCTTCTAGAAGGTATAAGTATTACTTTGTGCTGCTTGCCTAAAGGTGAGAGGAACAGAAAAAAGTCGCTAAGATAGTAGAGTCATCTAATGAGCAGGTGGGAGTTCTGAATACATTTAACCTTTGCAGTGTACAAGTTTGGGTGGCCACTCTGGGACTTGCCCTGTGAATAAGAAAATGTACATGGTTGAGTTTCAAGCTGTGTTTATAGTTCTATGATTGAGGAACTAAAGACTGGAAGACAGGGCCACACCAATGGTTAGGAGTTAAGTCCCTAAACTCCTCTGTGTCCTTGTGATTCCTGTTACAAAATGGGAGAATTACAGAGGACTTTCTTCTGAGTTGTGCTGGATTCTAGATTGGCATAGTAGAAAGAGCACTGGGCTAGTTTTCAGAAGGGAACACACAGGGGGAGAAGACAGAAAATTAACCCTATTAGAAACCCTGCATTCTGCTTTGAAATACTTGACAAGCGTTAGTAGAGGAACAGATGGAGAATCAGGGAAGGAAGGAATTGAGCATCTATGGTGTGATAGAAAGAGTGCTAATGCTTTTCCACAAATACCGAAGAATTGAATACTAAAGACCTGGGTTCAAATCATGCCTTCACCACTTATTAGTTTTGTAGCATTGGGTGAATTATTTGACTTATTCCAATTTTCTCATTGAAATGGGAGTTAGTTTCCTCATTTTAGCTCATTGGCTAAAATGAGGAAACTACCATCTCACAAGCCAGCAAAAACATTGTTGAAATATGTAAAACACTCTAGGAACTTAAGACTTCATTGTTATTTTTCTTCTCTTATACCCTGTCTCTGAAGTTACTGGGGAACAATCTGTAGCAGGTATTTGCTTATTTGGTTCTGGCTGGCAAACTAGTTTTTCTGGTGGACTGTCTCATATTCATGCACAATAGCACTTTCTTTTGTATTTGGTATATGAAATGAATTAGAAATACCTGAAAACAGACTGTGTTCTTTTGTCCTGCCTCTCTCCTACAGGAATGGCACCTTAGTGCATAGAACAGGATTTTAGCACACAGGGAAAGATGCAGGGTCCAATGGCTACAGCTTTCCGTTATTGGTTGTTTGGAAAGGCAGTAAATTTGCATAAAGGGACCTCAGGCACTGGTGTCCCACAGACTTGGGGTTGAGTTTTTGGTATGCTTGGGTCAGTCATTTAGCCTTTCAGCATGAAACTTTCCTCTTTGAAATGCAGTTAATAACACCATCCTGAAGGGCTAGAGTGAAAAATGGAGATATGTATGTGGAGACTTCATAGATAGATACTCAGTCAAGATTCCTTTGCCGTTTTTACACCTGTGGGAGTCCATACCACTAAGTCTTTGACTTGTTGGGTGGCCAAGATGACTTAGGTGTCATATTTCCCAGAGGCTAAAACCTGGGTTGATCTCTCACTGTCCATTCCAACTTTGTGATGATAATTGTGGTTATCATTCTCGAGGGAGTGAGTAAAACCAGGGATCTTTGAACACATTTTCTTTTGGTTTAACAAGATATTTAGTACTTGGATTCTTTTATAGAGATTTAATTATGCACAAAGAGGCTTGGGGAGAGTTGGGAGTCTTACTAGTTTAATGGAGAATTCTTTGTAGCGTCTTAGGTAAGTAGGACTAATGTTTCATCCAGCCCAGTGCAAGCAACATCTGAATGAATGGTCTCCTTGTTTTTGCAGAATGGGGCTCAGTCTGCATTCTCTATGTTCAGACCCTCTGATTCTTCCTCCACTGCTCTCTCACTGGATCTTCGGGTCAGACGTTATTGCAACATAAACTGGAAGGTAGCAAATAAGCCCTTTTGATTTCTTCGATCCTTCTTTGCCCATCCCTGCAAATCCTCCAGTCTACTAAAAGGAAGCAGCACTTTGATGATGACGCTCTTACTGAAGATGAAGAGCCCCAATCCTGTGGAACCAAAACCCTCACACTCTTTGACATGGATGTGGTGAGCTTAGCATTTTTAAAATAAAGAGTTTTCTGATACAAGGATCTGTCTCTGGACCTAGTCTTTGGGTGGCAGGGGTTTATGAAATTTAGAGCCAGAGACGTGACCTCTAATTACATATTTGCTTGCTTCTCTTTCAGCCTCTGGGTCTCACCACTTGGAAGTAAGTGAATCAGTATTAGTGAAACTAACAGTTTGATGAGTTTACTTTTTTTCTTTTAGGAAACATAAAAACTGTGGCTCAGAGCCATTGTGGTCACTGGGTCAGAGAGTTTGCACCAAGGGGAATGTGAGTGCCTACCTCAGAATGTTGCTGCGAGGATTAAAGGAGTGAATACACGTAAAGTGCTCAGAATAGTGTCTGACCAGGGGTAGGGTTGTATGATTTTATCCCATCCACTCCTGGGTAGGGTCTGCCATTGGCCCCTTTGGCTAGTATCCTCAGCTCGACTCCAGAAAGAAGCCATTCACAAAAGACCACATATTATATGATTCCATTGATATAAAGTGCCCAGAATAGGCAAATCTATGGAAACAGAAAGTAGATTGGTTGCCCAGGGCTGGGAGCAATGAGAGGTTAAGGTGATAACTAATGGGTTTGTTTGTTTTGAGGCGTGGGGGGGGGGGGGGGGGGGGGGGAGGGATGCTGACAGTGGTCTAAAATTGTGATGATAAGTTTCACAATTCTGTGCATATACTAAAAACCAGTGAATTGTATGGCATGTGAATTATATCTGAATAAAGCTGTTAAGAAATACATCCAGAATTCCACCCCTGTCTGCCATCAGGGTCATTAGCGTGCTAGTCCAAACAACTGGCATCTGTCTTTTGGACCACTAAAACTAGACTCCTAACTGCTCTTCATAATTGCCTCACCACTGTCTATTCTCCACAGAGCACTGTAGTGATCTTTGAAAATGTAAAGCAGACTGTATCATCCACCTGCTGCAACTGCTCTACTGTCTCCTCATCACACAATCAAAGTGAAGTATCTCACCGTGGCCTGAATGATCTGGTTCTGGTGACTTCTTCCTCAGCGACCCACCTCTCCTGTGTTCATTTTGCTTTAGCCACATTAGCCTTCTTGTTCTTCAAATATGGCAATCTCATTTCTGCCTGCCTCTGCAATTTGACGTTCAGTCTGCCTAGAATTTGACCCCACACCTCATTTTTTGATGTCCAGGACTAGGCTCAAATGTCCTTCCATCAGAGAGGCTTTTCTTGACCAACCCTATTTAAAATAGTTCCCACTCTATCAACCTTTAATTTTATTTTCTTCATAGTATTCATCACTGTTTGAGTTTATATTTTAATTTAGCTATTTACTTGCTTATTAGAAGTCCCCTGTACTGTTATTTAAGTTCTATGAGAATAGAGAGTTTTGTCTTGCTCACCACTGCATTCTTAGTACCTAGAACAGTGCCCTGTCCTCAGTGTTTGTTGAATGAAGCAGTGAAGCCAGCATACAGATTATGAACATAAAGACAATATCTCACACATACTTATTCTTTTTCTATGTATTTCCTGTTCTATAGCCTCACTTGGAGTATTTCACATTTAGTTATATTCTTAGGAGGATGTTCCCTTGAGGTTCTATTTCAATACCATTTAGCGTATTCTATTTAGAATGTAACCTGACGCCTAGACTGATCAACAGTTGCACGAAAGTCCATAAAAACATGGAAAATATTTCAGAACCTATGCTTAGTCAATCATTCATACTCCAAGGGTCAGCAATGGCTATTTCAGTGGGGTCTAGTCTTAAAAGAACATATTTTAATTCTCAGGTTTACTTACAGTGTGGACTTTCTCTAGCCCCCGTCCTCAGGAGAATCCTAGCAATGGGCACATTGTTGGTCATGATGGCAATATCGAGAGGTGTCAACCCCTCACTGTTAGGAGTATTGAGATCTAGTTCTTCTGCTGTGTACTGATACAGAAGGATCTGCACAGCATCCATGTCCTGCTGTTCGACTGCTTCAAACATGGCTTCGTTGCCCTGGAAGTTCTGGAGAAGAACAAAAGCAGGTTAGTACAATTTCATAGACTAGTGTATCTTAGCAGCTTAGCTGTCTTAAATTTTGGGACTGCTTCAGTGACTGCATTCTCACTTGTAAGTTATATAATTTTAACTTATGCCAAGGTCTCCAACGTAAACACTGTGTTGGATCTTCCTTCCATCATTTCTAAGGGACATTGAACAGATATGTACATTTAGATGCACTGACGCAATACAATAGAGCATGGATAGTCTACAGATAAGAGCAAACATCAGCTTTCTCAACTCAGTCTTCAGTGGAATACTTGTTTGATAGACGCTTAAAAAGTGTTCTATGTAGAAGGGAGCATGTGGTCAAATAAATTTGGTAAATATTGGATTAAGCCAAGTTACCCCATTATTTTACTCTAAGACTCTCAGGGCCTTTAATAATTTTAATGTACAATTATGACTCCAGTAGGTGGGAAATATGACCTGTTTCAAGTATTTGTTTATAGAATGTATTTTTAATTGCATTTGTTTGAACTGCCCCTGGAATAATGTTATTACAGAATCCAGTTTGGGAAATGCTGGCAGAAAGAACACAGCAATGTTAGTTTAAATTGTGACTAGCTTGGAATTGAGAGTACACTTTCTCTGTCTCAATCTCAGCCCCTCTCTTTCTACCCCATATCTCTACTATTGCTCAGACCATCATCATCCCTTGCTTGGACCATGGTAATGACCTGCCTGTTGCTAGTCTTAGTCTCCTCCAGCCCATCACTGATAGAAGAGTAGTAATCTTTCTAAAATTTACATGACATGTTCATTCCATATTTATAATCTCTAATAGCTCCATACCGCCTGCAGGCTGGTTTCCCAACTCATACACTCCTTTGTACAAACCTCTGCTCTTTCTCAACCCATAGCCCCAACCACTGAACACCTGGCATTTCTGAACCCTCAGGGGAGGGTGGTTCAAAAGAAGTGGTATCCAGGGAGGAATTCCAGGGCTGGGTGGCAAATTGGTCCCAAAGAGAACCAAAAGTTTAATACAATACCCATAAAGACAACATGGTTCCTTTGAAAAGTTCTTTCAGATACATATTTCTATAGCTCATGGGAGAAGAGCAACCCATTTACATTTACACATCTGTCTGGTATCTTCTCCAAGAGTAGCTCAGTCTTTAAAATATTGAAATATCATTGGTCTTGACCTAGCATAGGAGTCATGTAATTAAAATGTGTAAGGTCTTCAGTGACCAAGTATTTAGACTGGCAGGTTTTATTTTTAGTCTTGTCAAAAAATGATTCTCCCTATCAAAGGCTGCAGGTCTGCTTAGCTGAGTACATAACACATGACTGAAGAAAATACAAAGCGATTATGCAAATGCTCATTTTGACAGTGGGTACCCAGGGAATAGAGTTATTTTGGCATGCAGCTCTCAGGACAATCTGCTGAATGGAAAAGGGTTTTGTCAACAATCTGCCAAACTGAAGAGCCTCTGAGACTTAGGCCATAACTCAGCCACAACCAAGCCCTCCCAGAAGATGAGTTTGAAATGGGAAAACAAATGAGTGCAAAGTTAAAATGCTGCCCTGTCCAGAGTTGTGTATTTGTGATTCTTAGTATGTCTCATTTCTCATGTGCCATATTTGCTCTCACTCTTAAGTCATTTCCTCCCCCATGCTTTTGCTGGCAAACTCTAGTATGCTTCTATCTGGAAAGGCTAGGGCTCATTTCTGTTTTAAACTCAAACAAATGGTGCCATTACCCCCTGCAGAAATACCCTTGCTGAGCATGTTAATGTTATGCCCTCACCTTTTACTGAGGGCCAATATAAGAAACTACTACATGAGAATCTTTGTAACATCACCAGTACTATTTTTTATTCTCCATTACATAATTCACCATGACAGCTTATAAAGGCCAGAGGATTTAGCAACAGAAAATATTAATGTCTCCTTATAGACCGATATACTTTCAGCTATCAGCTAATGGGATGCTATAACCGTTATTTCCCTTTCTGATATAACTGTATAGGAATTCAGAGATAAATGTAATTATAAAATTTAGGTACTATATTTGCCTAGGTTTTTGGTATATCTATTTCTCTTCCCACCCTCACCAGTTTCTTTTTTATCCTTCCTTCCTCTTTCCTTCTCACTCGCTGTCTCCCTCTATCTCGTTCTGTCTTGTTATTTCCCATTATATAATGCATATGCATTATTTTTGCTTGAATTCTGTCTTGAATGCCTTTGGAAAGCATATGGAATATACATTATAAATAAATAAAAGATTGTTTATTGATCATTCAATATTTAAATGAGCAATGAAGCTCTCAGAAAGCTATTTAATTTCATACTCCCTATTTGCTGCTTTTGGTTTCTTTGGTCTAAATGAAGGTGAAAGGGGGAAAATTAAGAAAGAAAAAGGGGAAATCTCACAATCACTCATACTTCAGCTAACAACATAGATATGTGCAGCTCCTGTCTTAACTGACTCCCAGCATTTCTAACATTGCAAACATGAAGTTTTGAGGTAAATGTGGATCATATTAGCATTCCCTTAAATCCAAACACAACTGCCTAAATCAAACCGAGGCAAGAATATAAAGAGTTTTCTTACCACTGAGGTCTTCCTGAGACTCAGCCGGTCAGTCCTCGCTCTAAAGTAGGCCTCATCAAATGAAGAGTGGCTCCCCTTCAGTTTCTCAGAGAGGTTTCTGTACAGGCGTTTGGCAGCATTGGGAGATGATGGGGCGCTATGTTTTTTTGACTGAGAAAGATGTAAACTCTGCATTTGTTGGGTCATTTTCACACGACAGTTCCTAAGAGGAGGAAAAGATAATGTATCATTTACACAACATAATTATAAATTGACACAGAATTTTATCTTCTCTAGTAACCATCTGGAATTCTAATAAAACATTATAGCTGGAAAAGACCTTCAAAGTCATCAAGCCAGCCTTCATGTTCTAGGTGAGAAAGCTGAAACTCGAGGGAAAAGAAGAAGCTTGTTTATGGACACATAGCTAATTACTGGCAGAAAGGAAATTACCTTCATTTACTATATGAACATATACATCTACATACAAACATATATATGACATGAGCCTCTACTTCACATCTTTTTGTCTCTATCTCACTTGGAGGAAGCATCTCAATTCTATAACCCAAGGAGTCTATTCAGTTCTTCTTGGGTATATGTAATTGGTTTCATTCTGTTTACCTCCTTCTAGATCAGCAGTTCTCAACCTGTGGGCCGCGACCCCTTTGGGGGTTGAATGACCCTTTCACAGGGGTCGCCTAAGACCATCGGAAAACACATATATAATTACATATTGTTTTTGTGATTAATCACTATGCTTTATGTTCAATTTGTAACAATGAAAATATATCCTGCATGTCAGATATTTACATTACAATTCATAACAGTAGCAAAATTACAGTTATGAAGTAGCAACAAAAATAATTTTATGCTTGGGGGTCACCACAACATGAGGAACTGTATTAAAGGGTCACAGCATTAGGAAGGTTGAGAACCACTGATCTAGAGCATGCTGCTGTCTTCCCACCATCTCCCTTCAAATCTCTTCCTTGAATTTTTATAGCCTTATGGATCCCACAATATAATAACATGTAGAACCTCTTTTATTGAACTGTTCACAGGACTAACTTTAATGATTCCCCAATTCCTACAGGATGAAATCTAAATTCTTTAGCCTCACATACACTGCTTCTCCCTCAAGCATCATCTCCTATACCTCTACATTTTATGTTTCAGTCTTTCTGACTTCTTAGGGTTTCCTAAGTAGTTTAAACTTTTTCCTACTTCTGGGTCTTTGTATGCACTATTTTGTACGTATTGGAATTCCGTCTGTGCTCAAATGGTCTCTCACATCCCCAGGCAAAACTATGTAATTCTTTACTCATTCACTTAGTATATACCTGTTATAACAAATATTTTCTTGTATTGCAACTTTTTTTTGGCTTTCTGTCTCCTGACTAGTCTATATGCATCTCAAGAATAAGGATTGCCAAATATATTTTTTTATATCCCTAGCACCTAAAATGTGCCTTCCTCAGGGTAAAAGAAACATAATACATATTAGGATATGAACTGTTACTCTTCCACCTACTATGTGAACTTGGGCAAGTTACTTAACATGTCTGAATCTCATGTTTATCATTTATAAAATAGGGATAATAATAACATCCACACATTATAGTTGTAAGGATTTGATGAGATAATGCATGTAAAGAGCTTAAAGTATAGGTAGTTCATGGCAGCTGTTATTTTTCTTATAGAAGATAATAGATACCTTAGAACGGTGGTTCTCAACCTTGGCTGCACATTAGACTCACCTGGGAATCTTTTTAAAATCCTGATTTCTGGGCCTCATCCTCCGGAAATTCTGTTTCTTTGTTACTAATAATGCTGTGGTCTCACCCCATAACAAAGAAACAGAATTTCCGGAGGATGAGGCCCAGAAATCAGGATTTTAAAAAGATTCCCAGGTGAGTCTAATGTGCAGCCAAGGTTGAGAACCACTGCCTTTGAATAAATGAAGGCATATATGAGACTGTTACATATAATATACGAAGGGGATACCCAGAAAGCTAATTTCCTCCTCATGCCTCTGAATTGGGTTTCATGTCTACTAGCACCAACTAACCTTGATTAACTTACACTTTCACAAATGGAGGCCCATCTTCACTACATTGTTGAAAGTCTTTAGGTACTTTTTATGTCTTGCTTGTGATTTCCTCCAACACAAAAAGACGTTCTAGTGCCTTCTAAGTTCTAAGGTGGCCAGACCTATTCAGAATTAGTCATGCCCAGTCTTGTCTAATAGTCTTATTTAAATTTGGGAGGATAATATAAAGCACTGTCTGTAGTGTATATGTATGTGTGAATGTGTTTTCATAAGTCTTTAATCTTTTAATTTACACAAAAGCAAAAATGGAAAGAGTAGGTGATTTGACATCTTTCTTTTTCCATCTACAAGTCCTTTACTTTTGATTTAATAGCAACTATAGTGATACTTCTATATCTTTTTAGTCCTACAAAAATTCCAGGTTGATATAAGCTGGCTCACAAGGGGATTGCCTTAAAGTCTTTCTTTCTGCCCTCTGTCTGTAGTCTTTCCCTTCAAAATTAATGCCCCAGTTAGTGCCATCTGTCTTGTCTACATCGTTATCATTCCCAAAATAACACTACATTTTTTGTATCTGACACAGTGCCCAGGAGTCCAGTAAATAAGTTCTTTTCAATTGATCAGATTCTAGTTACTTGCTCTACAACTGATGACACCTACCCACTGGCCCCTTTTGTCTTTGCTCATGTCCCATCTGTTCTTTTTAGTCAAAATAGATTTACTTTCTCTGTCTCTTTGACTTCCTTATCATACTCCCCAGCTGTCCCTTCCAGGCTATCCTTCAGCATATTTTTATTCTTCTAGATGTTATCTGTTATTATGTATTTTTCTTCCTCTATATTTAAAATTTTGTCTGATTAGAAATACTGAGAAAGACAATTTCCTATTATCTGTTCTCATAAACATGCATGCCCCTTTCAGCTAACTGTGCTCTTAAATTTTTACCTTCATGGAAAGGAACAAGCATTTGAGAAGCATTATAGCTTTGGTTCTGGTATTTGGCAGACCCAAGCGTGAATCCTGATATTATTATCTATAATCTATGTTACTTTGGACAGTCACATAAAAATGTAAATTATCTGAGTTTGTTTAATCATAGTAGCCACTCAATAAATAACAGCAATTATTAAAGTTATCTCAAATCTTTTTCCCAAACCAGAGACACCAAAGTATATTGCAACAATCTAAATAGCTTTCTTGTTTTAAGCATTGTTTTGAAATTTGACTTTATGTATTATACTATTTAGTTTTTATTTTGATAGAAAATGTAAGTTTAAATATTTTAATACATGTGTTTTTAGTAACTTATAGTAAAATAGGAAGAGCAAGTAGAACTTCAAACTATTCAAGGGAAGAGAGGATTAAAGATAAAAATTGTAAAACAAAGAGGGATATAATAAGAAAACAATAAATACACATGTAAAGTAAAGTAGTAGGGTTAAGATTAAATATATCTGTGAGCACAATACATTCACTTGGTTTACTTTTTCTAATAAAACTGTCAATTGAGATTTTTCAAAAGCCATTTACAAGTTATACACCTAAATAAACATGTTACAGAAAGATGATAAATAGAATAATAGTATGACAGTGGAAACAGCAAACTAAGGACCTCTAAAAATTCTCTCCTCCACAAAAGCAATGAGAACACTACCAAAATTGGTCAGAATTAACTTTTTCAGAACCATATAAATTAATAAAAATTTTGCAGCAGTTCAGGAAGTGTTTATTCAAGAAGAGTGGATAAATTCAGTAAGAACAGCAAGCTTAATGGCATTTTTACCTTGCTTAATAGCAGTCCAGGAAGTGTTTATTCAAGAACAGCAAGCTTAATGGCATTTTTACCTTGCTTAATTTCCATATTCCCCATCTCTGTGGTGGCCTTGAAGACCAACAGCCTATATTCATGGTAAAACAAAACAAAATTAAAAAAAAAAAAAGCCTGGCAGCCATTGGTGGTGCAGAATGGTGATGGAGTTCCTTCAAAACTCCATTTTCAGAGAATTGTCATTATTTGACCTGTTTGGTGGTTTCTTGGAAGACCGCACTCTCAAGGCTTTTCTTTATTTGCCCTGACTTTGAGCTTACCAAGTGCAAATAATCTTTTCCTCTGGATATCTGTCAAAAACAAACATCAGCAACTGTTTAACATCACAGCTGCCTGAGGTGATGGATAAGAGTGGGGCAAACAATAGACTAACCAAAAAGCTTAAAGGAGAAGCTTAAATGTAATGTACATGAAAGACTTTGAAAAGCTCTGACACATTCCTGGGGCTCTATCAGACCTCATGCATGCCCAGGGTTGGGAGCATTCTCATGAAACACCTGAGAAGGTCCTAAGCTCTCATCTCTATCTGACTTTGAGGCTCTGTGCAAGCACGAAGTGAAGGCTAAGGCAGAGATGTCAACTGCCTAATGAGTATTGAAGGTATGCCCACAAATGCACACAGAGCCCCTCTGCAATTACTGGGAGACTTCTTAGTTCCAGGCACTTAAGAATATTTTTGTTCAATCATTAGCTGACCACTAAACTAACCAAGAAGAGACTTAGTAGCCACATATGACAATAAATACAGACTTTACAGATACAGTTCTAAGAAAACATCACTAAACAAACTTTGAGGAAGGGGGATAATCTGATTTCTAGAGTTCCTGCATTATGTTATTTAAGATGTGTTTTCAACAATAACAACAACAAAGTAAGGCACGTGAAGAAACAAAACTATTTTCCATTCACAGAAAGTAAAGCAGTCAATAAGCAAGGCCAGATGCTGGATTTATTAGACAAAGACTAAGTTTCATATTTTAAATATTTTCAAGGAACTAAAGGAACCATGTATAAAGAAACTAAGGAAATTATGAGAATGATATCAAACAAAATTTTCTAAAGAAACATGTTTCTTTTTTTTTCTTCAAAAGAGAAGGGGACAGATCTGTTGAATGAAAGTGGGCTGGTCTCTGCAACATGACTATAGGATCAGACTTTAGGAAATAGTTAGCCAGGGAAAGATATTCTATGGAAAAGTTACTTCTAGTTTTATATTTTCTTTTTTTGCATCTTAATACTTTTTTAAATTCCCAGATCTTTAACTGAAGTCACGTTAAATGTTACGGCCTGCCAAACATGTAAGGAAGAAATAATACCAATTCTACACAAAACTCTTCCAAAAAGCTTCATTTTGAGGCTACCATTGCCCTGATAGCAAAGTAAAAAAAAAAAGTTTCAAGAAAAAGCTATCACCCAATGTCTCTCATGAACAGAGGCAAAAAAATCTCAACAAAACGTTAGCAAATAAAATCAGCAATACACAAAAAGGATAATATGTCATGATCAAGCATGGTTTACTCCAGGAAAGCAAGGTTGGTTTAATATTCAAACATCCATTGATGTAATTCACTACATTAACATAGTAAAGGAAAAAAATAGGGATATCTTAATAGATACAGAAAAGCAGCATTTGACAGTATTCAACATCCAATCATGATTTTTAAAAAAACTTTCAGAAACAAAAGGGATCTCCTCCACCTGATAAAGGAAATCTGCAGAAAGTTATAGTCAACACTGTATTTAATGATTAAAGACCAAATGCTTCCTTTTGGGTCAGATTCAAGGTCAAAATGCCCACTCCTACCTTTTCTATTGTACTGGGCATTTAGCCAGTGAAATAAGGCAAGCAAAATAAAGGAGTATAGATTGGAAAGAAAGAAGCAAGACAGTTTTTATTTGCAGGTACCAGGAAAGTTTTGTAGACTAATTTAAATCTTCTTAGGAATAAATACAAAATATATGCAAACCACATACACTTAAAATTACATGACATTAATGAGTGAATTTAAATAATACCTAAATAAATAGATATACCTTGTTCATGCATTGGATCAAAAGAATTAGTATTACTAACATTCAAAAAAGAATTAAAACCTATCCTCCTCAGACTATTCCAAAAAATTCAAGAGGAAGGCACACTTCCAAGCTCTTTCTATGAAGCCAGCATCACCCTAATCCCAAAACCAGGTAAAGACACTACAAAGAATGAATTACAGGCCAATATCCCTGATGAACATAGATGCTAAAATCCTCAACAAAATTCTAGCAAATCGGATCCAGCATTACATTAGAAAGATCATACACCATGACCAAGTGGGATTTATTCTGGGGATGCAAGGATGGTGGTACAATATCCACAAATAATAAATGTGATACATCACATAAACAAATTGAGACAAAAATCACATCAATTGATGCAGAAAAATCATTTGACAAAACCAACACCCATTCCTGATAAAACCTCTCAGCAAAATGGGAATAGAGGGATCATACTGAGGAGGAAACTGGTCCTGCAAGGTGTGTCAGGCCATAGAAACTGTGAACAATGAACTGCCCTGGGGGGAGGAGGGGAGGGTTGTTATACTGGTGCCAGGACAGACCATCTGATGTGGCCAGACACCTGGGGGCCTTCCTGCAGGGCTGAAGGGGGCAGGGGGCAAATCTGCAAGACAAAGACCCCAGCGGGGATATATATAGACAGGCTCTCTGAATGTTTCTTCCCTCTGATTTGGAAATGATTCCCTCAGTCCACTAGTGTTAATAAATGGGGTCCCTCCCTTTCTCTAGGAAGCGTGCTTGGTATTTCTTGGTCTTCTGTAACAATACTTCAACATAATAACATGACATTAGTGAGTGAATTTAAAGCCTTATATGACAAACCTACAGCCAACATCATACTCAATGGGCAAAAACTAAAACCATTTCCCCTAAGAACAGGAACAAGACAGGAATGCCCATTTTCACCACTCCTGTTCGACATAGTACTGGAAGTGCTAGCCATAGTGATCAGACCAGAAGGAGAAATGAAAAGGCATCCAAACTGGAAAAGAAGAAGTGAAACTGTCATTATTTGCAGGTGACATGATGTTGTACATAGAAAATACTAAAGACTCCATCAAAGAACCCCCAAGACTTAATAACTGAATTTGGCAATGTAGCAGGATACAAAATCAACACCCAGAAATCTATGGCTTTTTTATATACCATAATGAACTCACAGAAAGAGAAACTTAAAAAAAAAATCTCATTTACCATTGCAACAAAAAACTTAAGATAACTAGGAATAAACTTAACTAAGGAGGTAAAAAAC